>NC_134209.1:83720833-84037500 GCF_965140235.1 Caretta caretta
TTAATAGAAATAGTTTTCTCTTCATGGGCATGATCATATCTGGAGCACTGACTTAGTATGGGAGAGTACTAGTGAGCTACTGAATTGCAAGGGTGATTTCTCTCTTATTAACTAGTAGGCTGTTGGTTTGATTCCAGAAAGGACTTAAATCTTTGCCTGTGCAATTTAATTTTTTTCAGAGAACATCATTCTAAAAAAAAAAAAAAAAAAAAGGGTTCATTTAATCAGTCAAGTACAAGGATATGAAATTGTGACTTTCCTTTGATGTAATCACCATTTTGAAATTGAGGAGTACTTATGGCACCTTAGAGACTAACAAGATTGAAGATTGTAACTTGCATTTTGAATGTGTAGATGTGACTAGCTGGAGATGTCCAGGACAGAATAAGGCAACTTATTGCATGCCTTGCACCTTCTTGAAGCAACCAACATGAGTTATCAATTGTGTTTGTCAGAACAATTGATTGGATAAAAGATTTGGTTTCCCACTTTGTATCCAGGGGAAGGTGGAACTTTAAGCACCTGACTGCAGCTTTGAAGCTGGTCTGGGAGTTGCATGACAAAGGATTGGAAACCATATTTAAGGACAGGATCTCTCCAATCTCTTTCTCTTACTCTTACTTTTACTAGCTGATCATAGACCAAAAACTGAAGGACTGCTGGAAGCAGAAGCCAGGAGTGGCCTACTTGTCTGACAGATGAAGTTGGCCAAAGGGCTCATAAGAAAGGGTGAGCATGGAAAGATTATATAGGCTTTTTTTCCCTAAAGATCTGAAATTCTTGTATGCTTTGAAAGTAAAACTTATTGTCTCTTAGAAACCCCCGTGCAAAGACCATTCCTTACTTTATCAAAGAGTTAAACTATAATCCAGTGCAATGGAATCTGTGGGAGTACACATAAGTGACTGGGGAAGCTCGGGTGGGTTCAGCACTGGTTTCAGGACCTAAGGCAGTTTGTGCTGTGGAGTCCCACATCACAAGGAGAGGTGCTAGACAGGAGGTAAGCACCTGAAAGTGTGGTTGGGTCCTGTTACAACAGACTGGTGACTGTACACTAAGGAGCTCAACTAAGTCTGTAAGATCATCTTTGTCTTGCATTTGGCTAGGATATTGAATTGATGAGAGTATTAATTCAAGATTCCTTACACAATCCCCAGTATGATATGTAGTTCTTAAAAATATTTTTTATAAATAAAGGTTCCAAACACTTGACGCTATTCTAGCTTTCAGAAGAGGGGAGAGAGACTGCAGCTGAAGTGATCCCACTGGAGTTTTTATTTATGCATTGGTTTGAATGCTGGGCCATGGGTGGCATTCTAAACTCATAATCTTTAGCAGTAACTAGGGAACGGCTGACCTGCGTAGCCTCCTGTTTTTCCTGCATGCTTGAATCTCCTGGGGAACTGGAAGACTTAACAGGAAGTGGGAGAGATCATAGCAGCTAGGGGTGTGTGCTAGTAGAACATCTCATCCTCATTTCCAGTCAGAAGACCTCAGAGCATAGAGTTTATAGGATGAACGTGGGGGTAGCTGAGGAGGTGATAGAGTTCTGTGTGAAGTTGGGATTTTTGAGTAGAGCTGAGGCTTTGGGAAGAGAAGCAACAGCAGGGCCAGCAACAATGGCAGAGCTGAGCCTCGAAATGGCCTCCATGATTCCAGCTCCCTCAGAGCTGGGCAGTGGGTCTAAAATACCCCCCCCAAAGAGAGAGCCAGTGGTTAGGGTGGTAGCCTGGGTCTTGGGAAACAGGAGTTCAGTTCCCTGCTCCACCCTAGATGTGTGGCATTGAGAAAGTCACTTAGTCTCTCTGTGCCTCAGTTCTCCATCTGGGGAATAATAGCACTTTCCTAGCTCACAAGGGTGTTGTTAGGATAAATATGTTAGAGTGTGAGGTGTTTAGCTACGACAGTAATGGGGCCAAATAAGTATCTTAAGTAGATAGAATCTGACAGGACTGATGAATGGACAAAGCTGTGACATGCCTCATTGAAATACACACAGCAAAACCCTGACCGATAAGACAGTAAACATATGAATGCCAAAGTGAGGGGAGCTCCCTCTCCTGCCCCATAAATGTCATTCGACGCAGTGTAGCCTGTAACTTGAGGAGTTAAAGGCATTTAAATGACCAGTAAATTTTGATTTTCCTTGAAAATATTAACCCAGTTGCCTTCAAGGGACTGTATTTATTATTAAATACATTCTGCACCAGGGTGTAAACAGGTTAAGGGAAACCCCAGAACTAGAGACTGAATCAAATGTCCTGTCAATGCTATCATAGAATCATAGAATATCAGGGTTGGAAGGGACCCCTGGAGGTCATCTAGTCCAACCCCCTGCTCGAAGCAGGACCAATCCCCAATTAAATCATCCCAGCCAGGGCTTTGTCAAGCCTGACCTTAAAAACCTCTAAGGAAGGAGATTCTACCACCTCCCTAGGTAACGCATTCCAGTGTTTCACCACCCTCTTAGTGAAAAAGTTTTTCTTAATATCCAATCTAAACCTTCCCCACTGCAACTTGAGACCATTACTCCTCATTCTCTCATCTGCTACCATTGAGAACAGTCTAGAGCCATCCTCTTTGGAACCCCCTTTCAGGTAGTTGAAAGCAGCTATCAAATCCCCCCTCATTCTTCTCTTCTGCAGGCTAAACAATCCCAGCTCCCTCAGCCTCTCCTCATAACTCATGTGTTCTAGACCCCTAATCATTTTTGTTGCCCTTCGCTGGACTCTCTCCAATTTATCCACATCCTCCTTGTAGTGTGGGGCCCAAAACTGGACACAGTACTCCAGATGAGGCCTCACCAATGTCGAATAGAGGGGAACGATCATGTCCCTCGATCTGCTCGCTATGCCCCTACTTATACATCCCAAAATGCCATTGGCCTTCTTGGCAACAAGGGCACACTGCTGACTCATATCCAGCTTCTCGTCCACTGTCACCCCTAGGTCCTTTTCCGCAGAACTGCTGCCTAGCCATTCGGTCCCCAGTCTGTAGCGGTGCATTGGATTCTTCCGTCCTAAGTGCAGGACCCTGCACTTATCCTTATTGAACCTCATCACATTTCTTTTGGCCCAATCCTCCAATTTGTCTAGGTCCTTCGGTATCCTATCCCTCCCCTCCAGCGTATCTACCACTCCTCCCAGTTTAGTATCATCCGCAAATTTGCTGAGAGTGCAATCCACACCATCCTCCAGATCATTTTATGAAGATATTGAACAATTACACCTCTTTAAACTTCAGATCCACAAAGTTGCTGAGCAAAGTGGATTGGTTTTTTTTTGTAGCTCATATGATCAGGAGTTAGATAAGCACTCTTCCGTTCTTCTATCTGCAGGACCAAGCTATTTAAGTTCTTCGTAGGATCAAGCCCTGAGTGACTGTGACACGAGGCAGGCTTCAATTTAGAAATGGAGAAAACTTCACCAATCTCAATTATCAGACAATTTTTACCTTTGTTTGTATAAATTAGTTTATATAAATGAGACCAACAAAAACGAAAAATGACTGATTTAATGATGTCTGCTAGACTTCCTCAAGTTCTGCCCAGTAATAATGAGACCCTTGCATGCCTGAACAAATTCTATGCATGTATTTGAATTTTGCCTCTTTCTAATAACTGTTGTTACACAACTGCAATATTTGAGCTTTCTAATGCTGCCAGTGAAATATATGTAAAACACTCAGTGAAATATGAGAACAAGAATTCCTAAATATATTTTATTCAAGAAATCTGACTAAATTAGTTTCCAAAACTTTAGTGGAGTAAGGCATCAGGTTTCTTCCTTCCCCTCTTAGACCCCTTCTGCTCTCAAACATACACACACTTTTTCTTAATTAATCAAGTTTAGAAATGTTTAGAAAAGGATAACTATATATTCTAAAACATTAAAAATTAAAAGTGGTGATTAAAATTAATTTTAAATTTTTATTTTTAATGACAAATATTTCAGCTGAACATTTTATTACAGCCCTGGCCTCTTTATCTTATTTGTTTATGCTCTTGTCTAATTATTATAAAGTAGCATTATATAATACTGCTCATAATTCTTGTTCTCACAAGTCAGAAAAGCAAATTAAGGTTTAATATGCGTGGTAAATAAAAATATTAAGAGTCTACTATCCATAATTTAAAGTATTGAACAAACATTTTCCTACCAGAATGATTCATAAATTTGAGGTTAACCCAGGTAATCACTTTTTATGATATTTTATGGGTCTTTTCTAGCCCAAGACAATGTACAGCTTTACATGCATAATGTATTTGTGGCTATGACTGTGTATGTCTTCAAAGGGAAGCTGACATTGTGTCTAGAGCTTGAATAAAAATCCAAAAACTGTACAGTGGCAAGCTTAATTTGGCATTCCCTACTCACATATCATGTATGTTGAGAGATGAGAGAGTTGAATCATTATTAGATTCCCTAACTCAATACTCCAAAACAAAGCATTTTTTCTGTCAAGATGAATGAAGCTCAATACAACTGTAATTGAAATCAGCATAGCTATTTTTGTTGACTTCAGAGGAAAATGATTTAACCCTAAGTGTGGTTTTTTTTTTCAGTGAAAGTACAAAGTCTTTGTAGAACTATTAAAAGGGAAACAGTTGCACTGAGTAGAGTTAATCTATGGAATTCACTGCCACGGGAATCTTTTCATTGGCTGCCACTCTTTCTACATCTAGATCAGGCTTCTTACTCTAGAAACACCTTACAGAAAGAAATTAGATAAGTGTCATGCCCAAAGTCACATAGCAAATGAATGGTTTCAGAGTAACAGCCGTGTTAGTCTGTATTCGCAAAAAGAAAAGGAGTACTTTTGGCACCTTAGAGACTAACCCATTTATTTGAGCATGAGCTTTCGTGAGCTACAGCTCACTTCATCGGATGCATCCGATGAAGTGAGCTGTAGCTCACGAAAGCTCATGCTCAAATAAATGGGTTAGTCTCTAAGGTGCCAAAAGTACTCCTTTTCTTTATAGCAAATGAATATCGAAACTGAAAAGATAAGCAGGGATTCCCAGCTCCAAATTCTTGATCAAACCATAAGTCAACACTCTTACTCATCCCTGTTCATCTTATGTACAGCATGCCACAATTGCCTGAGTGTATTATAGAGTTTCATTCCACTTCCTGTTAAGTACTGGATGCTGTCTACCATTTGAGTACTTGCTATGACAGCCAATGGTTTGATGCAGGGTGGCAGTTCCAGTGTTTCTATTTGCTCAGTATTGTTTTGTGCTTTTATTAAAAAATATGATTTTTGTTAAATAAAATGCTGGCTGCTTAAACTGTTAATGATGTCAAAGAAAGAAAATAAAGTACATGATTCCAGTTTTAACAAATAATCATAGTTAGTGTATCCTGCTTATTTTAAATAGTTCTTTTCCATTTTAAAATATGGTTTTGTGGATGAGTCTAATGCTTTTGAGAGTGATACGTTAGTTAGATCTAGGCATAATAAGAACGTAAAAATGGCCATACTGGGTCACACACCACACAACAGAACCACTAACCCAGGAACCTATCCTTGCAACAAAGCCCGTTGCCGACTGTGTCCACATATCTATTCAGGGGACACCATCATAGGACCTAATCACATCAGCCACACTGTCAGAGGCTCATTCACCTGCACATCTACCAATGTGATATATGCCATCATGTGCCAGCAATGCCCCTCTGCCATGTACATTGGCCAAACTGGACGGTCTCTACGTAAAAGAATAAATAGACACAAATCAGACGTCAAGAATTATAACATTCAAAAACCAGTCGGAGAACACTTCAATCTCTTTGGTCACTCGATTACAGACCTAAAAGTGGCAATTCTTCAACAAAAAAAACCTTCAAAAACAGACTCCAACGAGAGACTGCTGAATTGGAATTAATTTGCAAACTGGATACAATTAACTTAGGCTTGAATAAAGACTGGGAGTGGATGGGTCATTACACAAAGTAAAACTATTTCCCCATGTTTATTCCCCCGCCCCCGTTCCTCAGACGTTCTTGTCAACTGCTGGAAATGGCCCACCTTGATTATCACCACAAAAGGTTTTTTTTTCCTCTCCTGCTGGTAATAGCTCACCTTAAGTGATCACTCTCGTTACAATGTGTATGTAACACCCATTGTTTCATGTTCTCTGTGTATATAAATCTCCCTACTGTATTTTCCAATGAATGCATCCAATGAAGTGAGCTGTAGCTCGCGAAAGCTTATGCTCAAATAAATTTGTTAGTCTCTAAGGTGCCACCAGTCCTCCTTCTCTTTTTGCGGATACAGACTAACATGGCTGCTACTCTGAAACTTCTCAGGCAAGGAGTTCCACAGGTTGACTGTGCACTGTGTGAAAAAGAACTTCCTTTTATTTGTTTTAAACCTGCTGCCCATTAATTTCATTTGGTGGCCCCTATATTATTCTTATATTATGGGAACAAGTAAATAACTTTTCCTTATTCACTTTCTCCACACCACTCATGATTTTATATACCTCTAGGAGCAATCAAACTGTAAACTATTAATTTCACTTTCAACCTATTATAATTGACACTAGAAGTCTGGCTTAGGGAAGAGAACTTACATTCAGATCATTGCCTGGTAGCAAACCTGTATTATGTGAAAGTGCATGGCAAAGTATCTGGTTATTTATGTTTTAGGAACAAGATTTGAAACATTATATTCATACACTGCACATGACTTATCACATATGTTTTGTACTCAAACCTCTTTGTTTTTTTGACTCCACAGGAACTGTGCCTACCTCTACACTAGTGAATTTTGCGATTTAACTGCAAAGAGCCTTCCATGGAGATCACATTATGTTCTGACATATTGTGCCCAGTAATGTACCTTGTTAGGGCATGGAAGTGATATCTCAGATCCAGGCGGCAGTTTCTTGAAGAAGGCTTTAATTAGTGTGTCTTGAAGAAACAACTGACCAGTAGTTAGATGGCCAGTTACAACCATATATACCCTGAGATAACTGCTAGCATACAAATAAAGGCACAGTCAATTGTGTGATGGCATAATTACAGCCTGTTTTTTAAACTTGGACCATTTGTGTCTATCTATACTGACTCTGCACCAATCTGTTGGTGTCACTCATTTCTTCTTGTGAGACACCGTCATCAGTTCTCAATGCAAAATATCCTGGAGGTTAATCTCCTAGCATGATTCATAAGAGCTTGAAACAGGGGTGGATGAAGTAATATATATAGTTCAGTATGTTAAAAATGGTATTTGATTACAGTGCCATGGAAAAGAAAGAAAGTTTATTAAATAAGATTTAAGCTGGGGGCCCTATCGTGGGATCTCAGCTGAGCCTGTACTGAGACAGACCAGTCTGGTGCAAACACAAGTGTGGATAGACTTGTAGGAATCAAGGAGAACAAGAATGTAATTTAAACTGTAGATGTGCTGTCAGTCTGTTTTTCATGCTGATCTATATTTTCTGTCTGTCTTTTTAAAAAAACATAATTGATTCTGCACCTATAGTATGAGCTTTCTATAACTTGCCATAGTACAGTCCATGTCACTTAAGTCTACTTTCCCTGATGTTTTTGTCAGGAACACATTGGAATTCAGTGGCATCCATCCTGAAGGGCTTGAAAGCTTCTGCAGGGCACAGTCTTAATTGATACGGACTACACTTTACTACATAAAGTAAAAAGGTCATTAAGGCCCCTAGATTTAGGTACCACTGAAATCCATACAACTCCTGCTTGGTAGGCACCTAATTTCCACTCTAGAAGTCCCCTTAAGGGCCTAAATTTCTGTCTCTGGGCATGTGCACTGCTGACTCAGCTAGGTGGCCAGACACTTCTTATGCTTAAGACCAAGCGTGATCCTCAAACCAGGTGAAGATAGGTGTTGCCTCACCTATATTGTATGTGGGTCCTGATCCAGTAGTTAGGCTTAGAGTATGCCTAACTCCACACAAAATGGGAGGGAGTGGGGAAAGGAGGCAGCCTCCTTTAGATCTGAAGTTACATGGATTAGGGCACTCACAGATTCAGTTCTCCCCCTTGCCAGATTAGGGGATAAGAACGGAACCAGAGTTTCCCCACATCTCAGCTGAGGGCCACTGGACTATGGGATTTTCTGATGTGAGTCTCCCTATCTCTCCTGTTTAAACTGTTCCACTTTGCATTTTTAATTATTTATACATTAAGCCAGAGAGCGTGTATCACTTTAGTCTGATAGTTAGGGCACTCACCTGTTCAAATCCCTTCCCCTCAGGCAAAGAGGGAATTGAACCAGGGTCTCCTGCATTTTGGGTCAAAAGTTATAAGGAGCACACATCTCCTCCTTGCTCCCTCCCTGCACAACTGTTTTGTGTGGAGTTCAGCCTGTGTATCATTACCACTTTTGTAAAAAATGTCCTAGGTGCCTGACTCCAGCAGAGGGTTCCCAGCTGTAGATTCTGGCCAGAGAATACACACCTTTCTCCAACCCGGGCATGTGCACCTAACTCCCTGAGTGGGGCGGGGCTTAGGACACATCCCTCTCATTGGCATCTGCCATTGGCTAGCTTAAGCAGCTCCCCACTTAGCAGGCTAGCTTTTGTGGATCCCATTCTTAGGCACCTTTCTCTCCCCATGCATTGTACAGGGAGTCTAGGCACCTAACTCAGGCTTTGTAGATTCCAGTGGTGTGGGGGGTGGGGACTAGGTGCCTAAAAGGCAGGTTTTGCAATGTCTAAGTCCCTTTGTGAATCTGAGACTAGAAGACTAACTGTGGAAATACTTCATTTAGGACACTTTTTCGTTTTCTCTTTTGAAAGACACAACGATTTAAAAGATCACTTCAGCAAATTTGTTTCAGAATCAGCATACTCAAATTATGCAAAATAACTTCTGCTGACACTTCTACCAAAATGTCTGTGGATGAATCTGTTTTTGATATTAACATATCAGTAAAAAGGGCTCAAGGAGTCTCCTCCATCAACGTCTAGTTCCCCAATATAGAAGTTAAATACAATCCATTGAACAGTCCCAGTGCCAACACTGACCATATGAAATGAGAAAAGAAAGGAGGTGGTGAGGTTGGGCAATGAGCTTGCTCTCCACCTATACTAGCCACTAGAGCTGCCCAGCAGCATGCACTCCTTCAGGCTCCCAGAAGATATTTCCAGCTAGCCATCCTTCTGCGACTTCTGCTTTAGCATGGCCACTCTTCACCCTTTCCAGTGCACCTCTGGCTATAAAATCCATAACCTAGCCCTGTACTTTTAGATCTCTTATCTTGCTCTATTAGTTAGTTGTCAAATTCCAACAGAGTGCCCATGTGATTTTTTTTCGTACTGTATGTGTTTTGATCAAATTTAAAACATCTTCATGTATAAAAAGTCATTATCCTACGAAATGATGATTGAAATTATTTTTTGCATATATATCCTTCATTGGAAGACTGACATAAAAATATCTTTCATGGTTGTAATCCCATGCAAACTCTATATTAATCCCTTGCTGCCCTGTTTGCAGGTGCAAATTACTATGTTTGGCATTCGGATTCATGGGAGTGATGTATAGAGATACACTGAATCCTAACATGGAAGCAGGTCTTTCCTAAATATTGGAATGACAGTCAGAATTTGAAAGGTCAGGGCATAAAGTAAGTCCTTCCTGACTGACAGCTTTTTTGGAGTTCAGATTTCCAAGCTATGTGGCTTGAAGATGGAACCACCCAGAAATGGTGACTGAGAAGTGAACCCCCACGTACAACATTCTTTGGCAATGGGAAGTTGGGATGGCATTGGAATGGTAGTCATGTTGGTTGTGAGTTCAATCCTTGAAGGGGCCATTTAGGGATCTGGGGCAATTGGGTATTGGTCCTGCTTTGAGTAGGGGGTTTGGACTAGATGACCTCCTGAGGTCCCTTCTAACCCTGATATTCCATGTATTAGCAAACAAGTTGTGACATCATGTCATGTGAGAAACCAGGAATGCATGTTTGAAAGATCTCTTTTGCAAAAATTCACTGAATTTACATGGGTTCAGCTGGACAGCTGCTCTTAAGCTGAAAGAATGTGCTCCAACAAATGGGGAATGGTGAAAATATTTCATACGTGAAGAACCTGGAACATATTTGTATGCCTTAAGAAAATGAAATATGTAGCCCTAGATTAAACAAATCTTTTAATAGTGGGCAACTTATTTCTCATGTGTATGCCAGCTGAGCCTCAATAACAGTTGATGTGTCTTAATCATTTACATAGAAATGGACTCCAGTGAAGACTGAGACTAAAGTAGGTGTATCTTAATGTTATTGTGTATATTCCAGTTTTAAATATGGGCCAATAAGAAGTTATTTTATGTTGTTTATAAGTGATTCATCACTTTTTATAAGTGATTCATTCTCTAATTTTTATGCACAATATTCCTATTTTCATACATGTTCGTTCACTTGGAATTTTTAGAGGCTCACTACTATTTCTAACTATCTTTTTATTCCAGGTTACCTTCTGACTGATTAGCATTCGGAGGGTTTAAACACATAACACATTTTCCCCATACATCTAATACAGAGAGCCAAAGAATAAACAATTAATGACATTAGTGGACTGTCGGTAATGTAGACCAACATAACTTTTATTGTGGTTGCTTTCAGCCTGAAATAATGGCTTTTCAGGTATCAAAGATCCTCAACCACCAGGAGTGTTTTTATTCTCTGTATTCCCATATCTATATTTGAAGCCATGTTTACAAGCTGCAAAGATTCAACTGGAGTGAAGAATGTGAGAAATAAGTTGTGAAGTATGAGAGGCGGAGAGCTCATGAACTTTCCATTCCTTGAGAAACTTACTTCTACAGAGTTTATTTGTAAATATTTATTTCTCTCTGCTACAAGACAACTGCTACCTTGGATAGGCTTGTCTACCAGAGGCAGCAGCCATGGCTTTTCACACTTTTCACAGCTCAGTATGCTGCAGGTACCATATAGTCTGTGGGATCAGGCCTTGCATGCCATTATGTTAGTCACTAGAATCTAGTAGTGTAATGTAGTATACGCTGATAAAAATAATTTAACAATACTGTTATTATAAAACATGGTTATTACCAATAATATTTGAATTTATTCTCTTTTCAGAGTTGTCTGTCTGATTACCAGTTCCAGCAGTCTGCTTTTCATCTATATGTGGAACAATCAGGGGGAAATGTTTATGTACAAATAGCAAAAGACTAGATTTAAGATCTGGTATGTGGGTCTAAGGGAAGACTATTTCTCTGCATGTACAATGTGTAAAAAGTAGAGAAAAGAAAAGGAACTAAAGACCATAACCAGTAAATATTTCGCCATCATTAACATTAATAATGTACAGATACAGGACAATGAATGAGTTATCATAGCATTAATGATTCATTTTATTCTTAACTGTTAAGATATATCAGTATTTGAGATTAGTGTTACAATTATAGTACTTGCTTAGGTGCTAGCATAATTATCTGTAGTGACTCATGTATATATAGGTAGGGCCGCGCCATACACTGACCATTAATGGCTCTCATGTCACTGGAAGGTAGGGGGGTTTGAGTGTGTATATATATGTGCATGAGTGGGTTGCGGGCAATATAGGATTTTTAATGTGAAGGAACATGATGATCCATGAAAGAGACTTAACTGTAGAGCATTAGTGCATCTAAACATGATTTAAATAAAAATTGTTTGAAACACTCTTTTCAAATGGTAAATTTGTTTCTTTAGATGTTCTCCAGGAGGACATACACGTTGAGTGTAAACAAAAACCAATGAACCAAAAACACTCTCTCACAAATCCACAGCACATAATTTCCTCCTAAACTTTACTTTAGGCATAATCAAGCACTATAGGCTGGGATTTTCAAAGAGGAAAATTAAATTAGAGTTGAGTGCCTAACTCCCTTAGGCCTCTTTGAAAATCTCACCTTTAGGTAATACAGTATGAACATTTTAAAACAGATAATGCTTACCAAATTAATTTGAATAGTGTTTTCCCAGTCCTTTTCATTATTCACTCCAGCATTATTAACCACAACATCCAGCCTTCCAAAATGTTCAATTGTTTTTTTAAAAGCACCTACAGTAAAATCCAAGGGAAAAATTCCTTAGCTGTCTTGTTTTCCATATTTTTAAATGTTACACATGGAATGCAAGGCACGATATTTGTTACCCTACCAAAGCATGTTAATTCATCATTTTTTTAAAACAGTTAATGTTAAACACATACTTTGTTAATGTTTAACAAATACAACACTTGTCTAACTATTCAACAAGTATTAACAGTAACTCTATTTAAGACTGTTAATGGAAGTAGAATAGTACAACCTTTTCACTCAGCATCTTCTGAAATCAAGTCTTTATTGCTTGATCTTGCATTAGTTTGGGTATTCAAGAAATTCAGGATCTGATCCCATGTATCTTTTAAAGAAAAACTTTACACAGTCTGAAAAACTCATGTTTGGGTTTGAATTCAAATTATTTTAAGAATGAGTCTATCCTTACTCAATGATGTAATTAATAAATATTTTAAATCTTTAAACTATCAATAATTCACCATATTCCTTGATGAATTGTACCTATTTATGAGTAATTGATGTACACCCTATATATACAGTTACTGATTTATAGCCTCTCAGATTCAATCTCATTCCTTCTATTGTTGACAAATTACCTCCACAGAGTTTCTATACATCAGACAGAATTAAAATTAATGGGCCAGATCCTCAGGACCTCTATGCTCAGCACAACCTGTGCAGGTAGGGAATTCCCAAAGTGGCTTATAGACACCTTTTGTGGGACCCTAAAGATGGCAATGTTTTCAGAATAAAAAGCTTACAACACTTTTGTGGTGCCTGTTTTTTTCAGGGTTGCAAAAATACTCAAAGACAAAAATACATTTAAAAAAGAAAGTGCAGAGATGTCTGTACTGCCAGAATCTGACTCAACAGCAATGTGTGCATATTTCCTAGCAATTTAGAGTTCTTAAGGGCTTTATCATAAAACACTGAACAAGTGTCATTAACATTTTCTTTGAACAAAAGAACAGTTTTGAGTCGTGTCTCTGCGCATTTTACTTTTTCTTTCCTCATCACACGGAACACTTGTTCCATTGAACTGTTTGTCTGTGGCAAACATCAAACAAATACTACATAACAAATATATGTTGAATGAAAATAAATAACTTGATGAAATGAAAATCCAGACCACGTCAGATTCCCTGAAAGGTATTCTTGAGACACCAGGCCATTGTGGCCAACAGAAAAGTTACAACAAATAACAAAATTACAACAGCACTGTTGCCATACCTCCTTTTCTCTGGCCACACCCTTACACTAGAATGGGTATAGCACCAACAGCATCAGGTGTTTGTGTCATTCAGGATTACCCTAGTTAGGGGAATCACCAGGTATTTGGCTAAGGCTGCCAGAGCAATTTTAGAAGGGGTCAGAATATGGTACAATAGTCGTTTTTAAACACAAGAGCATTGTATCATGTTAAAAACAGCTAAAAGCAAAGAATGCATTCACCTAACCTCCCTTGCCTTTCAGAGTTAATGATGATATTATCCTCCACTATAATGCTTTGATATTTAAAGGGCTCTATTTTTAGTTTCCTGTCTTTTCTGTTTTGTGTTAAGTTTATTGCCTATTTTGTTCTTCAGTCTCTGAACCTAACATTCTCTAACCATGTTTTCCTTACTTCCTTAGTGGCCCAATCCTGCACTATCAAAGTTAATTGAAATTCTTTGACTTCAGTGGGAGCAGAACTGGTCATTCAGGGAATCAATGCAGTTTTGGGGATGCAGGATCAGGCCCTTAATTTGATCTCAATTTCAGAATTTGGCTTTATGCTTCACTTGTTTTTCATCCTGCTCTCTACAGAAGCTCTTCAATAACACTGTCCTTGACACATAGCATTCAAAGTCTTCTGTCTTAAAATAACAAAAACAAAAAACTTTTGGCTTATTCTTAATGATGTGTGTATCATTCCTAGGCCTATACAAATAATCTTGACCACACTAGGAAAAAAAAAGCAAATACTTTTCAACTGGTCATATTGATGTGTTGAAAAAAATGTTGATTAGTTTATGTAGTCTACTGCTGGCAACAGGTTTGTCAGTCCACAGTGATCACATCTGTTTAGGGTCCGGTCACAGGGTGGCACTACCTCTTTAAGAGGGAGCAGGGTCAGTGTACCTTGTGTCTGGTCAGATGACCAAGATTAGGCTTTAAAAGAGGGTACCTGGGCTTGGGAAAGGAAGAGACCTGGTGAATTAGGGCTGGTAGACTCCCCTAAGGGAAGACAGGGAGAACCTGAAAGGAACTGTTTAGAAAAAGGTCCTCCGGAGAGAAAAGCCCTGGGTGGCTATGCTCAGGGAACAGGACCAGGAACAGCAAAACTGACAGATACACCTGTGACAGGAGGCAGTGAGAGCCTGAGAGGTAAAGGGGTTAAAGTCTCCTGTGAGTAAAAGCCAGGGTGAGTTGAAGAACTGTTTTTGTTTGTTTGGACAATAAAACTGCTGAAGAGAGACTGTCTTTGAGAGGTGGGGAGAAGGCCTGCCTTGTTACATATCCATATGAAACAAAAGAATCTTGTTAGTATTATGATAATTAGTAATTTATAATTATTGTATTTATTTTGCATATACATCCATCTCGCCAGTGTTCTTGGCACTGTACAAAATATACCACCCTCTGAAAATATAAGCACCTTAAAATAAATGAGAGGACCCAACTTAAAGGGGATATGAAAGGAATGGAAGGGAGGTATAAATATGGATCAAGGCTGATCAGTCCAAAACTGCTTTGCAGAGAAAAATGGTTTTAAGGTGATTTTTCAAAAGTAGGTTGGGAGAAAATAAAACCAATGTCTGTGCAGAGAGAGCTCCACACTGTTGGGACATGCACAGCAAAAAGCATGACCATGACCTGACTGCAGATGTGATAGTGGGACCCTGAACAGTGTGCACCCTGTGGCTGCAGACTGTGTTCCTGATCCTGCAACTTGTTTCACAGGGGCAGTCACATGTCCATACGGAACTCCAGTGAAGCAACAGAGGGATTTGCCCACACTGAACAAATTGTAGTATGAGGACCACTGTCCGTAAAAAAGCTTACAGAGTAGGTAGCCACTAAGGAATTTAAAACTAACAGAGCCAATTTAAATTAATTGATCTACTTTATAGACAACCAGTATAAAAGAGTTGGGGATAGGTGTAGTGTAGTTATGCTTGTTTATACAAGTGAACAATCAGATTGCTGCATTCTGGACAAGCAGCAAATTGCTGAAGTTTTGTGAAGAAAGAATTAAAATAATCACACATTGCTTCTGTGAAGATTATCATGTGACAAAGGTGCAATCATAGAATTTATGAGGCAGAAGAAAGAAACTATGTGTTTATATCAAGTCTAACATCTTTTTCCATGGAAAGAGCATTCACATAAGTGACCCAAGGTTTTTTTTAACCTAACTAAGGATCTCTTAATGAATCTGCAAACAGTCATGGGATGTTGTGGTTATCATGAAATGTTTGTGAGATGTCTGTTGTGAAATGCTGCATAAAAAAGTAAATATTATTATCCAGAGCTCAGTAGAGCAGTTTATTCCTGAATGAGGACATGCACAAAATCAAAAATCACAGGAGTTGATTGCTTTTTATCTGCAATGGTTTAAGTTAAAATTTAAAAAGCTGTATTATAAGTTATTTCTTAGCTTAAAGAGCAACATTTCATCCTTGGCATTTATGGCCAGATTCTGATCTGAACAATAGCAACCTAAATTCAGATTAGTTCCATTGTACTGCTAAGTATCTGTATTGCAGATCACTCGGAGCAGAAACTTGTCACTTTCATGGTGAGAAGATGCATTTTTGAGTCTGCCAGGAAGCTTTATTAAACACTTTAAATATTTTATTAAGTAAATACTCTACTTTATTAAACACTGGATTTTAAAGTTTTTAATACATTACTCATTAAATAACCCTTATCTTATGCAGAGGCTTTCATACAAAAGTATCACAAAACATTCAGTGACGTCTTTATCCTTTCTTTACTATGTGCCAAGTCCTAAAGCCAAAGGCACACACTGGTAGTAATATTTCACATTTGCAGAGTGAGAAACAGATCCTACTTGAGTCACGCTTGTAAGGGATCAGAAATAGGCTGCCCTCCAGAAACCTTAATTGCACAGTTATAGGTTCAGTAGCCCAGCTTTGTTCAGGTTGTTGCATGTTATGATAGTGTATAATGCTGACAGATTTCCCTCCTTACCTTGCAGTTGCTCCTGATCTGTAACATCGCACTGAATGAAAAGAGTCCTCTGAGCTTCAAACTGCTCATCCAGGGCAGCTTTGCTCTCCTCACCGGCTTCGAGGTTCCGATCCACGAGAGCCACCTGTGTCAGGAGGAGGTCGGGGCGATGCACGTGAGAGGAATGATCACAGCATTTGTAAGGCAAGGGAAATTCAAGAGGGACGAGCGGACCCCCCCCCCGCCAAATACCACACAGCCTTTTCCCAGCCGGGGAGGTGACGTGTCTAAGGCCCCTCTTGCTCCAACCTGCACACCCCAGCTGCACGCCCCAGCGGGAAGGAAAACTGGCCTTGGGGAGGGGCACGAAGCCGGGAGAAGGACAGCAGCAGGTACCTACAGCGTGCACGAAAACTGGGGGAGAGGCTCTTGGCTTCCTAGAAAGCAGCAGCAGCCTCTGTGGACGCGACCTCCTAAGAAGGTGAGAGTGGCTCCGGGATGGCGGCAGCCCCTGGGTGGTGCGCCAGGGACACACGCGCTTACCTTCGCGCCCTCCTCCAGCAGCGCTTGGACAAAGGCTCTGCCTATGCCCTGCGCCGCGCCAGTCACCAGAGCCACCTTGCCATTCACGTGCATGCTCGCTGCTTGCTGAAGGCTGAGCGCCGCGCCGGTCTCTGTCCCTCGCCAGGGCTCTGGGGCGCGCGCGCTCGCACTTGGTATTTATAGAGTCCCTGTCTCCTTTATCTTCCCTCACAGCCGTGCCTCCGCGGGCAGCAGGCGAGAGGGAAGTTGCCAAGCACACTGGGGATGGGGATCCTATCTCGGTGTCACCTGCCCTGTAAGTTCACTTCCTCCCTCCCCCTCCTCTTCCTCCTCCTGCCGTCGCTGCTGCGGCTCCTTCTCTCCTTTCCCTTCTCCTGGGACAGCGCTGACACCCGCCCAGTGCGTGTCTGCGGAGTGGCGCCGGGCATTCCCGGGCAGAGCGTCCCCGGGAGCCCCAGGTTTGACGGGGGCCAGCAGGGGCGCTTTGCACGCTCAGCTTCCCCCTCTCGCTGGTATGTTTTTCTTTTTTTTCCCAAACGAACAAAAGCCCGAGCTGCAGACTCTGGGGACAGGTCCTGCCTCTTTTCTTCCCCTTTGCGTCCGGACAAATGGCGTGAGAACAAGTTAGGGGACTTTTGATAAGGGCTGTTGGCAACTGCTCAGGTTTTATGCGTTTTGCTTGGCCCAATTCGTATCAGCAGCAGGCTAAATAATTGGAACAAGTTTCAGAGCCCGAAACAATAACAAGCGTGGAGTCCCTCCTCAGACTCCTAAATGCATTGCTGGGCCCCATCAGTTCCCCCCACCCCCCTTTTATAACAGCTGGGGGAATCTCCTGTGTGTTCATACTTCCCCCAGGGTCATCATGTCTCTGCCATTGCTTTCTAAAAATGTTCCAGCTATCAGGTTACTAAGGTAAATAATAAGATACTTTTTTAAAAGTGTAATTAAATCTGCCATAATCTATCCATCACAAAATATGGAGCTAGGTTTTATTAAAGGACTTTATAAATAAAGTACTGTCTGCCTCTCCACAGGAGACACAGATGTCCGAAGAGTTAAAAATATAACATTAACAACAAACCTGAAATAAAATACCTCTAAATAAATAAATTGCTCCAAAGCCAACCAAAGTAATTTCAGTAAGAAGAGGGAAGCATTGAGGCAAATTTGTGCTTGGTGTAACTCCATGTAAATCAAAGAATTTACACCAGGAGTGAATTTCTTGCATTCCTGTAGTCCCATTGACGCCAATGGGAGGTTTGGGTATACAGGCATTAAGGATTAAATCCAATATATTTTATGCTTTTAAAATATATAGATATATACAAAACCAGAATAATTTTGTAGATGCCACATACATTTCTTATATAGAGAGAGGGTCTTGTACTTTGTTGTTTATGTAGGCTGAGTTGTACACCTAGCTGAGCCCCTTGGCCCTCTCCCCCACTCCTGCCCATGGTCAGAACTCTATGATTTTGGTGAAAGTCAAAAAAGCAGGCTCCAGTTTCCCCATTTTCAATCCAACATCAATGTGGGTGTGGGGTGGAGTGAGGACTCTAGTTAGGATGTTGGCTGGATTGGGGACAAAGGACCCACCTGCGGGAGCATGCTGCTGGTGTGGGGGTGAGGAGTCTGCATGGTAGTAGTTGGCCAGAGTGGTGAAGTGAGGGCCCACAGAGTGCCCGCTTGGAGCTGCAGGCAGAGGAAGATCTCTGGTGCCCTACTTTCTAACATAAGCCTCACACTAAACCCTGAGGTCTCTGTCTCACCACCATATCTGGAGTGACCAAGTGGTGGTTTTGGTGATAAACAGAAGCTATAGCACTACAGACAGGGAAATGCCATGGAGTTGAAGGTAGGGCCTCATTTTGGTTGGCCAAATATTTGAGAAGATATATTCTATTAGAATGTAAATGTAATTTTTTAAAAGCCAAACTATTAAATTATCTTAGTACTAGTCCCGTAAATGAGAATGATGGGTGTCTTTACCTAAATTAATTTTAAAAGTCACTATTCTGGTTCCATGCAGTATATCCAATAGTATATTTGAAAAACCTCATTGCATATTTAAAAAAAATCATTGTATGTGAGCACCACTGCACATTGGTTCTGGCAAGGGCTAATCCCGCAAGGTACTGAACACCCTCAATCCTGGGCTCAGGCCCTGAATGAGTAAAGAAGGATTTTCTATAACAGTTGAGTATCGGTTTTGAATCATCCCTGCCCTCTCTTTGCCTGATGTAATTACAGAAAAACCATTAAACCCCCAACAGTTGGCATAATCTTTAAACAGTATAGTAGTGTGGCAGCTGGGAATAAAAGCAAAACAAACACATGTGAACCCCTCCCATGCCTCACCTCTTTCAATTTTGGCAACACACACTATAAGGAGCTCTCTGTTCTATTCACTTGACTATCAGATCATACAGCAATGAATTTAGACTGTGTTTTTAATGTATGTATGTTGTGTTCTAAGGCACAGAGTATATCAGGACTGTGAGAAAGCTATTTAACAAGCTGGGATGTTTGATTAAAATTAGGAGATCAGCCTACTAGAATAACTCATTTCTGTTAGGGTTATAAGGATTTTAGTGTAATTGTAATTTATAATATTCTGTCAGTCTCATTAAAGGGAAACTCACAAATGATTCAGACCCACACTTTTTGGTATTTACATGAATGCAAGATCTGGGTTATCCGTATTTGTTATGGTAGAGGGGGCTCTCAGGAGCCCCTTATTGAAGTCCTGTGATCCGTTGGAAGGAAAGGTTGGGGTGATTTCTGTGTTTTTAAATGATGTCTCAACCTTCTCTGGTTTAAAAAAGAAGAGCATAAAGAAAACTTATTGTTTGGCTATGAGGAGGAAATAAATATTCAAAAAATAATGAATGATCAAGAAGGTTATAAGGCTACATACTGGATCCCCTCCTCTTCTCCCTCTACACTCTGTCTTTATAGTTGACCTCATTCACAAAGATGAGTTGAAATATCTTCTTTAAGATGACTGCTCACAGATCTACCCCTCTACTCTAGGTCTGTCTACTGTCAAGCTAAAATCTTTGCCTTTCTTTCTGACTTGTAGGTATTCAGCTGTCAGTTTAACTTCAATATGCCAAAACAGTGTTCCTAACTTCCCCCTAATTTCCCCTCCTGCCTCCAAGACCTCCTTTCTCAGTTATGGTGGACATTACCACTGTCTTCCCCCTGCCTCAGTGACATAATGTAGACATCTGTCTTTAGATCCATAGCTCCAGGTTATATAGCTTGTCATTTCTTGCTGCACTGTATCTCCAAGATCCAGCCTTTCTTCTTCATCAACATAGTTAAAACTCATCCAGACCTTCACCTTATGTCTCAGTTCCTGCAGTTCCTCCTCTCTGACCTTGAAAAATGCCATATTGCCCACTTTGCTGCAAAGATCATTTTCCTGGCTCATCATTTTAACCATGTCATCCCTCTCTTGGCATCCTTCCACTGGCTTTGCTTTTCCCACCATGTAGAACAGAAATGACTGTCTTTATTTTAAGGCATTGTTTATCCTCAGCCTTTCATCTTGTATACACTATCAAGATGTTGACTTCTGTCTCCGCTCTGCCAATAATTTTGATTGCTCATTTATCAAATTTTTCAAGAGACTTTGCATGTTCTTCCATGCTGTCTCTTATGCATAAAAGGAGCTTACTGTAAATAGCCTCAGCACCACTTCATTATCTTTCTTCATATCCCTCCTTAAACTTTCCTCTGCCATGATGTCTACAAAAATCTAGACAACAAATTGAATCTGATGTGCTGTGATGATTTCTAATCATGCTGTTCAGAACTGTTACATTGTTACTTTGTGCTCCCCTGTCTCTGTGTTGTATCCACTTCTTGTCTCTCATTCTATACGTAGATTGGAAACTCTGAAAAATGGACCATATTACACACTCACACATAGTAAAATGTTTACTTACTAAGGAGAAGTTTGGAGAGGTACTTCTAAAATTACATGCCCAAGGAAGCAAGTGCAGCTTCTATGCAGTACCACAAATACCAAGATAGTCTGATGGTTTCTTAATAAGAATTTGGTTTTGTATCTATTTTAGGTACTGTACTTAGGTGACCCCCATTACTGTAATATTTGAGCACCCCACAATTTTAACATATTTATCTCCTCAACAACCCTGTGAGATAGGAAAGTACAATTATTTCCATTTTATTGCTGGGGAACTGAGGCACAGAGACTAAGTGACTTGACCAACATCACACAGGAAGTCTGGCAGAGCAGGGAATGGAACTCAGGTCTACCCAAATCCCAGACTAAGGCCCTAAGCACTGGACAATCTTTCCTCTTTAAACTGAGTCTAGCACTTTAGACCGCATGGACACACTGCCAGCCATAACTAAATGACCCTAATATTCCTGGCCTCCCCTTGAGTTCTCAGTTCTTTGTCCCCAGTGACATTGTTCAGATCACTGGTAGAACTGTTTACCTCTGATTCTTATGGCTGAGGCAATGGTGTATGGTAACATGTCTTTTGGCAGATCTCTGTTCCTGGTTTTAATTTCAGTTGCTGGTCTAGTGAATTAGACTGTAATGGTTCTGACATCTCTGACAGCCCCACAACAAATAAGATTCTTTCAGAGATTATTACTAGGGTTGCAAACATCAGTTAATTATGATATCTGAAATAAAACTTAAATGAAATATTTAAATACTGTGGTGTGATAACTGCTGACTTTCTAAGTCACTGTGTAATAGAGATACCATTCAGAGTCCATACTGTCACTGAACTTTGGAATTTCAAGACTCAGCCCATTCTTTATTGCATTTGTAAATCAATAAACGCCCCTATTAAAGAAGGTACAGTAATACCACAACTGGCACTTGATCTGAAACATACCGCTTAAACTTTGGCCTTTGCTGCCTACAGTTACACACTTGTTTTCTTTATTTTGGAGTTTTCAGGTAACATACAAGCCCCATGACAAAGATAAAGCAAAGAAGACACTTCAACGTTGCTGTTGCATGCCACTGCATACACTTGATGGAACAACCAGTATGTCCTGGATCTCCATAATATAAATAAAATCAGTCTCTGTGACCAAAAAGACAGAACTAATATGCGTTGGTCATTATACACTTACTACAGTCCACTGTCACATCGAGAACCAGGTGGTCCACCACTCTGAAGTAGGACATAAGAGGTGTGTGTCAAACCCAATCCAATATGCTGTTGCTAAAATAATCTTCTTTGTCAGTCATCTGGGGCCATAACCACCATCGCCCCCTTTTTGAATCCCTCTTTTTGCTCCCTATTGCCCTGTGTATTAAGTTTAATCTTTTTGCTCTTGCTTTCATGGCACTAGCCCACCTTCCATCTCTAACAACTCTTGTCACAGTTTTTCCTTGGTCCCCCACTACTCCAGTGACACAAGCCTCCATGCCTTCTTGGTTTCCTCCTTGCATTCACAGCTGTGTCCCTTCTGCTATGCACGTAGTACCCTCTTTAACCCCACTTCTTTCATGTTACCTGGAAAAAAAGTTTTTGATTACCATAAAATACAAACAAACAAACAAACAAAATACCCTGAAAGACTAATCCAGGCAGCTACATTGCTTGAATAGCCAAACGGTCATGTTATTGTAACCCTTGTTCTTGAAAATGTGAACTAGAATAATTAATCTTCTAGGTTGGAAAGTTTTCATTAATTTTCCCAAAGGTCATGATTCACAGTACTCCAAGAAACCAGCCAAAGCTGGCCTTTGGGTTCCGTAAGAACCGTGGCTGAAGTCCCTCCATTTCTGGGACAGTTGAAGTGGTTTAAGATTCCACTACACACACTTCTTACATAACAGTGTCCCAAAGTATCATCTCACTGCACAATGCTGTGGACATGGTGGGTGGAGGCTGTTGAAAAGTAATTTAGTAAACTAACCCAAAGATGCTAAACTGTGGTATGGATGATAATGCAGAGTCCAGTGAGCTATACTTTCCCCCTCTGTGGGGTGTATAGGGAGGGAAGAGATGATGTAAGGAAGCTCTCCCCCCCCCCCCCACACACACATTGTTGCACAGGGTATGGGCACAATACATTTGAGTCTGGAGACACTGTGTCTGGTCAGAACAACAGGAGGTGTTAGTCTCCAAAAGGTGCATGTAGTGGTAAAACTGTGACTCATTGCACTGGCTGGCAGAGCTGACTGAGTACCAAGGAATGTACTTGCTGCACTCATGCAAAAGGTGGTGGAATTGCTGCAGCAGAACTTGCTAGCTAGAATTATTCCTGGGGCCCTTGTTACAGCTTGGTCTTCCTTCACCACAATGTGGCCAATGATACAAAAGACAAAATATTGCCCTAAAGCTGCATTTTATGTTGGAAACACTATTTATAAACAATTTATCATTAAAGGTTACTCAGGCTATCATCTGCTTGGGTTTTTGCAGCATTTAATGTTTTTACTGGAGCTCTAGCAGATAGACACAAAACTTCCTTTTTCCCAGGACTCTTAAAATGGCAACTTTTATGAATACAGCATTCAGTTTTAATAAAAGAACATAGGAGTTGTCATATCCAATCAGGCAGTGGTCCATCTGTATCCTGACAATAGACCGTAAACGTGGAAAAAACTCCATTAGGGACAATTATGAATTGTAACAGACTCTTTTTCCTAAACCCCACCAGTTATGCCCTAAAGCATGAGCTTTTATATTCCTCATTTTATTTGTTGTGGGAAAGGAGCTCAAACATTTACTTTTCAAAAAGAAATGAGTTAGTGTAAGTTAGTCACATTCCTTAGTTTAATGGTAAAGTTGGCATGAACAAAGGATGTATACAGACACACACATACCTTTATCTCTATTGGCATGTACACCACCATTTGTACATGCCAATATTATGTGTCAGTTAAACATGCAACTACCACAAAGAACTATTATCAAAAATCACAAGTATGGAAAGGTATTAAGATAAAGATATTCCTATACTGTTTTGATAATTAAACATTTTGGCAGGATGTTTCGAGAGGCACGTAATTCTTTCTAGTTAATTTGCACCTTTCTTTCAAATATATTTATAATTAGCAATACTCAAAGAACGTTTTTAGATATTCTTATCAGATTAAGCCTTTCAGCCTCCCTCTGCAAAGCAGGACACAGAAACCATCCACAATGAGGAACATAATTTTTCTTTATTGCCTTCACACGAACCCCCTTGTAAATTTTCATTAGCACTATACATCTTCTTTCCTTCCCACCTTTCTCTGCTCCAATACCTCTTCTTCCAATCACCTTTTCCCCTCTTCATTTTCCTGTGGCTTTGGATTCCACACTGCAGCTTTAGTAGGATGCAAGGCACCAGACATCAGATTGTCACGTTTTAATTCTTGTCCAAAGTGTGGGCAGAGGTGGTGGGGGAAAGAGGAGAAAATTTCTTATAATCACTCTCTGAAACACTCATCTCTCCCCACTCAACGGCACATTGTCCTGAACATGCAAGAAGAAAGACAAGATGCAAGGGATGTGCTATAATTAGGCTGTGACTTTATTAACTCACCTGTGAAATACCCGGCAATAAGTCATATAGATCATCATCCTTTCCTTAATCATTCCCATGTATTTGAGATGGCTGCTATCAGCCCTCCCCCTTCCCAACCTGATCCCTGGCCATTGCTGGCACCAGACCACTCTCTCCTTGTATGAGGGCTAAGCAGGGTGGGAAAAGGGGGGTTAATTCTCCTCTGTACCAGACACAGGGATGAAGCAAATTACATCAACATATTGACTATAAGCTTTGCCTGGTCAAACCAAAAGTTTGTGGCTCACCAGAAATTTCTTTCCTACAGTTATTTATGTACTTTAGTTGTACAATTATAATATATAAGCTTGCTAAGGAGAACATAGAATGATACTGGGAACTAGAATGTTCACTAGGTGTTCATTATGCAGAGAACTTCCAAAAACTAGTGTCTACATAACTAAACACAAAACAAAAGATATCTAATACCAGTTTAAAGATTAAAGACCTAAAGTGAATGGCACTTAATGTAATGCTATCAGTGCAGACCCTAAAGATTAAGAGGAAATTAGTAAATAACTTGGAAACCTGAAGTGTCATCATAACAACTCATAGGCTGCACACTTCTGGTTCAAGCTGTATTTTTTAATCAGTTAATTCCTTAGTTATTTGTACAGAATTATGAAATAGGTACATTTTAGTAAGTAATTAAACACAGATTTATGTAGTACTGTAGATCAATTAAGTTCTACATACCTTAAAGAAATGTAACTCCTTGTATTGCCAAAGGATAAAATGAAGACTCACTAGCATCTCTGTTACAAATACCCCAATAAAATGTAGCCAAAATTGTCTGGGATTCAGGAGAACAGTTGTTATAAAAAGGATTATTATAGAATGTTATGAATTCAG
Organism: Caretta caretta; assembly: GCF_965140235.1. Taxonomy (NCBI): domain Eukaryota; kingdom Metazoa; phylum Chordata; order Testudines; family Cheloniidae; genus Caretta; species Caretta caretta. Next base: position 83,746,015 of record NC_134209.1, read on the forward strand.
AAGCCAAAAATAATTGATTATTGCCAAATACTTAAACAATTTTTAGACTAAGTTGCAAATCATTATTATTGAATTATGAACTTCTAGTACAAGTTCTCAAATCAACTGTTTTTTTCGCTAAAACACAAGATAAACTTCCATCCTCTGCTCATTGGTTGTCCCAGACTTTAAGCTCCATGAAGAAATACTTCATGTTTCACCCTATAGACCTTGTCTAAATACACAAGTTGTACAACTTAACTAGGGTAACTCTCTTATGGGAAGAGGAATAGGCTATACAGGTACCAACACTTTTATAATGGTATAACTGTATCCACATTAGGGATTGTACTGGTACAACTATTTCAATAAAATTATATTGCTAATTCAAATAATTACAATGGAACAAAAATCTGTGTATAGATCAGGCCTTACTTACAAATGGTAAGATGTTGTGACTATCAAAAAGGTACTAATTAATTGCCAGTTGTGGTAGTGGAGACATTTGTGATGTGAACATTAGGAATGGACTGAGATTTCTAGCTGATTTGATTAATTGTATTGAACTGAACTATAAGATACCAATAAATATAAGAATAGCAACATTCTTCTCTGGACCACTGATTATGACTTAATAGATCTTTTCCAACTCAAACTTCTATTATTCTAAAACATACCAGGTGGTGTCACTTCTTCATAAAATTAAAGATTTCTGAAAGGGTCTTTCTCAGGTGGAGAAGTGATATCTTTGACCCCTAAATTATAAAAATTAAAATCTCACTGACATAGCAATGCTGGCATAGTGATTTTGTAATGCAATACAAAAAGATTCTGAACAGTGCCATTAAAACTAGCTTCCCAAGGTCCTTCAGAACTCCCCACCCCCCACAAAAAATGTGGATTTAGGGCCACAATAAACTCTGTAAAATTAGTAAGAAAATGACCCACAAAGTCTAAGAGAGGCTCCTCTAGCCAAGAGAAACACTAGAGTTAAGAGCCAGAGATCTGCATAATTTGAGCTTAAAGTCCAGAACAACCAATGAGTAGAGGATAAAATTAATAGGCAGCAGGTTTAAAACAAACAAAAGGAAGTACTTCACACAATGCACGGTCAACTTGTGGAACTTGTTGCGAGAGGATGTTGTGAATGTCAAAAAAAATTGGATAAGTTAATGGATCCATCGATGGGTATTAGCCAGCTCCATGCTTTGGATATCCCTAAACCTCTGACTGCCAGAAACTGGGCCTGGGGAACAGGATAGATCACTTGATATATTGTCCTGCATATACTGTTCATTCCCTCCGAAGCATTTTGTAATTAATTATCAGGGGAGGTGGTTGAGGCACTGTTATTGTAGTTATTATGCAACAGATTAAAAAAATACATTGATTTAAAAGATGTTGTGATTACTACTCCATTTTGTAGGCTGATTGGACTGAGTGGTCTTTTAGTTATAAATGGCTTAAAAGTAAATTTTATCTCAATGGCTTTTGCTATAGTGATATCTTAATTTTTCAGTGTTAGTTTAGAGTTAAATATAGGCTTTAGCTGCAAATGCTTCTATAATGAACAGAAGCTGAAGTAATGAATATGTTCATACATGAAAGGAATAACTTCTCTCTGGAGAAAACTAATTGACTGAGATTATATTATGTTATAATGTTATGCACTTACCTTTGCAGGGCAGCCTTAGACCACATTGCGGAAACAAACAAAAAAGGCAGAGCAGTTTTCTGGTTCTTTTGGGAAATTATTTTTGTTGGTGTAAGTACAGGTTAGCAATGAAAATTCTGAATTATGTATCCAGGTAATTTAGAATTATAAAATGTCCAGTGAGGCAACCCGTTATAAAAACTAGAAAAGTAATAAAACTTCTATTGAAAAAAAAACATATTAGTAAGAAAACCAACAACGTTCGCTGGATTATATGAATTTTCCATGTAACCATTAAAATGTTGCCTTATCTCACTATAAAGATATTAGGTCAGATATTCAGCTTGTTTGTCAGTATAACTCCATGGAAGTCAGCTAAGCTTTGCCAATTTATACCCTAAGGACCTGACCTATAATTTTTTAATATGTATAAGTTTTTTCCATCAATATTATTGTCTTGAATTCAAATTAAAAATATGAACACAGGCTTATTATTGTATGAGTCCATTCTGAGGCAAGTCAAGGAGCAGCTAATGCAGTCAAACCGGTCTCCATTTCCCAGGTGTAAAATGAGGATAGTAACACCACCTTACCTCACAGGTGTTGCAAATATATATTTATCATGTTTATGAAGCATTCAGCTGCTGCAGTAATGAATACCATACACTATCCATTGAGAAAATACAACACATTCTATAGTCAGTGCAGGGATTGTTGGAAAAAGTAGCATGTGACCACATAATTAAAGACTATCATAATATGCACAAGGGGACCAAATTAAAGTTGCACAGGCTTACTTTGCAACCTTAACATTATTTTAGTTTAGATTTGTGTATATAATAGGATAAAAGCTAATAGAGAAATAATATTCTTGGAGGGAGGCCCTTGAAATAGTTGCCTTTCTCAAAAGCTTCACTTGCAATTCTGCTTATCCAGGTAAGATGTAAGGAGAAGAGCCCTAAGGCAACATTTTATAATGCCTCAGACTATTGTTTTATAATACCATGGTACTCTTCATGACAGTTAATCTTAAAAGTTTGCAATTTCTATTTAGTCTTATCATAAAAGCATTTTATTCTCTAATGTGGGGTATTGCATATTCTCTTTCCATTTTTATTTTTTACATTGTTCTATTATTTCATTATAAGATGGAGAAATCTGAATAAGTTATAACTGATTCTACTTTAATCAGAACTCTGAAATCTGGATTCAGTCCCCAGAACCAATAAGAACTTGTATGAATGTTTCCATTTTATTTCACCAACATTGCTAAATTCACAATTTCAACTTGTATTTTGAAGACTGTCTTTCTCATTTAAAAATACCATCTCTATCAGCAAACACTGCTTTTGGAACAAAATTGTGTGATGTAAGCAGAATTTTAAAAAGTGATGTTTTGTGCTCCATTATATCAAATTAGTGCGTTGAGCAATTACATTCAGAAAAATGCTGATGTAGGCTTGCTTTGGAACATTGGTCAAGAAAATATATAAATACCAAAGATTAACACATAGATAGGGAGATGAGGAAACTAAGTTTTCATAAATTCAGTGAGGTGGAAGGAATTGTAGAAGTACCGTTTAAGATAGTGAGACTCAATGTATGGCTCAACAGCATCTGGCTCACTGGTGAGTTGGAGTTAGGAATCCGCCAACATCCTGACTGAGGCAGTGGTTGCACTGAGGAAGATAAACACACTCAAACAGGCACACACATTGCTACACACAGTTAGGTGTGTTAAAGTTATCCTTGTGCTGGGAGCCAGGTTTGGTAAATTAAGACAATTTCTTTGATGTTTTAGCTTTTTAAAGTATTTCTCTAGGCAAAGGTAATTTTTAAAATTATTACTTTTATTATTAACTTAATCCATGGATTTTTAAAAATCATCTATTCCCTGTTCTATCCTTAGCTCATCCACAGACTTCCTGCGTGACCTTAGACAATCACTTAATCTCTGAGTATCTCTGCCCTGCAGTTTAAGCCCAGACTCAGATTCAAACCCTAACTTCCCTCCTTTTGTCTACATACATATCTCTCAAACTCAGACTCAGTGTTCTAGGACCCCATGGAGGTTGAGGGTCTGAAGTCTGAATCTAGCAGGGACCCAGTGTTCAAGCCCTAGTATTTTGCATTGTGGATGCAGTCATGCTGGACTCAGCCAAGACACAGTGAATCTTCTCCTGTGTTTGCAGTGGCCACTCACCTAAAGAAGTCCTTTCCTAAGTGTGCTGCTTTCTGGTTGCAGGAACACAGCCAATTTTTGGTGAATCTCTGGTGAGAGGCAAGTAAAACATTGGATTTTAGTAAGAGTACTGGGAATGACTACACATGATAGCAAATAGCAAAGAAGCTGGTAGCACTGGAAATTTACTGGGCTGGTAACCAATGCAGTGAGTAGATTAAGTGGCAAAGACCAGGGACTAGAACTGCATCACTGGGAATTTGCCATCAACATGCCTATTTTACGAGGACTTTGACTGATGCTGGGTACTGCACCTACCATGGAGCCAACAGCTGTGCACAATGACCTGGTCAGCCAGGATGGTGACCCCAGAGTCTATCCTGGAAAGAGATGGGAGCCAGTGATTCTGGTGATGAAACCAGTCCCCCAAAAGGTTTTGCTGCAGGAGCAGCTGTAGCACATCCTGGGGCCATACTTAGAGGAGCTTTATGGTTGCCCTCCCCCACCCATGGAAGAATGGCCTTCTGCAAAATTGGCATCACAAACTGAAGAAGCAGAAGTCACCTTGGAGTTGGGTAAGTTTCTGGATCCATTTCTGTGTTTATTAATGTAGCTATGGAGGGATTTCGGTTTTATAAACCAATGCAAAAGTTATTACAAGCCCTGGGTAGCAGTTTGTATCCGCTAATGGCAAATTGCACATCAGCACCTTGGCATCCCCCATCCATGTGAATGACTGTAAATTGGCATGACATTACTGAAACATTCTGATTTTTCAGTTCAATCAAAACTACACTCTGAACTTGACACAAATTTACAAATACATTTAGATCAACCAAAAGTGCATTTTCAGCAACTAAACTATTAGTTCTTTTTTTTTCCCTTCTAGTATGTGTGTATAGAAAGGAAAACAAATAAAATGAGGAAATATCCTGAGTCTCTGTGATGTCTCTCAGGGAGCTTGTGCCTAACTCCGGTTTGGAGGGATGTATCTTCCTTTAGTTACAATTCAGAGCCATGAACCATCACTAATTTGCTGTCTTTTGTGTGGGCTAGACATGTTGTAAGTATGCCTACAGGATCGAGCCCTGCTGGGGCGATAGGTGGGAGAATGTCTAGTTTGTGAATGCTGTCTGGGGACTGGGCTTGACTAGATGCAGTGGTGCAAGTAAGCTGGTACAGTCAGGTACGCCGTACCATTAAGGCATTTTTGCTGGTGTGCCATTAACGGAAAGACACATTTTCACGAATGAATTGTAGAGTCATGCGCGGATAAAAATTTATACCATGGATATCCGTGGATAGAAATCGGTATCTGCTGAGCTGCAGGGCTCTCCAGGGAACCGCAGCGGCGAAAGGAGCAGAATGTGGGGCCGCCGTTCCCAAGAGCCAGCGCTCCTTACTGGCAGCTCCTCTGGCATGAATGTACTACCCCCAGCCACGCCCCCAACCCTGTCCTCTGGCAGGGCTGTAGAGATCCCAGAAGGAGATGCAGCTGCATGAAAGGGCTGGGGGGTGAGGCTGGTACAGCTATGCCAGAGAAGCTGCCAGTTTGGTGTGCTGGCTCCTGGGAGTGGCAGCCCAACGTTCTGGTCCTTTCACTGCTCTGGTTCCTGGGAGAGCCCTGCGGTTCAGCAGATACCAGTTTCTTTTTGTGGATATCTGCACCCGTGGGTATAAATTTGTATCCGTGCAGGGCTCTAGTCATGGAACATTTTTTATGGGTGATGGGCGGGGGGCAGAATCTGGGGATCGGTACAATACATGTAAGAGTTAAAATCTACTTGCACCACTGACTAGATGCCAATCACCTCAGTGATGGCAGGACTTAGGTTTATTTGTGCAAACCTATTGGCTGACACCACTTACCAGGGTTAAGTGGTAGCTGAGGATCTTAATAGGTCCCTAACTCCAACAGTTAGGCGCAGAAGTGGCAGTTAGGTCCCCAAGTCTGTTTGTGAACATAGCCCTCTGTCACTAACTTATATTTCAGAGACAAATTGACCCATTACAGACTCCCACAAGGGCAACAATATTTACAGAATGAGATTATGTGTTTCTTTACTTTAAGTAACTGTGGGTGGGGTGGAGTTTAGTGCCAGAGAAGAATATGCATTTCTCACTTGTGTTTTTAGTTATCTGATCTGATTATATAACTGAAAAATCACTCAAATCCATTTAAACAAGGAAGACATTCCTGTCTGTGATTGTCAACAGGTAGTGAGTATTTGCTAACAAAGAACTCAGTCCTACTCTTATTTAAATAAATGGGAATTAATTTCAATGAGGGCAGCATCAGGTCAACAAAGGCTGAATAACTGCAACTTTCAATTATTTTAATAGCAGCTGCAGGTATTCAATGCAGCTAAAGATTATTGTTATCATTCGTATTACAGTAGCACTCAGAAACTTCACTAAGGATTAGGTGACAGTACAACCACACAGAAAGAGACAGTCCCTGCCCTGAAGGACTTACAGTCTAGTTTAAGTAATGATGCAACATACAATTGGAAGTGAAGATAAAAATATCAGTGACACGAAGACATGGTTTCATACACTAACTATATATACAATGAACTGGTTATAAATCCTTTAAAATATAATAATAAGCAATATATATTAGGCTCCTCAATATTCCTGCCTGGTCTAATATCATCAGTCAAAAAAACAAAACAAAAAAACCCAAAGTGAATTATTTGAAAATAGGGGGAAGAGCACTGCGTCACAAGAAGGCTAACAGCATTTTGAGCTGTATAAATAAGTAGAAGCATTGCCAGCAGATCGAGGGACGTGATCATCCCCCTCTATTCGGCATTGGTGAGGCCTCATCTGGAGTACTATGTCCAGTTTTGGGCCCCACACTACAAGGAGGATGTGGAAAAATTGGAAAACGTCCAGCAGAGTGCAACAAAAATGATTAGGGGGCTGGAGCACATGATTTATGAAGAGAGGCTGAGGGTACTGGGATTATTTAGTCTGCAGAAGAGAAGAATGAGGGGGGATTTGATAGCTGCTTTCAACTACCTGAAAGGGGGTTCCAAAGAGGATGGATCTAGGCTGTTCTCAGTGGTAGCAGATGACAGAACAAGGAGTAATGGTCTCAAGTTGCAGTGGGGGAGGTTTAGGTTGGATATTAGGAAAAACTTTTTCGCTATGAGGGTGGTGAAGCACGGGAATGGGTTACCTAGGAAGGTGGTGGAATCTCCTTCCTTAGAGGTTTGTAAGGTCAGGCTTGACAAAGCCCTGGCTGGGATGATTTAGTTGTGGATTAGGTCCTGCTTTGATCAGGGGGTTGGACTAGATGATCTCCTGAGGTCCCTCCCAAACCTGATATTCTATGATTCTACTTGTTCAAATGGAATAATCCTGTCCTGATCATGTTTATTCATTCCATACTAGAGTTCTGGCCTAGCCACGTGGACTTCAGTTACTTCTCTGTTTTTCAGATTAAATTAAATTTAAATCCCAGTTTCCACATAGCAGAAGTCCATTCTCATTAAGTAAATTGTGGGGGTTTCCAAAGGAGTTGAATCACAGCCTTTAGCAAAGACAGCTAATGCGTACAAAAAGTGCAGCTAAGATGGAGCTTTCAGTTTCCTTTTTGACAATTATTCTAGGGTCATTTTCTTTGGAACTTTTGTCCGACAGATGTTGTTTTCAGGATCCCCATTACACATTTTGAGTTCCACCCCCTGGCTAAAACACAGAGTTCCTTTTCTAGGTTTCTTCTGGCTGTCTTATGTCTTCTGGCCTCTGGCTCAGCGATACTAACAACATCCGGAGAACAGAAAGTTCAAGACAGAATATCTCAACAGCCAACTAAGATTTCCAAAAATTCAGAGGGAAAAAAACAACAATGTGTAAATTTAAAATAATATCCTAGGAATTAAGACAAATCAACCATTTCATGATGAAACATAGTTATGTGAAATTCAGGTGGATATGAATTAATTCATGCTGATTCTGTTATTTTAGCATTTGGCTAATTAAGCAAAACTAAAACTTTAACAAATTATAGAGAACTCAGCAAAATGGGAGGAAAGTGATGATTGGGAAAGAACTGGTAATTTAATCTTGTAATATATAGGTTTATTACATTGTTCTTACTTACAGTTATGTAAAAAACCTGATAATCATATTTCTATCTAGCCTTTTTTCCCTAAATTTTGCTTAGTAGTATCCACAAGAGGAGCACTCATGTAGATCAACAGCTGGCATTTTAACCACTCTGTCTCAGAGCAGATCGAAGCAATTTGGTGGGCTAAGCATCAGCAGCCATCCTTCTTCTCTTTCACTATTGACTTCAGTGGAAACAGGATTAGAGGACTGATGCAAAGTCCACTGACTTCAAGTTTACACTAGTTTTTTCCAAACATGCCAGTTAGCATGTTAGCTAACAGGCTGACATCACAGCTTTAAATCCTACTTTAGGTATTGCTTCCCCACTGTATGGCACATTAAGTAAACAACATAGAAATTCCTGGAATTTTCAAATGGGACTAGTTAGGAAACACAATTAGTGATAACTGAGGGTTAAGTATTTTCAGGAAGAGGTTGGTAATCATACATTCTAAACCACATAAAAGGAAGTAATGGGAAAAATTGCAGAAGTTGTCCTTTGAAGTAGACCATGGGTAGACGAAAGAGCTCCATGACTGTGAAAATAGCAGAAAACTGTTTTGGCTTGTTGTTCACTTCACCTAGGAACTACGTCAACAAGACAGGGAAGATACAATATGGTCATAATTTGTTTATGAACCCCTTTAAAATATTGAATTAAATAAAGCAAGCTTATCAGCAGCCTACTTTGAGACAACTTCTGTCTGTATTCCATTTATCTGGCATGGGATAACTTGCTTGTTACTGAACTCAGTTGAACTTTCAGTCCTATAATTATGAAAGGTGGACATAGCCAAGAACAATGTAGAATAAAAGAGCCAATACATGTTCTAGAGCTCAAAGAGACAGGCATTAAAAATGGGCAGAGGAAACACAGTGTGTGATAACCATAGTTTAGAAAATTATAAAGGCAAAATCCAGAAGGACCACTGGATGATGGGAAAGGTACAGGTGGCTCTGTTTTTTTCTACATTTCCAAAGGAAAATAAAACAACTTTCATCCCATTCCCAGATGTTTGGGAAACAATATAGCTGAAAACAGGACTATCTAAGTTAACTCAGAAAATAAAACAACCTCACATCTAGGGCAGGATGAGTTATTTGCCTTTATTCATGTAGCATTCTGTATGTCTTCACCAACAAATGAGCACTAGTCAGTAGAAGTGTTCACTCCAAGTTCTATTTTTATTTTTTCTTTAGTTGTCAGACAATAGAAAATATGACACTGTCATTTTGTTAATGTGGCCTGTGTCTGCTGACCCATTAGAATGGCCAAATACCTTGAATTCTGAACACTAATTTTGTTTTTAAATGGTGAAAGTTTCTAGGGGAGCTGTATGCCTCAAAAATTCCCCTCTAAAACAATCGCTGTTCAGAGTACAAGCTACTGGACCAATTATTGGCCCTCACTCCATCCACTTTGCATTCCAGTCCAATGGCAAAATGGGGCAGACAGGTGCTCTAGTGGAGCAACTGGGAATTCCCCATGAGCAAGTGAATATTTCATGGCATAAAGATGGTGTCCATAAAGCCACCTTGACTGGTGCACCCTCTTGCAACAAGACACAACATGACAGGCGTGCCTGCCTCAGTTCCCCCTCAGGCAACATAAGGACTCTACTTCAGGCTCTCTTGAGGGAATAATACCCTTCCTTGGGCCAGTTTATTATCAAAACCACAGCATAGATAGTGCCAAACAAATCCCAAAACAGACCATTTATTACACTGCTGCAACTATCCTTAAAAAAGTTACATATTCTCTCAGCCATTGATGCAACACATACTACATTCCAGTGTGCCAGACACTCTGCCAGTCCTCTTCTGTCCCTCTGCCAGGACAGTCACTCTAGCCCTTTCATCTAGGTGTAACCCCACTCTTCCCTGAAGGACCCCCTACAGCCTCTGCTAGAGGCTAAACTCACAAGGGGAAAATCCCTCACTCCTTTTGCCCCTCTCACAGTGCCCCTGGTTTTCCCCTGAGACGTCAGTGGCAAAGCTCCTTTGATGCTTCCCGGTCTTCAGCCCTCTCTGGTCCTTGGTTCCAATTCTCAGGCTTATAGCCAGCAGACACCGCAGTCTGCTGCTGCCCTGGCCCTTCAGCCCTCTCCAGACCTGACTCTTGGGCTTGGGGATGCCAGCCAGCAAACCCCTCTTGCTGTTCTCCTGCCTTCCACCTTTTCCCACATCCCAAACATGCCCTTAACCCCTTTCTTCTTCTTCCCAGCCATGGCCTATAGAGAACTTTCTACTTTCCACAGCTTTTCCCAGATGGCTCTTTCTGACTGATTCACCATGTCTCTATCATTCAATTAGCTGACTCCCTGATCTTTTATAGCCCCTAGCAGCTGCTCTGCCCTCTTAATTGGCCAAATGGGCTCACCTGTCCTTCAAACTTTTCATAGAATATCAGGGTTGGAAGGGACCTCAGAAGATCCTGGCACGGGGCACTGGATCCACTTGATTTACAGAGGCCAGCCACCCTGTGACAGATGTTTGTACCTACTCTACTCCATCTGTGTCTGGTTTCTAGGCATTATAAGCATGCCAGTGTCAACAGGGGGCATGGATCAGATTGTATAACACTGTGGCTATTCTGGGCTAGTTGAACATGCCTGAAGGGATGGTTTAGCTGATGAAAGTTATAGCAGCTTTGAAGCTATTCTAATTTGTGTTGGGGGCCAAATTGCCCACAAACACCAAGTGGGGGGGAACCACTTATTCTCCCCTCCTTCAGGCACCCTTGTTAATCAGGCACATCATTTGGATTAGGACAACTGAGTAAACCAGCTTTTTAAAATACATATACCTAACATAGGTTGATACTTAGGAATCATTTAGGGCATGATGGTATAAAATGCATGAGACCATGTTAAGGTCATGGTGAATCTGTTGCAAAATAGTTTGAGATTAAACCTAATAGTCATCCTGACATTGTAATACAATATGATTAATCTAAAATGGTAGAATTTAAATATGTTCCCTAATATACCAGGTTGTTTACAGCTACACAGGCCGAGATAAATGATTAGCTCAGGATGAATCCAACAAGATATTCCATTTGGACTTGGAAGGTTTACAAAAAAAAGTCTTTGTTGCTTCTGACACATTTTAGGTTATTATTCATCTCAGTTTATTGAATTGGTTCATTACTAGCAGCTTGCTTAGCTGTGCTCACTCTGTATGCCAACAGTTGCTATTCAGATCCTTTTATTGCACTACATTTAAAATGATCTGATTACTCACTTATTTTTGTTTATCAAATACAACTCCTAAATTCTATATTCCTGTGAGGAGAGCCTTTATCAGTGTGTTCCAGCCTTTATCAATGTGTTCTCAGTAACTGAACAGTTCTGCACAGAATATTCTAAAGGCCCAATCCAGCAAGGTGTTGAGTTTCCATGTGTATTAAATACATTCAGAACCTTGAAAGAAATGTTCAGTTATTCTCAGAATTAGTTGTTATTTCTGCTTGTGACCCCAGGCTGGAAAATGATAGATATTGGATGTAAGGAAAACAATGCTACAATAAATCTGCCCTTTTTCTAGGCTAATGAGGTTGGGTATTGGGAGAATAATTTGCAAAGATATCCCCCTCTCTCGGTTTATATATATCTTGTGCTTCTTATTTTAGTACTGACATATTTGTATTGTCTCCTTGGCATCACATAAAATTCCATCCTGCCAAGTCAGAATTCATATCCTCACACCACCTCAGCTTGAGAGAACAAGAAGAGACCTTTAAAAAAAACTATTTTAAAAGAAAAAAATCCAAATAAACCAAAACGTCCTTCAAAAACAACTTTAAAATGATGTCTATGATTAAAAATAACTCTGCACTAATCCATCACACAAAACAGATACAAAAAAGATTGGGGTTGGAAAAGGTCAATCATGTGGAACAAATTAGATTTGAGTATTCAAACTTGCCTGTGTAAAGCAAGGTCAATCACAATTGTTACTGGTTGGCATTAATCTGTCCAGAATTCATGCTTGATATAGAGTAGATTTAATGCTGAGAATGAAAAAGAATTATATACACTCTGTATCCTTAAAAAACAGACTGAACTGACTTCAGGGTGACAGCTCCAGTCAAGACCATTAGCTTGCAAAAGCACATTCATTAAGATAGCACAAAGAGCAGATGACCTTTTGAATTTATAAAGCTGTTGAGAAAAAACAGGAAGGAAGCTGTCAAAAATAAGGAACACGGCTCTGAATTGGGGGAAGACGTATGCAAGGGACACTTCATAAGATGGCCATGTCAGCTCTGAGGGGGTTATCTGTAGGATGCCTAATGTTAGAATATCCAGTCTCACATTTTTAAGACCGAATGGAGCACAGACTATAACTGGTGGATATGGGAAAAAGGGGGCTATACTATCTATCCAAGAAATCAAAGACAGTGACTGACAAGCTGCTTGCCAAAAAACGTCAGGGAGAAAGAGATGTGCAGCCCAGAGGATGCATTCTTTATACATGTAAATTGGAGCTGGGTGAATATTGGTTTTTTGATTTGGTGGCTGAACCAAAAAAAAAAAAAAAAAAAGATTTGGGTTGAATGAAATGTTGTGTTGGACTGAAAACAAAATGTTTCATTCAAAACAAAATATAGTTTCAAAATGGAAAGTCATAACATTTCGTTTTGAAAGTGTAATGACACGAGTTGTGCCTATCTAGTATAGATTTTGCGAGCAGAAGATTAGAGCTGTTAGGCAAACCATAGGGCAGATCCTCAGCTGGTTTAAACTGACAAATGCTGTCATTCTGATCAGGTAAAATTTTATACCCACATTGTATTCACTTTGCACTGGTATAAATGACATAAGGCAACAGAGAAGCTAGACTATTATTTCTAATTACACTTGTTTGTGAATTTCATGCAGACCAACTGGGAGAGGTCAAGCTACCTTCAACCTCTAAGAACTTGTCTACATTTGTGGCGGTGTGCAGGGAACATGTAGCTACACGCCACAGTGAAAGTCAGGCTGCATCCGCACTCACTGTGGTGTGTAGCTACCTGGGACAGTGAAAGGTTCTGGCAGGAGGGACACAGCGGGGAAAGGCACCAGCAGGGGGACGGCAGTGGGACACTTCGCTGTTGAAAATAACAGTGTAGATGTGGGATGCACTGTTTGGGTGTGTAGGGAGCCCATAGAGCGTGCATACCCTAGGGTTCAGGCACTCCAGCTCTACTCTACTTGCCTAAGCAGTGCCTCACCATCTACACCGCTATTTATATCACAGTTGTCAACTTTCGTGCAGTAAATAAGCACACCGACTTTCACAATAAGCCAAAAATCAAGCTAATCCCATTTCAAAACAAGCCAATTCCTAAGAACCCCAACACTCTATGTGACTATGTCCCCCCGGCGTGCAGTCTGGGACTGTGGTGGACCTACTGTGCACCCCTGACTCTCTCCCCTACTTGCCCTTGCTTTCCCCTTGCCTCTGCTTGCCAGGAGCCAATCAAAAAAAAAAAAAAAAAAAAAAAAAGAAGCAACAAGCAAAAAGCTACAAGCAAAAATAGCCAACAAGCAATTCACAAGCCAATTAAGCCAAAAACAAGCCCAATTTCTGCACTTTTTTTGTGGGTTTGGCATGTCTGATTTATATCTATGATAGCTGGGCATGCGGAGTCTGTGCTCGGCACACTGCTGTAAGTGTAGACATACTGAAACAAGAAGTAACAAAATAGGAATACTTAAAGGATACCAGGCTGTTCAGAATTCTTGGTAGTAAGAAGTTGTCTCCAATATATTGTATCACTTGTAGGACAATGGTCAGGATTCAGGGTAAATGCCAAATCACTACACTTGGAAATTGCATGTAAGGAACAAAAGGTGATGATAAGTTTAACAAAAATCCTTTTAAGGAACTATTTGTCTTATGAGACTGGCTGACTGCCTGACAGTTTCATTTTTGTAATGACAGTGTATATTTGGTGTTTCTGGTCTTTATAACCTACCTACTAGGAACTGGATTAAACTTACCAACTAATTTCAGTCCTTCCACTCTGCCCCACATGTTTGCAATGGAGGAAAATATGCTTCATTCATTTTATAATCACCTCCAATTTACATAGTTTTGATTAACTGTATATGACAAACTGCTTTGTTTCATTTTTAATTCCAGTTAATAATAGCTAGTCAATAACAGCTATTCCAGTTGTTCTGAGTGCTTTAACAATAATGAAAACTTAGGGCACATTTACAAATAAAACAAAATACAATAAACTGTACTTATCTCCTAACTAGTCACACACTGAGAAATATTAATACAATATAAATGCCTCACTCATGCCCAACCAGCCTCAATCTGTCATCTCCCCATATATATGTCAGGTGCATTTTCTTTGCCAGTGTATCTAGAAAGCTAACAAATCCAGGCTTTGATGAGCCAGGGGAAGGTGAATACTAAGCTCAGAGGCTTTCCCAGATAATGCTTGCCAGCAGATACTTCTTGCTTATACCAAGGGAGTTGCATCTCAGTCACCGCAACTGCTCCAGTATTGCTTGAGGAAAGAGCCACTCTCTTGCTCAGCATGGTCCCAGTCCCTTTAGGATTTCATATGTTAAAACTGAAATACCTTAAACTCTACTGGGTAGCCCCTGCTATACACCGAGCTAACCGTTGCCTTCAGGTTTTGTTACAGGCACTCATAACCACACAGGAATAGGATCCTGAAAACACTTATGTATGTGCTTAAAGTGAAGTACATGATTAGTCGCACTGATGTTAAACATAGAGGCCAGCTGGAGGACAACAGTTCCATTTCACAGCAACATTTGAGGTTTCAAAATTTGTTTTCATTCCACACTGGAACAAAACTAAAATATTTAGAATGTTTTTTGTGAAACAGAATTGTGTGAAAGCATCTGTTTTGGAGCAAAAATGGCAGATTTTGGATTAGGTCTTGTTCTTACACAGTGGAAATGACCTGAAACCTTTCATTGAAAATTTAATAAAAACCAGTAAGTCTCTGTGAAACATTTCCGCTTTGACAAAAACAGCAGATTTAGACACAAATACATTTAGTCAACAATTCCAGCCCGCTCTCGTGAAAAACACTAGTCGCGTGCTTAGAGTTTAGCGCACAACTACGTTTTGGCAATAGGGAGAACTAGGGTTTGTCCACGCTGCAGTTGGGTAATGTGGTTACAGCACATGTAGACACACCTGAGCTAGCTAGATGTAGCTATATTAAAAATAGTGCAGGTAAGAATAGCAGTGAAGCCGCTGATGGGGCAGCACAGTCAGTGGCACTAGCAATCTTGTCCTCCTGGGACCCTAGCAATATGCTCAAACGCCAAGTTATACCTTGAGCTAACAGTGCAGTGAAAAGAAGTCCTTAGGCTTTACCTTCGCTGCAGACTTACCTCAGCCTCAACTGCATTTTTTTTCCCTCAACAGGCGTTGCATTAGCACATGCACTTGCCTGTGTCTGTAGGACACAGCAAGGTAGCCACCACGCCCTGTGCCATCGGCAGCCCATGGTGGCTGTTAATGTGTATTGCTACCCCAAAGTAACTGTTAAAAATGTGCAGCAATGGGCAATCACAATGACTGAGATGTGATTGTTCTCCAATCCCTTTCCATAAGCCCTCTAGGCACCATTCCTGTGTACTATCTGGCCATCTATTTGTGCTTTCACCAGAAGTGGATTATCTATCTACCTCTGTTCAGTGTCCCGCTTGCAGTTTGCCTGCTTGCGTTTCTCCAGCTTCAGCCATCTCTGCTGTTTGATACAGCAGAACAATGCCCTTGGAACAGTGAAACTCTTACTTCTTTAAAACTTTCCAATCCAAAATGTTTCCCCTCCTCTCCGACACTACATTAGTGCGTGCAAATGAATTTTTAGTGAGAACCAGTGACCCTTTGTTAGCCTGTTCTCAAGGCTGACTCATTCAAAAATTTAAAGGTAGGTAAATGTAGCAAAGTGCAAGATTTTAAAAGAATTTTCTTCTCCTCATACTTTTCTTACCATACAGAGCATTAAGAGAGTACTTTATAATTAATTTTTGTTTTCTTTTGAATCATATCCTTCTATTTTGTGTTATTTTAGTTCACTTCAATTCTTCTTTTGATGGTATATGCTATATACCCACACAAGGAACCTACTCAAGCATTCTCTCCATTAAACAGCCTCCCACAATCCTCAGAGCAGGCAGACAAGTTGCCTGACAACACCCTGCAAATGTGAGCATGGAGTGACGCAGTGAGGTGTGGCACTATTCATCTTGGAATACGCTCCCAGATAGTTGTATTGTTTGTCACACTCTGATATGGTGCCAGTGCGGACGTAGGGAGTGACGGCATAGTACATGTGGTTGTGCTCTTATGGGTTATGCTACCATGAGTTAGTAACCCCTCAGTTGTTTGCCCTGCAGCTAGCAGGAAGTGAAGAAATAGGCTTAGTCTGTTTTCTTGTCAAGGCATCTTTCTTTGAGCTGACTGCTTTTAACAATAAACAATAATAATCTAAAACTGCAATATATGCATATGTATTGGACAGTGTTTGGGAACCTGATTAATTTATGTCTGCTCCTCCTTTGCCCATTTCCAGTGTATGGAAGTAGCCCCTTTATACTTCTCACATTCTTTCATATTTCAGCATTTACGTAATAATAATAATAATAAATAAATCAAATTTAAAAATTGGCACATAATCTTTCTAAATGGCACTAAAAAAAGAGAGGGTACTTTGACGACTATGTTCTTGTTCTTGGATGCTCCAAGTCTTTGTTTCCTTCCAAGTGTTTATTATTGTATGATCAAGCATTGCTGATAATGCTACTGTGGTTAAGGCCAGAGGATTCAGCAAACTTGCATTACTCTCTCACCTTTATCATCCCTCCACATGAACACCCAATCTTGCTCTGGGATCTGTCTGGGTAGGAGTCTGCCCCCCACTGGGACTCATGGGGTGCACGAGTCCACCTGCATAGATCAGACTGCAGGATCAGGGCCTTTCTCTGAGAGTAGTACAATTAATCTTCCCTCAAAATGGTAAGAGTCCATTACCTTGTTTGTGGTGAAATCTTTTTTCATAGCTTAAATTCTGATTATTTTTTGAATATTTTTAAGCATTAGCTGTAGCTGATAGAAGCTGAATTCTGCCATGTGAAGAGTTTAAATCAAGACTGAATGTCTTTCTAATGGATATGCTCTGGCTCAACCAGGAGTTATGGGTTTGATGAAAAAAGTACTTGGTGAAGTTCTATGGCCTGTGTTGTTCAACAAGTCAGACTAGATGATCCCTTCTGGCCTTAAAATCTATTAATCAAAGTCCCTGTCAAAGTCAATGGGAACCTTTCCATTGACTTCAATGAGCTTTGGATCAAGCCTGAACCCTCTATTGATATGTAGCAGGCACATTTTAAAAAAATAAACACACAGAATTTCTGTTGCCAAAATTCACTAAGTTATGAAAACTACCATTGAATATGGCTATGATGTTTACAGAGAGAAGGTATGGGAGCTCTTTAAAGCTAGATCCTTTACAATAGATTATGCAGGTTTACTTTTGGCTGCTCACTGATGACAGATTTATGCCTCTTGCTAAATGATATATGTGAAGATTGTTATTGTTATGAAGTTAACTACCAGATTTCTATGTAATATGATAATGTGAGTTTAAATATGATAGCGAGTGACATGTGCTGACATTATCTTGCCCTTATATGTAAACTCTTTGTTCTGCTGACAAGGAGAATTATCTGCTGAATGAAAAAATAAAGTAACAAAAGTGCCAAGATACAAGCTGTATTGAGGGGAGTACAGTGAAATAAAGGAACATGAAAATGCTTTCTGTTAACAAACAGGAAGGTAAAATCCTTGTGATTTACCCGCTTTGCCTGGACTAACATGCCAGTGATGATTCTTGGGATCTTATTTATTACCTTTGTAAAACCACAGATGTGCATGGCACCTTACAAAAGTAAAATGGAGTCCCTGACCCTGTTTACAATCTAGTGTTTGATCTTGCAAAATACTTACAACTGGGCATAACCCTAATGTAAGAGAAGCACAATAGAACTAGACTCTGATTAGAACTGATAGAAATTTTCAGAACAAGAGGTTTTTTCATCAGAAAATGGCCTATTTTCAAAACCAAACTTGTTCGCAAAAAATATTTTTCATATTCTGTAAATAGTGTGCTTTTTATTTTAAATTTTTTAAAAAAATATTTATCTCAAAATACCTTTTTTTTTTGTTAAATGAAGAATGTTGATAACTTTTTGAGAATGTTTTAGATATTTTTTCTGGAAAAGCAAAAAAAGATTTTTGAACATTTTGTAATGAAAACAGACAATTTATTTGCAACAGCTTCTCATTGTTTGATCAGCTGTGATGTCACTTGGAGACATTTGCGGGAGAGGAAAGGAAAGGGATGACAGAGGCAGACAGTCGGTGATA
The DNA here is from genome assembly GCF_965140235.1 of Caretta caretta. Taxonomy (NCBI): domain Eukaryota; kingdom Metazoa; phylum Chordata; order Testudines; family Cheloniidae; genus Caretta; species Caretta caretta. The sequence goes on from NC_134209.1 coordinate 83,764,365, forward strand.
TCGTCCCTTTGACATCAATGGCAAAACTCCCACTGACTTTAATTGGGCCAGGATTTACCCAAGGAGTGAACAGTCATTGCAAGAATAATAAAGTAAAACTATTTCCCCATGTTTATTCCTTCCCCCACCCCCACCCCCACCCCCAATGTTCCTCACATATTCTTGTCAACTGCTGGAAATGGCCCATCTTGATTATCACTACAAAAGATTTTTTTTTTCTCTCCTGCTGGTAATAGCTCACCTTACCTGATCACTCTTGTTACAATGTGTATGGTAACACCCATTGTTTCATGTTCTCTGTGTATATAAAATCTCCCCACTGTATTTTCCACTGAATGCATCCGATGAAGTGAGCTGTAGCTCACGAAAGCTTATGCTCAAATAAATGTGTTAGTCTCTAAGGTGCCACAGGTACTCCTTTTCTTTTTGCGGATACAGACTAACATAGCTGATACTCTGAAGCATATCTTGTGGACTTTTAGCACTTGAACTATTAGTGCACTTAAGCAGCAGCTGCTTTAAATACATGAAATGATCTGGAGGATGGTGTGGATTGTACCCTCAGCAAGTTTGCAGATGACACTACTCTGGGAGGAGTGGTAGATACGCAGGAGGATAGGGATAGGATACAGAGGGACCTAGACAAATTAGATGCTTGGGCCAAAAGAAATCTGATGAGGTTCAACAAGGACAAGTGCAAATTCCTGCACTTAGGACGGAAGAATCCCATGCGCCGCTACAGACTAGGGACCGAATGGCTAGGCAGCAGTTCTGCAGAAAAGGACCTAGGGGCTACAGAGGACGAGAAGCTGGATATGAGTCAACAGTGTGCCGTTGTTGCCAAGAAGGCCAATGGCATTTTGGGATGTATATGTAGGGGCATTGCCAGCAGATTGAGGGACGTGATCGTTCCCCTCTATGCAACATTGGTGAGGCCTCATCTGGAGTACTGTGTCCAGTTTTGGGCCCCACACTACAAGAAGGATGTGGAAAAATTGGAAAACGTCCAGCGGAGGGCAACAAAAATGATTAGGGGACTGGAACCCATGACTTATGAGGAGAGGCTGAGGGAACTGGGATTGTTTAGTCTGCGGAAGAGAAGAATGAGGGGGGGATTTGATAGCTGCTTTCAACTACCTGAAGGGGGGTTCCAAAGAGGATGGATCTAGACTGTTCAATGGTAGCAGATGACAGAATGAGGAGTAATGGTCTCAAGTTGCAGTGCGGGAGGTTTAGGTTGGATATTAGGAAAAACTTTTTCACTAGAAGGGTGGTGAAACACTGGAATGGGTTACCTGGGGAGGTGGTGGAATCTCCTTCCTTAGAAGTTTTTAAGGTCAGGCTTGACAAAGCCCTGGCTGGGATGATTTAGTTGGGGATTGGTCCTGCTTTGATCAGGTGGTTGGACTAGATGACCTGCTGAGGTCCCTTCCAACCCTGATATTCTATGTTTCTATGAAATCCTCTCACCTGATTTTCAGACGTGCTCACCCATAGCTGCTACTGATTTCCAGTTTGTTGCCCAACACCTGGGAGAATCAGGCCAATAATGTTTTTAATACAAAAAAGCTGTAAAAAGGTTAATGCATTTTTCTAAATAACTTTAATAGTGATCCCCACATAGGATATTTGCAATTTTAATTGAAAATGACCACCCTGATCTCAGGGGCCTGAGGTGGATGTTTAATCAGATCAGCCGGGGAAAGAGAACCCAGAGGATCCTGACAGGAGTAGGCTAGGGGAGGAGGAGAGAATTATCTGCCTCTCTGCTCCATTGGCTGGGTTATGGTGAGGGAGGGGAGAACTGATTGTTGCTCATACCCTACCCCGCTCCCCTTCCTCTATGTGAAGTCCACAAGGATATGCAGCAGAAGTTTATGCGCCACCGCCCCTCGTATAGAATGGAGGTATAATTTGAACTGTATTTCCAGGATGCTGTGGGTGTGACTGATTGCCAGGTTTTTGGATCAGGAAGGAATTTTTCCCTCCAGGCAAGACTGACAAAGTGTTTGGTGAAAAGAAAAGGAGTACTTGTGGCACCTTAGAGACTAACAAATTTATTTAAGCATAAGCTTTTGTGATCTACAGCTCACTTCATCGGATGTAACTCAGGAAAGCATATGCTCAAATAAATTTGTTAGTCGCTAAGGTGCCACAAGTACTCCTTTTCTTTTTGCAGATACAGACTAACGTGGCTGCTACTCTGAAAGGTGTTTGGTAGTTTTTTTCACCTTCCTCACAGCATCATAGAGGCCTAGTTTAGGGTTAACAAGGAATTAGGACAGGATCTAAATGTTTTAAAAGTGGAGTTTGAAATTGTGCCATAATGCCCAGTGTGGGTGAAACTCAAAGGGCCAGCTCCTAAAGGTTGCATGAGACTTGTAGATAACTGTGGAACCCTACTAGCCTGGAGGAAGAACTGAAGACTTTTTAAGTCTTCACAGACTGAGATTCCCCTTCATGTGCACGTACCCTGATTCCCTCTTGTAGGAGAGGTGGGCTAAATCTTAGGGGGTAAACTAGAGGGGGCCACCCTGAATATTGCTTATTTATAGCTTGGAAGGATTATGTTTTTTTGGGAAATGTCAGTAAAAGCCAATTGCAATCACACACACTCAAACTGATGAAAAACTGTTTCCACCAATAAGAATAGAAATTTGCAGATGGCAAAGTAAGAAAAATGCTGCTTGAGAACTTATTAGAGTTTGATTTAAGGATATTCATGTTGTATATTTTGATATGTAGCATTGAAAACTTGTGTTTTAATGGTTATAAAGATTTAACATTTTGAGTCTAAATGTCTACTTCCATCAAATAATTATCTGAACCCCCCCATGAATTCCTGTAACTGTGAAAATTTGAATTGATAAAAATTGAAAAAAAAAGCTTGAAACCCAGAATTCTGCACAACCGCGAACATTTTAAATTGATAAAAATAGAAAAAGATTCTTAAAAATAAACATTGATATCATCCATTCAGATTATAAAAATATCAAAACTGAATTCTGCCAAGCCTACGTATTTAGCATAGAGGCCATTTAATACCACACTATACCCAAATAAATGCCTGGTATTTGGAGTTGGGAGGGTGTTAGCCCTCTAATTTAAAATCAGTCCCTGTGTCTGTATTATTCTCCTGCAAGTCTTGATCAATAATGCAATTCATCTTGTTTATTGGATGTGTGTGCTAAAGTGTATTGATTGTTACAACTGAATACAGTACAGTTACACTGTTGTGCTAATAAGGGAGAAAGAGGAACTTCAAGAACTTCTTGTTCTTGTATGAGACCTGGAGGAACAAGTTGTAACTCTTCCATCTGTTTTGTTTGCTGTGTATCATCATTGCAAACTAAACATCTGTTAAGTAAGACTTGGTGTGTTAATTAGGAGTTTGGAGGAAACTGTATATCATTTTCACAGTTACTGCATATTACAGGGCTACTTGTGATATATATCACTTACTAAGATGAAAAATAAGTGAAGAATGTATTGTTCAGACGTGTATCAAGCTTTGTCAAGCACTTCTCAATGTTTGAGGAAAGACCAGTCTTGGTCAGACCATGAGATTACATGCAAAATACTGTACTATTATATTAATTTAATGCCCCAGAATGTTGTAAACTGCAAAATTGAACTAGTTCTTCAATTTAAAATGGATTAGACAGTTCAGGAGCTATATTAAAACTAAAACAAACAAAAATTTGCTATCTAAGTGTCTGACTTAAGCTCCATCCTTCAAGCATTTACTACTGGATGCAGTACTTATTGCCATGACTTCAGTGGGACTAGTCACAGTAGCTAGCACTACACTCAGTAAGTAGTAAGCTCCCATTACTGCAAAGATTGTGCGTATTTAGCTTTATGAACTGAGAGTAGCTCCACTGACTTCAATCAGACTATTCACAGTACATAAAGTGAAGAATATGAATAAATCTTTGCAGGATTGGAGCCCAAGTGGTTGCACATCACTTGCATGGTACTACTCACTGAAGTACAGTGTTTGTAACTGCCTTTAGTAGAATGTACAGTAATAAACTCTACATTTGGTATTGAGTATTGGCTGAATTGGCTCATAATTTGCACAAACTGGCATATAAACCAGAAAAAAGTGGGTAAAATTATTATTATTATGGTTCTCCAACAGTGAAATACCAAGAGGTGGGAAATTAAACTCAGACCTCCTTTAATAAAATATTTTTAAAATGTTGGTTTTTTTTACAAGGCCAGGGGCACATTTCACACCTCTTTGGCAGGGTGGCCATTGCCTTCTTTCTCTTAACATAGTCCTTATAAATCTAGGTTTGGTAAAATACATGTATGCCACAAAATAATTTCGAAGTTGTGGGGGTGTCTTTTTCCTATCTAGGTTTTCTTGTACTTTTCTGACAGAATGCTTATTTAATTTGCCAGCTTGCCTTTGCCACTATTACTGTGGTACTGAACATTCATTCCAGTAGCTAGTTCTACTAGTTTCACCCATACTGTTCATCCAACTGCTTCCCCATGCCATGCACCATTTACTGACGCAAACTCTCATATTTGTCATCCAAAAAAGTATTCAGAAAAGTCATAGCAATTATGGGATTAAAGATAATCTATTTCCTGTTACAGACATGCCCAACATACTGCTCAGGAATAAGGATGACTCAGACTTATGCTCTTCCTGTGTGTCCAATGCTGTCAGTCTAATACTGTGAGGACTAAAAATAAATGATCCTTTCCCCCACTCCACTTCTCAAACTGATAACTTAATGAAACCAACCTTAAATATTTTCTTCTAAAGGGAAAAAAAGGATGAAAATTATCTGCAGAATTATCAGATGCTTTATATTTAGGTTTCATCCCTACATGCATGTGAGTAGATGAAGACATGGAGCCAAATTCTGCTGTTGTTTGCATTAGTTTAAACATGGGATAAATCTAGTGACTTCAATAGTGTTACTCCAGATTTACACTACTTTACCTAAGTAGAATTTGACTTAATCTGTTACAGTTACAAAACTATTCCAGCATAATTGTGTAGAGTAGAATTGTGAAGAGTTGCAGTATAAGTGGAATAAATTTGGAAGTTAAAGCTTTATGCTTACATTTTACTATTTTGTAAAGTAAGTAAGGGACATGATGGCGTCTTTTATCTTTAGATTTCAAAGTACTTCATCACTATTCATTAACTAAAGCTTGCAACACTGCTATCAGATTCTCATTTTACAGATTGGGAAACTGCCTCTGACTTGTTTTGTGACCTTGAAAAACCTCTTTCTGCCTCAATCAGGAAAAGAATGAATGAATCCTCCTAACTCTCAATTAAGACAGGAAAGGGTTACAGGGACAAACCATCCCGATGAGTCGAAAGAATAGTAAATATGGCAGGCGACCAGCTTGGCTTAATGGTGAAATCTTAGCGGATCTTAAACATAAAAAAGAAGCTTACAAGAAGTGGAAGGTTGGACATATGACCAGGGAAGAGTATATAAAAATATTGCTCGGGCATGTAGGAATGTTATCAGGAGGGCCAAATCGCACCTGGAGCTGCAGCTAGCCAGAGATGTCAAGAGTAACAAGAAGGGTTTCTTCAGGTATGTTGGCAACAAGAAGAAAGCCAAGGAAAGTGTGGGCCCCTTACTGAATGAGGGAGGCAAACTAGTGACAGAGGATGTGGAAAAAGTTAATGTACTCAATGCTTTTTTTGCCTCTGTTTTCACTAACAAGGTCAGCTCCCAGACTGCTACGCTGGGCATCACAAAATGGGGAAGAGATGGCCAGCCCTCTGTGGAGATAGAGGTGGTTAGGGACTATTTAGAAAAGCTGGACGTGCACAAGTCCATGGGGCCGGACGAGTTGCATCCGAGAGTGCTGAAGGAATTGGCGGCTGTGATTGCAGAGCCATTGGCCATTATCTTTGAAAACTCGTGGCGAACCGGGGAAGTCCCGGATGACTGGAAAAAGGCTAATGTAGTGCCAATCTTTAAAAAAGGGAAGAAGGAGGATCCTGGGAACTACAGGCCAGTCAGCCTCACTTCAGTCCCTGGAAAAATCATGGAGCAGGTCCTCAAAGAATCAATCCTGAAGCACTTGCATGAGAGGAAAGTGATCAGGAACAGCCAGCATGGATTCACCAAGGGAAGGTCATGCCTGACTAATCTAATCGCCTTTTATGATGAGATTACTGGTTCTGTGGATGAAGGGAAAGCAGTGGATGTATTGTTTCTTGACTTTAGCAAAGCTTTTGACACGGTCTCCCACAGTATTCTTGTCAGCAAGTTAAGGAAGTATGGGCTGGATGAATGCACTACAAGGTGGGTAGAAAGCTGGCTAGATTGTCGGGCTCAACGGGTAGTGATCAATGGCTCCATATCTAGTTGGCAGCCGGTATCAAGTGGAGTACCCCAAGGGTCGGTCCTGGGGCCGGTTTTGTTCAATATCTTCATAAATGATCTGGAGGATGGTGTGGATTGCACTCTCAGCAAATTTGCGGATGATACTAAACTGGGAGGAGTGGTAGATATGCTGGAGGGGAGGGATAGGATACAGAAAGACCTAGACAAATTGGAGGATTGGGCAAAAGAAATCTGATGAGGTTCAATAAGGATAAGTGCAGGGTCCTGCACTTAGGACGGAAGAACCCAATGCACAGCTACAGACTAGGGACCGAATGGCTAGGCAGCAGTTCTGCGGAAAAGGACCTAGGGGTGACAGTGGACGAGAAGCTGGATATGAGTCAGCAGTGTGCCCTTGTTGCCAAGAAGGCCAATGGCATTTTGGGATGTATAAGTAGGGGCATAGCGAGCAGATCGAGGGACGTGATCGTTCCCCTCTATTCGACATTGGTGAGGCCTCATCTGGAGTACTGTGTCCAGTTTTGGGCCCCACACTTCAAGAAGGATGTGGATAAATTGGAGAGAGTCCAGCGAAGGGCAACAAAAATGATTAGGGGACTGGAACACATGAGTTATGAGGAGAGGCTGAGGGAGCTGGGATTGTTTAGCCTGCAGAAGAGAAGAATGAGGGGGGATTTGATAGCTGCTTTCAACTACCTGAAAGGGGGTTCCAAAGAGGATGGCTCTAGACTGTTCTCAATGGTAGCAGATGACAGAATGAGGAGTAATGGTCTCAAGTTGCAGTGGGGGAGGTTTAGATTGGATATTAGGAAAAACTTTTTCACTAAGAGGGTGGTGAAACACTGGAATGCGTTACCTAGGGAGGTGGTAGAATCTCCTTCCTTAGAGGTTTTTAAGGTCAGGCTTGACAAAGCCCTGGCTGGGATGATTTAACTGGGAATTGGTCCTGCTTCGAGCAGGGGGTTGGACTAGATGACCTTCTGGGGTCCCTTCCAACCCTGATATTCTATGATTCTATGAAAGTGCATAAAAACCCTCATGAGGTTGCAGTTCTTTAAATAGTTAACTTGAAGAATTTGAGTCATTTCCATTGATCAGTTTGGGACTAGTCATATGGCTACAGGTGCTCATGTAAACTGAAATCTTTTGACTCCATCTTACTTCTCTTCCCATCCTATTATGCTTATTTTTGTGATCACAGCATTTAAAACATGACCAGTACGTTCTAGTTTGGATCTGTAACTGATCTTGCCTTATGAAAAGTCATCAAAAGTTTGAGTACAGTTTAACTCTCTAGACAGATATATAGATAAACGAGTGCTCGTGCGGAGAGTAAAGTGGCTTTATACAGGGAGACAAGGCCAGCAGTCAGTGTTCCGGTGTTTGGCTGGGAGACAGCAGGAGTCCGATTCTGTTGTTAGTTGTAGCAGTATCAGAAGTGAAGACGGAAGTGGGGTGAGAAAGAAAAGACAGGTAAAAAAAGGACTAGACTTATCTTTGGTGCTCTGGGTTAATATACAGTAATAATATTTTTTCCTTTATGCTTTCAGTCACTGGTGGCAAGATATGGTTGTAGTGCATGACTGCTGATATATGTGTCATTGTGTTAAACTACACAAAGAACAGGCAGGGCCTGATTTAATTGACTTAAATTGGCTAAAGAAATCACAGCACTGGGTTTTAATTGATTGTACAGATGCCTCAGGTTAACTATAAAATGTGAAAGAGGAGGCATTTAACTGAGGGTTTTAATAACTCTGGCCCTTCTTAGAAAGGTCACACACAGTCACCACTGATAATGAAGTACAGAAACCTTAGTTTCCATTTTGTAAATGGAGGCTTATGGAAATTACTGCAAACCAAATTAGAAGAACTACTGTACTATCTCTACTGGCCCCCAAAACTGTGGAGAATCTGAGATATCCAACCATTAATATGTAGCACAGGAACTTTATTCTTTTGTATTTTTGAAGAGATGTACTCATTCTGACACATGGAATAATTACCTTAATAGTGCCCTTACTCTGGAGAAATGTATAGCCGAAGTGATTGAATGGTGTTCTCACTTTTGTATGGAAGAAGCAAAACACACCTGTTACATTCCTCCTCAGTGATGTGAGCTCTACACCTCAAACCAAACCTTAGGCCCTGCTCTTTTTGGAGTGTAACCAAACTACAGACAAACAAAGCATGAGTGACTATTTCCTCCTTACTAGACTTTGGTGTCTCCCCTACCAGGCTGTCATCCTTTATATCTAGCATCCTAACCTAATTGGTTATCAAACATAGCTACCATGTCTTCTCACTCCATAACATTTCCTTTTCTGTGTCCACAGCCATGGATAGGTGATGAGGGAACTGCAGGTTGGACTGGGGCCTCATGAGACCCATAAGGGTAATGTAACAATCAAGGCACCATATATATACACCTCTACAGAATACCTCCCCACCCAACCACCACATATACAATTCCTGGAAAATGTGCTTGTAATCCAATCCATAGATAATGCCACCTTGAATATCTATGTAGAAACAAGCATACATTTTTCTACTGGGATATAACAATTTTGCACTAATCACCTACGTATCAAAGTATGTATAGGAAGACAGAATGGTTCAGAAAGAAGAGGATAGGCTGGGAGCTGGGAAATCTGCGTTCTGTTCAAGTCTCTGAGAATGACTTGCTGTGCGACTTTGGGCAAATCATTTAGCCTCTCTGAACTTCAGTTTCCCTATCAGTGAAATAGGACAAAGGAGGCTTATCCACCTTGTAATGCACTTTGAAATTTAAGGATGAAAACTACTGTACAAGTACTGCGTTATTAGATAATGATGCCATACCCCAGAGAAGTATATGATTTAGAATACCTTCTGCTCTGTGTATTTGTATGTTAACTTGTGTACCCAATTAACATTTCCCCCCTTTAAACCTCTTGCATGTACATATCAGAACTAAGACACTCACTTCATTTGCACTTTATAGCCTTGGACCCAATTTTGCTCATCATCACAGCACACCAATTTAAGTCCAATATAGCTCCATTGACTCCATGTGTCTAGAGTAACTTCCCTTGGATAGGTTTCAGAGGAACAGCCGTGTTAGTCTGTATTCGCAAAAAGAAAAGGAGTACTTGTGGCACCTTAGAGACTAACCAATTTATTTGAGCATGAGCTTTCGTGAGCTACAGCATCTGATGAAGTGAGCTGTAGCTCACGAAAGCTCATGCTCAAATAAATTGGTTAGTCTCTAAGGTGCCACAAGTACTCCTTTTCTTTTTCCCTTGGATAGCTTGTCATGTCAACAAAGTATTACTAAATTGAATTGGCAGTGGAGAAGCTATCCATGCTCTTTCAGCATACAGTATGTCTGAGAAGGGACTGAAAGCTGCGAGTAGAGCAAACAAACAAAATGAGCACAAGACTGAAATACTTATGAAGCAATAGATCACCTGTAGGCAATCCCATTAAATACTAGTCATTGCAATTAAGTATTATTAATCTTACATCTATCCTTTGGGAGACATCCCAAATAAAGAGTTTCTTGATTAACACTATTACAATAATATTGTGACAAATAGGGCAATCTTCCGTAATACCCTGGCTGAACTTTATCCAATTAAACTTGATATGTTTGGAGTCCATTATATTCAATTAATGATTTATAGATCCTTGTGCACCAGGGATTGTATGTATTTCCATAGGAAAGGTAAATACAGTTCTCCCAAGAACTGAGAGCAGTTGGGGGTGATTAGTCAAAGTCATTCAAGTTGTAACATCTCCCAAGAACCACCACCCCCTGGAGAGGTTCGCATATACTGCTTTAAGCTGGATTCTCCAGGGACCAACAGACAATGAAAAGGTTTTTGGTTAAATAGCCTGGTTATAAACTGATTCAGGGTCTTCTTTCTGATCCAGCAAATGGAGGACCCCAATCCTTAGGGAAAGATTGGAAAGACTTTGACCAACTGAGGCCTCATAAGGCTGTGTTCTATTGTGAGCAAAGGGTGTGATGTACATGATTCTCTAGGAAACCCCCTGGCAGGGGTTTGAAGAACTGTTCACCTGCCAGAGTCCATTAAAAAGTGTTGGAGTGATTTCTAATAGGCATACTGGCATGCATGTAGCTTCAGTTATGGTTTTAGTATGTTTTCTCTGTATTGCTTTTACCTTAAGAATAAAATGTCCTTGCCTAGAAAGAACTGTGTGGTAACTTAACTGTGTAATTACACTCTTAACGGTCTCTGAAGATGTCAAGGTTCCTTCCCCACTCTGAACTCTAGGGTACGGATATGGGGATCTGCATGAAAACCCCCCTAAGCTTATTTTTACCAGCTTAGGTTAAAACTTCCCCAAGGTACAAACTATTTTACCTTTTGCCCCTGGACCTTATTGCTGCCACCACCAAGCATCTAACAAATATAACAGGGAAAGAGCCCACTTGGAAACGTCTTTCCTCCCAAAATCCCCCAAGTCCTACACCCCCTTTCCTGGGGAAGGCTTGATAAAAATCCTCACCAATTTGTATAAGTGAACATAGACCCAAACCCTTGGATCTTAAGAACAATTAAAAAGCAATCAGGTTCTTAAAAGAAGAATTTTAATAGAAGAAAAAGTAAAAGAATCACCTCTGTAAAATCAGGATGGTAAATACGTTACAGGGTAATCAGATTCAAAACATAGAGAATCCCTCTACGCTAAACCTTAAGTTACAAAAAGACATAAAAACAGGAATATACATTCCATTCAGCACAACTTATTTTGTCAGCCATTTAAACAAAATAGAATGTAATGCATATCTAACTAGATTGCTTATTAACTCTTTACAGGAGTTCTGACCTGCATTCCTGCTCTGGTCCCGGCAAAAGTGACACAGACACAGAGAACCCTTTCCCCCCCCCCCCTCCTCCAGCTTTGAAAGTATCTTGTCTCCTCATTGGTCATTTTGGTCAGGTGCCAGCGAGGTTGTCTTAGCTTCTTAACCCTTTACAGGTGAAAGGGGTTTTCCTCTGGCCAGAAGGGATTTAAAGGTGTTTAACCTTCCCTTTATATTTATGACAGAAGAGAAGGCAAAAAAAAAAATCCTGCTTAGGCATCACAGTCTAGCCAGGGGAATCAGCAGTCTGGAAATACCCCAGTCAGAAAGAAGAGAGATAAGCAGCAGCTGGGGAACTGGAAGCCTAGAGTGGGTGCCTTTGCTGCACCACAGAGGGTGAATACAGGTACAGTTGCCCTGAGCTATGACAAATACTTCTTGAATAACAGTATTATAATAGTTAAACTTATATAATGCTTTCCATAGATCTACAAAGCACTCTACAAATGTGACTAAATACCATTATACTTATTAGAGAAACGGAGGCATAGAGAGATGCTGTACTTTGACCAAAGTCAGGTAGCAAATCAACAGCTGTGTAAAGAATGAGGCCCAGTTCTTATGGCATGTACAAAGCCTTGTTTATACGTGTCCTTGTTCTTCTTCTTCTTCTTATTAAATATTTGTATTGTGGTAATGCCCAGAGATCCTGATCAGAATAGGGACCCAGTTTGCTAGGTGCTGTATAAACAAATAGGTAGACCTGGAGTCTCTCTGAAGAGCTTGAAATCTAAAAAATGAGCAACAGAGGAAGGGTGGGATAAAAAGTGAGAGAACAGTGAGGCACATATACAGATTTTATTCATACACATGCATCTGATATACAAGTTTTGCAATTAGATAAATATTTATCTTCTATTGCCATCTGCCTCACCATCACTGGTCGATTGATTTCTTTTAAGTGTCACAGTGAGGAGAAGTCTTGGAAAGTGGAGTACACTGTATTTCAGAGGTGAAATGTTCCATTTGTGGTGAGCCTTATAACTTCCCATCTTTTGATAGTGGTTTCAGGAACATTGCTATTTACTAGTATGATTACACATTAAATAAATGTAACTCTTCCAAAGCACTCGCACAAAACGTGCTGTGTAAATCCAAAGTGTTTATGTGTAAATTGGCCAAGTTACAAAAAAGAAACACCCTCCCCCCGCTCCAACCTCCCCCAGCCAAATAAACAAATGAACATTGACACGAAAAAAAGCCCCAATGAAATCTACAATATAAGGATGTTAGAGTTGCCAACCCTCCAGGCTTGTTCTGGAATCTCCAGGAATTAAAGAATCATTAATTAAAGATTGTGTCTTGTGATGAAATCTCCAGGAATTCATCCAACCAAAGTTGGCAAACCTAGGTATTAAACAAGGTGCCATAAAAAACAGTTCTGTTAATCAATTGTGCTCTAATGCGGTATGTTGTTCCATGTGGGCAGACTCCTGAACCCATTTGGAGCCTGTTGAAGCCAACAGGGTTCTGCATGAAATAAATTGTAGGACAGGGGCCTTAGTTCTCACCAGCAGTTAAGATGTCTGTTCTACTTTATTAAATTATGAAGAGTAAATCTGAGTGAATAAATAAAACAACCCTATTCCTTATGAACAAGTCATGAAAACTGTAACTAAACAAACTGTAAGATTCACATTTCAGAACAATTAGGAGGGGATATATCGTTTGAAATGGCTAAGCTCTTTCTAACATGGATGTTTTGATAAATGTCACATGTCCATGTAGTTGAATGATTCTTTCGACTTGTGTTTTTTCTTCTTTAATGGTATATGTGAAAGAGTTTGGATCAGATCTTTTATTATTTGCCTCTGTTATCAGCCTCCTGACTTCACAGCAAATAAGCTAAAAGCCCTCTTAATCTCCTTCAATAAATATATCCCATAAATTACTTCGACATGGGGCAGGGAAGTTGTCATGGGTTTTGCTTAGTCTAACGATATGGTGGCAGTATTAAAAAAATGATAGAACAGCACAAATATTAATCCTCATGAGCTCATTTGTCTCATGAGCTCATTTCAGGAAAGTTGTCTGAATTATTTCAATTAAAGAAAAAGAAGAAAATTATAGGTGTGTTCACTCCTATGACATGGTAGTTCTTTATGAAATATATTGCATTTCAAAATCCAGCTAGTTGTGTATGTTTCTCCATAACTGAAGAATAAAGCTACTTTCTAAGATTTGAATGCTGAAATGCCAAACACTATTTTCATTTTAGAAAATAAAGCATTATGTTGGCATGGAAAGCTTCCAAATCTCAATAAGGCCAAGGAAGCAGCTTGTTTCCTGAGTGGATGTAAAATAGAGGTTATCTCCAGAAAAAGGAAGTGAAATAAAACTTATCAGCTGGGGGCAGTTCATAGTATTTTCAGGATCAATTAATATCCAACTTAGGTGAAATTAATATTTTATTAAATTAATAAACTATATAACCAGAAAAGAAATAAAACCAATGCAAAGTACAAATAATATTGGAAGTGTCAAGCGTATCAAAAGAGAAAAACCATGCAGGTTTGAGCTCATTTATATAACAGTGAAACTCTGGTTAGGTAGACTAGAGATAGGAGGTGCCAGGAGCCAGTTGCAGTTCCAACAGTTTGGCGCCATCCAGCCAAAGTCAAAAGTTAGAGCTGCACTGAAACAGCTCTATATTACATCACCATTGTAAGCTCCAGTCCTCCACCAGGACATAGCTCCCCTCTGCTCCCTCCTTCCGCTCCTTGTTGCCCTGCCCCTGGAATTCCCCCAGCATGCCTATTGCCTCCCCTTACACAGCACAGGGTGGCCTTAGAAGCCCAGAGCATCTGGCCACTACAGTTCAACTAAATTATGACTGATTTACATTGGTCTAGATGAGAGCAGAATCTGTCCCTGTGTATAGGTGAGAGCTTAGACCCCAGTCTTACAAACATTTATGCGTGTGTCACTTCACCCAGATAAATAGCCTCATAACGTTCAATGGGGTTACTCAGATAAGTAAAGTTACACACGTTTCTTTGCAGGATCAGCATCTTAGTGTATATAAACAAATTCAGTTACACTTTTGTAAATTTGGACCAATTATATTGAAATTAACACCAATGCAATTGAGAATCAAGTTTGGCCCAAGCAGGCAATACAACTGTCTAATCAATTGAATGCAAAGAAGAAAAATGTCAAAGCAAAAATATTTGTCTAGATATGAACATGAATTTAGGAGACACGTTATGTGGAAACAGGGTGGACACACCAAGCCACAGAACAGTGCTGCTTAAACTTACAAACAAAACAAAACAAACAACCCCCCAGCCCATTTAATAAATATTGACTAGTTAGCATGTGACATTTTCTGTAAAATTAGTTCTTTTGTGTTTGTGCAGACATTGCTTCCTCCCTCCAGGAGCCACAGAACGTGTGTGGTACAGTCAGGACAAGGCACAGTGCTGCTTTCATCTCGCCTAATCAGAGTGAACTGACCTGGAAAGAACTTACTGTCTGTAGGCAACAGATAATTGAGCTTGGTTCAATCTCTGGCTTATATTGTTAGGGAAAAGAGAACTGGTTTGCTAGCATCTGCTAAATAATATGATTTCTAATGCTGGCTGCAGATGGCTTATGTGAACCTGAACAGAGGACAGACTTGTTACACCTATGACCATGACTCAAAGCAACCATTTACCCACAAAATGAAATCACTTAAACTTGGTCTTGCCTTCATTGCTCAGAAAAGTGTATTTTTTTTCCCCTTCAGGGTAACCAGCATGCATGAACTATCCCAAGGTAAAAACACGGTACTGACCTCACCTACTTTACCTATGACTTTGTGTCCACTATTTTTTCCCAAGGAGAAAACTCACCTCTTTTTTGGAGAAGGTAAGGCCTTTACCCTTGCAGAGAAAAGGCAGGACTCCCGGAACATCAAAAACATATACTGAAAGGGCAGGTCCTTTTCTTCTGGACACTTGGGTAAATTAGTTGAAATCTGATTTAGATTTTTAAATGAAAGTAAGAAGAGCTAGTTTTTTCATCAAAACGTTTTTCATTAAAAAAATGTTGATTTGTCAAAACCAAAGCTGTTTGTGAAATAAGTTCAGGTTCAACAAATTTCCCATCTCTCTCTCTCTCTCTCTCTTTCAAAAAAAAAAAAAGGTAGAGGAAGAATGCTTTGAAATTGTGAATTGACACTTCTGAAATGAAATGAAAAGTTCTGATTTTTCATTTAAAAATGACATTTCATTTGAAAATTTAAGCTAATTGGACTGAAAAAAAAAAAAAGGTTACGTTCATACAACAAAGGTCAACACTGAAATAAAATCCTTCAAAATTATCAAAATGAAATATTTCAGCTGACCCCAAATGAAAACCTTTTGGCTCATGAATCTTTTTCAAGTTTTTGAGTTTTTGTGCTGACTCGAGACGGGAAAAAAATCTCAAGCTCTCAAAAATATTAACGTAATGGGAAAAACCTTTCCCACCTAGCTCGAGTCTTAATATGAGAAATTGTCTTTTTCTGTGTAAGGCTGAGACTACAGCGATCAACTGATATGGTCAGCATAACAGTCACTAGATTTGAATGTTTTCAGTGGAGAGACCTAGTGTAGGCCACAATCCAGAAAAGAATTTAAGCATGTACTTAATTTTAAACATGTGAATAGTCTTGTAAACCTCGTCTTCACTGGGGAAGAAAGGTGTGTTCTTAACTCATGATAGGTAATATAGTAACTAACACAAGGTAAAAATCCTTGTGAATACAAGGCAATTTGTTGGTTTAACATGAATTAGCAGGTTGAGGTAAATCCTAGGCTCCTCTATTCTCTTTACCTTGAGCTGCTAACATATGAAAAACTAGAAACTGCCTTGTCTTCACTAAGATTTTACCTTTTGTTAGTTATCACATGCTACCTAACGTGAGTTGAGAACACACCTTATTTCCCAGTGAAGATGTATCCTATAAAGAGTTTGATTCTGTGGCTATGTCTACAATAGGAGCACTTTACCAGTATAGGAATGCTGGTATAGTATACTGGCAAAGTGATCCTGGTATAGATTCAGCTACTCAGACAAAGCTGTGCTCGATATCAATGTAGTAAAACAACCCCACGCGAGTGAAACAAGCTATACCGGTAAAAGCTCAGTTTTGCTGATATTGCTGCATCTACACGAGGGAATTCTGCCCATCAGAGATCACACCTCTTCATATCCTTGACTAATATAGCTACACAGACAGAAGTCTATAGTGTAGACATAGCCTAGGTCTGGCAAAACTCAAATTCATTTCAGTAGTGCAGATCAAGCACAGCACCATTTGGACTCACTTGAAATTAAGCAAGTGCTAAATGCTTTGCAGGACCAGGGCCTAAATTGTGGCATTTGTGTCCTCCATTGGTCTAATAAAGCCCAAATCTGATGACACAATGTAAAATATGCTCATTTTCTCAGATTTTTGCCCGAAGGGATGTAAAACATATGTTTTTGTTTAATTTTAGATTTGTTGTGTGTGTGTGTTGTCTCTTTACCTTTAACACCAGTTAGTTTTCTGGTGTTCTTGTTGAAATATGCATGTGTCTGGAGACAGTTCTGATGGGGACATTTTTAGAAACTAATGAAGAAAGTCATAATGTTGTCACAGGTCAGACAAAGGGGCATTGCTAGAGCAGTATAGGAAAGTGGCATGAGTCGGTCCCTCAGCTCAGTGTTATCAATCCTTTATTTTCAAGATGCCAACAAAGCTCAGAAAAAGGCTAATATTACAGGATGTCTTGCACTTAAGAGCTGGAGGGCCTAGGGCTATGTACTCCTGATTACGAAGGAACCACACCTGGATTAGATCAGGTGATTCCACTATAAGAACATCAGGAAGCTGCAGGGGTGGGGTTGGGTTGTAAAAATGGTCAGAGGTCTGTCAGTAAGCTGGGGGAAGGGATGTCCCTGATTGCTCAAGACCAGCAGGGTAATTGTTATGTTTTTGTTTTCAGTTTTGGTTTGTTGTATTGGGAAAAAGGAATGAAAGTCTGGCCAGAAGGGCCTGTGAAACTGTTTGCTTGGTGGGAATGTAATGAGAAGGCCCTGAAGAGGGAAGAAATTGTTAGCAAAGCACTGTAGAGGCATCTATGGCCGTTGAGGAGCACATAGGAGGTGGCTGATCCCTGCTACAGGCAAGATTCCAATTGCTGTTCCTAGAACATATGCCAGGAGCAATTAACAACATTTTTGCAGTAGGTAACAGTTCAAGCCTAATTTTACAATAGCTGTCTAATGAGGTGACAGTTCTCATTTTTTTTTTTGTTATGAAAGAAGGAAAACAAGCAATAGGGAGAGACCTTATCTCACTATCCTCCTTGTTTATAAGTATAGGATACAGCAATAGACTATAGATGGGGAAGGATACTTATTTTGTACTTTAGACAGGAAGCTAAGGGAGGTAGCCTTGGTAGGCACTATCAATCAGGTTGCACCTTTTCTGTTTTTTATCATGTAGTGATAACCTGTAATTAACAATAAAATATTAGCCTCATAGGCCTATAAGAGAGAAAATACTTCCAAGGGACAAAATAATAATAATAATCATAAAAACATTTCAAGGAACAAAGTCATGTAATTTTTCTTCATCTAATTAAAAAAAATCAAAATATTCCAATGTACATTAATGCAATAAATTGAAAAAGAGATTTATTGTTTACAAATGGATAGCCCAAGAATAGACAGGTTAAATTAAAGACTATAGAAATGCTACATGTAATCCTATCAGCTAACTATGCCATCTAATTTCTGGCAAAAACATATTTTTGGAGTCTCTCTTTCACATTAGAGGCCCACTCAATTATCAGAGGTTTAATTACCTTAAATATGCAGTTTGTCTGTCCTAATGATTTATATACTATCAATACTTACTAAATGAAGAAATAATACACAGTGTTGGAGTAGATACTCTGAAAGTTCTGTTACTTAACTATTTCAGTATCCATCACGGATAAGGTTCATATTATTTGTTTATGGCCAGATTCTGTGTCTGTTAAAGTCCTTGACAGTTTTGTCATTTACTTCAATTGGAGCAATATCAAATTCTTTGTTGAGTGCCTGCAGTTTCTGAAGGCTGAGGAGTTTGTCTGTGCCTTCATCGATGGCCTTAAACAGTAGTCCAAGAAAAGAAGAAATGTAGAACATATAGCCCACTTCAAAAGAAGCAATCATTTTTCCTCTGCTCATCTGGAGTACATGGTTCAGTGGTTTAATACCGCACAGAGTATTTGATACTTATGAGGAATCTATAGAAACTCAACTGTTGTTACCCCTGACACCCAAGTTCTAAATCCCTTTTTTCCTGATAAATTAATGTAGACAACTATACCAAGACATGAGTATGTAGCCAGGAATTTTTGAGTTCTGGTGATAGTGACACAAACACACTGCTTTGGGCAATCTGGGGCAAACTTTGCTCTGATGTTGGATGTGTACTTAACTGGGGGTTCCACCTATTGCAAATGAGATCTAAATTTAGCTCCCTGAATCTTATTTTATTTACCAGCCTCTTGTCTTATAGGGATTAATTAATGTTTGTACAAGAGTTCAGACGCATAAGGACTGATCTTCTCTTACATTGGTTTTACACTGGTGTAACTCACTTTGATGCAAGTGAAAGCAGAATCAGGCCCATAAAGCACATGATATAGTCTAAATTTGATTTGAAATGTTATGTAATGTTCCCATTGTAACACATGCTGAATCATATAACGTCATTGTGGAACTGGAGTCATGCTCTGGCTTTGTCATTATAATTCTATAAATGATCTTCTCTACCAGGCTTGGGGGAAAAAAAACAAGCCAGGAATTTAGGGCTAGATGTTAAAAACTATGTAAGTGCCTCATTCCCATTGATGTCAAGGGAAGTTAGGTTCCCAAATACTTCTTTTAAAAAAATCTGGCCCTTAGTCACATTTCTTCTTGTGACAGAAAGCTGCAAAAAATGATGTAATATATCAATGGTCACATTATAATGGTAGATCTATGTAACTGAGTAAAGTGATTTTTTTCTTAAAAAAAACCAAAACACTGACAGTTGCTGCAGCCAAGACTACAATTCTAGAAGACTGTCCTCTGAGTTTATCCAGTCCAAGCATTTTTCAAATGCTCGCTAGGGTCCTTGCATTAAGCAACATTGCCTGATTGCTGCATGCAAGTTTCATATATCTGAATGCAGTGTCAGATGTGACTGCATTTTTACTGAGGTCAAGAAGTGCAAGGCCAGTTTTGTGAATTTGTAGCTTATACAAAAGCAGTGTCTATCTGTGTACCCAAAAGAAATGATGGAGGAAAAGTTAAGCAGTGCTAAAGGCATTAAGGTGATGACCGTTTCCGGCTCTGCATCTTCTCCCATTTAATGCTGGAAATACTTCATTCTAACTTCAGTTTAAACCCTCTGATATTATAATACCTAAAAGGTATAGATTAGTCTTTCACAAAGCAAAGATTCCAGCATTCACTTTTATTTTGGGGTTTATGTATACAAAACAAAGGTTTAAAATAATTTTATTCTGACCCATGCTCAAATTCCCTACAAAAAGTATGCAGACGAATAGTCTTTAGAGCAAAGATGAAAAAGTGTGAGGTTTTTCAAATATTTTTGCTAAAATTATAGTAAGGGCCTGATCCTGAGAAGTGCTGAGCACTCACAACTCCCAATGGTCAACACCTCTGCCTCAAGCCACTTTTGTGTGGATTACTATGTTTAGCTTTCTTTAGTGACCCATGGTTGAAAAAGGCAGACTAAGTGGCTTGTTCAAGGTCACACATCAAGTCAGCGACATAGCCAGGATTAAAACTCAAAGTTTCCTAGAACTGAATGATTTCCTAAAAAAAGGTGATATCGTACTAGTAATTTTGGTTAGTTTGTGTATTGGCTAAGTGTTATCACTAAAATCAGTCGCCATAGGATCACTGGAAAGAGATGGAACCAAATATAAAAAGAGTTGGGTAAAGTTCCAACACAGAGTGGATCCTTGTGCTGGTGCTCTGCCCAGCACTTTTGAGGCACTGAGGATTAGTATGAGGTTTCAGACCCTTGTGGCTCTGCGGGTTTGCTTGGTCATTGGACAGCTTGCATTTGCTTCAATTTGTTTTTAATAAAAGACTTTGAGAAAATTCCTCCCGTAATGATATCTTTGGAATTGCAGAAAGGATTCATGAGACCCTTTTTGGATGTTTGCTAAATATATAGATGGAAAAAAAAACAAAACAAAAAAACTCCCCAAACCCAAATGCCTGTGATGCTAGCATATTCTGTTATGCTGCAAAGCCAGTATCTGTGACCTTACTTGGCTTTTACATCTTTTTATGATACAGATAATATTTACTGAATCAAGCCCAGAGATGAAGTTATACATATTTTGGAATACATACATACACTTAAGTTAGAGTTTGGCATATGCTTATTAAAGTTCAGATGAAGGTGATCCAAGTATCTTTGTGAAAAGACATCATTTCACTGATTGCTGCCTCACTACACCGGTCATGTTTCTCAATATACAGAGAGCAACCATATGGCTTTCCCTAAGAGATTCATTTTAAATTAAGGGAAACAACACAATAAGAAAGAATAAAGTGTCAATGAGAAAAGTGTTTCTCCCTTACACCATTCTGTGCCATTTCTGCCCCCAAAATGGCAGCTGCCCTGGCAGTTAGAGTTTTTAGAAATGTAAAGAAGCAGTACAGAGAAATCAAATTAAATGTTGCGTATCAGAACACACCATACTACTCCCATGTGTTTCTGCAGGATATAGTTTTTACTTTTATTTTGTTTTATTACTCTGCAAATGTGAAAGCTAATAAATAACATGGAGCCATTTCTTGTCTGAGACATCCCATGCCACATATCTAGTCACAACCCCTGAATCATCCTTCCCAGCCTTTCTAAAATCTTAGATCCAGTACTGCTCTATTAATTAGCCTTCCCATCCCAACTTTTAATTTTATTCCATAAGTTTTATTGACACATTGAATGGAAAAATATCACGCTGATTTACACCCTGATCTCATGACTTGTTTTGTGTGTGTTCATGTCAGTGGGACTTGGCCCAGCTGCAGAAGTCCAACTGCTCAGAGCAGGTTGGAGAATTGGGTCCCTACTTTATAAAATGATACAATTTTACAAGAAAAGGGAACCCACTCCATTTATGTAAAATGGACAACTCTTCAGGTAGAGATGAAATGGTTATAGGCATCATAGTAGTTGTAAACTGTATTAATAATGCTCAAAATACAACTTGACAATTTTTTTCCAAAATTGGGACACCAACTACTTTGAAAGGAGTGAAGCTTGAGTGAAATGGCATCGAACAGGTATTCAGAGTGAGTTACTTACACAGTGGAAAGTTGGATGGGAAAAAACAACAAACTGAAAGGTATGAGGTGGAGCACAGGACATGGAAAAGTTACATTCATTTTGCATACCCACTGAATACCAAAATGGTGCATTCATGATACAGTACTTTACTGCTCCACTCAGCATCTGAATGATGTATAACTTATATGATCATTTATACCAAACAATCTCCATGTAACTTTATTGACTTTGGAGTTACACTAGAAGTTTAGTCTAGGCCCTGCAAGTGGATGAAGATGCACACATCTTGTGCAATCAAAATGGACTTCTTAGCTCTGATTTCCAAAAAGGCAAAACATAGCCCTCTCTCAGGGCCTTATATACACATTTCTAATTAATGTGTATGGTTTTGTTTTGTAATGTGTATGATGTGCATGTGTATATAAACACATTGATAAATATCAGTATTTTGGAACTAGACATTATTGCGATTGTGTACTTCAACTGGGAGTGCTGCTGGGACTGTAAAATAAACAGTGCTGAATATAATGGCTCCTAATACTGATAGGGACTTGAAGATGCCTCTGTAATATGTATACATCATAATATTAAGATTGCATATGTTCATTTCACATCTGTCCTTGCTTTGCTTTCCATATGAGCCTAACTGAAAATGAGTTTGTCTTCACCCAGAAATCATATATTTTTTTAAGGATCCTATTAATATGAAGATATTTGTTTATTGTAATGGATTTCTGACAATGATTAGCTCAGAAAACAAACAGTTTACATTAAATAAAAGATCTTGGAGAGGAAGCTATTAGCTCAAGCAGTATAACCTTTAGTTCTGGAACATAGCTGACAAAATCTGTAGAAAATATTAGTGATTTCATATGTGCTTCTAGCAGTGATAACAACGTGTGATTTGAAACATATGGTCAGCACCATATGAGAGGCCAAGATAAATTTCCATTTTTCTTTCTTTCAGAGGAAACAAAATTATCAGCAACTGTCTTAATATCCTGTTTTTTATGGCTACAATTTAGCATATTTCTAAGTCCATTGGAAACACTTTTTTGGCAACATTGAGTACAAATTTATATTAAAATCATAACAAATGAACTTAAACTGATCCTTTCTTTTATACTAGAGACATTGATTTATATAGCATTGAATCAAACGGGACTAACTCTAACTTTAAATGATAGATGTGCTTACATTTTTTAGCTGAAAAGAAGGCCATATGAATAACGTCTATTTTTGAAAATGTATGCACTGATATCCTTCGTCACGCACTGATGCATTCTGATGGGTTTTTCAGGATGTAGGTGGAATTCTTCACCCAATTCTCCTTCTCCACATATGTGAGGCATGGCCATAGTGAAGTGATGGGCAACCTGTGGCCCATCAGGGTAATCCACTGTGGCTCATCCGGGCCGCAAGACAGCGTTTACATTGACCGTCCGCAGACATGGCCACCCGCAGCTCCCAGTGGCTGGGAATGGTGAACTGTGGCCACTGGGAGCAGCGGGTTGCCATGCCTGTGGACGGTCAATGTAAACACTGTCTCGCAGCCTGCCAGCAGATTACACTGATGAGCCTCAGGTTGACCACCACTGCCATAGTGATTGTCACAGGTGGGATAGCCTTTAAGGGAGAGATGGACTTATCCCCCACCTATGACTTATATGCTGCCTAGTAGGTGATCGCCTGCTGGTCATTTAGTCCATAGTTAAGAGGCAAATAAGCAGCCCAGTTGGAGGAGAGAGACCTCAAGGGAGGTCCTGGCTCAGGGGAAAAGGACCTGGAAATCGTCCAAGCAGCAAGAGCTGGTTTATCTGTTTGATTTATGTTGGACTGTTTTAGTTTTGAGAAATAAACCCATCCTTGAAGAAAGAGACTGAAATCCTGTAAGCTGTTGAACTATTTTTAATGCACTATGTTGACCTGTTGGTTTACAGTCCACCTCTACCCAGAACAGACTCTTCAGAGAGATGACCTTTTATGACTCCTCTAATGCAATCAGGGTGTTCCAGGTGTATGAAGGCAGCAGTAGACCTGAACAGGACTGAACATGGCAAGAATGGAAGGAGAGTAAAGGTCACTGGCTTCTCTTTTATTATATAAGTAGGGAAGTTGATGTACTATATTTAGAATTTGGATCTTATGTCTAATTGCAATCAGAATAGTCAGAATAGCATGTTCTTTTGATTCCTCTATCTGTAAATATATATATTTAAAAATCACATGTAGCCAGAAGGTTCTTGGCTAACTACATGTGATAGAGGAACCAAAAGAGCATGCTATTCTGACTAAGGGCATGTTGCAATAATTTGGGCCTACACTTTACCCTAACTGTGAGTTTACTGTGAGAAGTGAAAGTTCATTAAATGTCACAATGACATAGAATGGTACATTTTGATGGGGGAGGAGGAGATAGAAAAGGGAAACAGACTGAATTAGTACAAACTAAAAGGTCTACTGATATAATTCAAGGACTGTGTTAAGATCACGCTTGGTAAACAAGAAAAGTGTGGGACCAGAAATCAATGAACCAAAATCGCTATGTTGGAAATTAGGCCTAATTGGTGAACAAAATAAAGGAGGATGGGCTGTTCCACCCATCACTCCCATTTTGGTCTTCAAAACCAACAAGAAGTGATTGCAACCGTTTAAGAGAGGGAAGCAGCAAGCTTTACCACCATGACTGCAACCCCGGCCCCCATCTCCTGGAATCTATTGTGATGCTATTGGGCCTTCTTTGTTTTGATCCTAAGAGATGTCCAGACCAGATGGGACCAGAGGGTAGGACCTAGAAGATATTGCCACATCCAGTGGCTTGCTAAATCCCAACCATCATCTGGGATGTGAGACTTTGTCAGTTACCTCCCCTACCCTCACATCTACTGTGTCCTTTTCCTTCCCCAAATTACTTTTTCTCTCTCCTTTTGCCTTCTGTCTAATAAGAGTTCGGCTTAGCTGGCCAAGACTGTATTTTACAAAATTGACCAGAAAGTTTGTGACCAGAAAGATGCAACTAAAACCAATAGTCTATACAGCCTGATGGTGGTACAAGTTTTCCAGGTGTTGGAATGGCTGACAAGACCGTGTACCATGCCTGTGTGTCTCAAGCAGTGAGGTTACAAGTGAACATCAACACCAGCAACAGAAAAGGCATTTTCTATTTTTCTGTTCCTTTTCTGTCCCCTTTTTTGTGTGTGTGTCTTGTTTTGTCTTCTAGGATCAGACTTTAACAGCAGCAGAATCCCCAGCACATCTCAATTAACTTCTCTTTTATCCAAAAGGACAGGTATTCTCATTTCTAATCCAAGAGATGGTCAGATGAGGGGGGTTCTTTCTTAAAGCTCTCTCCAGCTGAAGGGAGAATATTGAATATTGTTATAATGAAAGCCTTACTTAATACTTTACATTTAAAATGTTTTAGTTTTTTTTCCCTTTTTCTGTAACTATAATAAAATGCCAGAAGCAGACAGGAGTGGAGGAGCTTCATCACTGCCCTAAACACCAGAGGCATAATGGTAACATGATGATGATACAATGTTAAAAAGGACTTTTAGTAGTGTGTTTGCCATGGTATTAAGCAGGATGGGGTCTCTGTATTCTGAACCTTGCTTAGAACTGTTTAATATTGGACAATTTTAGGATTATGTTAACACTTTTGACTCCCTGGGCCCATTTCCTCCATCAAAATCAGTACAACAGGCTACTTTAGATAATGCTAAGAAATTTTACTCCAGATTTCATGTATATATTTCTAGTATTTGTAATCCTAGATCTGAGATTACAGGTCAGGCCCAAACATAGAGGGGGAGTCAAAGGAATATTTTCTAATTCCAATTAAGAGGTTGTTAAACCGTTGGGGAAATTTCAACCAACACCTATAAAAAACAGATGCACTAATGATATTTCACTATTTGGGGCCAAAATCTCTTAAGAAAAAAATGTGAAATTTTGACTCCATCAAATCTGAACCATAGCCTAAATATAACTCATGTAGGATAAAAACGCTGCTTCCTCTAATCAGCTGTAGAATGAATGTTTGTGGCTAATTCCATCCACTTTGAGAGGCCTCTCAGCAAAAAGGAATATGAAATATGGATCCGGAGAGCTTAGTGGAGAATGGAAGTGCAGCAGAAGATACTCAAGTAGAGTTCTGACTGCAATTAGCCATTTAAACACACAAATACAGCAAAATTCTGGAGACCTCTGGGATCTAATGGTTGCAGGGGGGAGATGATGTGTTTTCAAAAGTTATTTTTTAAGAATGATACATATGATGTGCCTATAGCTGGACTTTGCAGAGTCAATTAATTCAGAATAGTATCCAGCTGGTATAGAGGTACAGACTTTATCTCTATCATAGTTAAAACAAAAGTTGATCCATTGGGCATAAGGACTGGAGAAGCTTACTGGTTTAAAATATAATAATTACAAAAAGAAGGCACTCTATTAAATTAAAGTCAGAGCTATTCAAATGCATGCTAACAGGCTGCTGTGGCCCTAAAACGTGCCCTTGAAAAGTTGAATGTTTACTGCCATTGGCTTTAATTCTGTTTTATTTGTTATTTGCTCCATAGGGGCTGGCACTGAGCATACACTGCTCCTCCTTGACAGGCGCAGGCTGCACACCTCTTTTCTAATGGTTATGAGGAAAAAGGGATTGAAACCCCCAGAAGTTTGGTTACTAGCATGCCTAAAATTGACATGATTGTGTTTATGCATATGATTTAAACACTACTCAACAATCCCACATGAACCGGTGTTTTGTAGGGGTTCAGGCTTTCTGAGTTTCACACGGAAGCAGCTACCATCTATGAATTCTAGGCATCGATTCATACAGCATAGTGTTCAACAATATGACATTTGCATCCTAACAAGATGAGTGTTCAACATCATGACAAAATAGGAAGCCTGCAGATCTGAATCTGGTCATGTTCAGGTTCTGTTCAGCAAATTCCCATCTGCCATATTGGAGTGGGCTCAGATTTCCTCTGATCTGTTTGTCCAGGCTAAACCACCTTTTGTCTATAGTTTCAGTAAAGTCCAAATTCTTGTTACCCTATCAAAGAAAGCTATCAGGTTGGTTTGACATGATTTGTTCTTGACAAATCCATGCTGACTGTTACTTATCACCTTATTATCTTCTAGATGTTTGCAAATTGATTGCCTAGTTATTTGCTCCATTATCTTTCTGGGTATAGAAGTTAAGCTGACTGGACTGTAATTCCCTGGGTTGTCCTTATTTCCCTTTTTATAGCTGGGCACTATATTTACCCTTTCCAGTCTTCTGGAATGTCTCCCGTCTTCCATGACTTCTCAAAGATAATCGCTAATGGCTCAGATATCTCCTCAGTCAGCTCCTTAAGTATACTAGGATGCATTTCATCAGGCCCTAGTGACTTGAAGACATCTAATTTGTCCAAGTAATTTTTAACTTGTTCTTTCCCTATTTTAGCCTGTTCTGTTCCTACCTCATTTTTGCTGGCATTCAGTACGTTAGATGTCTAACTACCACCAGCATTCTTGGAGAAAACTGAAACAAAGAAGTCATTAAGCACCTCTGCCATTTCCACATTTTCTGTTATTTCCCCCGCCTCTCATTGAGTAACAGATCTACCCTGTCCTTGTTCTTCTTCTTGCTTCTAATGTATTTGTAGAATGTTTTCTTTTTACCCTTTATGTCTCTGGCTAGTTTGATCTCATTTTGTGCCTTGGTCTTTATAATTTTGTCCCTACATACTTGTGTTATTTGTTTATATTCATCCTTTGTAATTTGACCTAGTTTCCACTCTTTGAAGGACTCTTTTTTGATTTTTAAATAATTGAAGATCTCCTGGTTAAGCCAGGGTGGTCTCTTGCCATACTTCCTATCTTTCCTACGCAGTACCATAGTTTCCTCTTGTGCCCTTAATGTCTTTTTGAAAAAACTGCCAACTGTCTTTTATTGTTTTTCACCTTAGACTTACTTCCCAGGGGATTTTACCAACCAACTCCCTGAGTTTGCTAAAGTCTGCCTTCTTGAAATCTATTGTCTTTATTTTGCTGTTCTCCCTCCTACCATTCCTTAGAATCACGAACTCCGTCACTTCATGATCACTTTCACCCAAACTGTCTTCCACTTTCAAATTCTCAACCAGTTTCTCCCTATTTGTCAAAATCAAATCTAGAACAGCCTCTCCTGTGGTAGCTGTATCCACCTTCTGACATAAAAAAATTGTCTCTAATACATTCCAAGAATTTATTGGATTATCTGTGCCCTGCTGTGTTGTTTTCCCAACAGATATCTGGGTAGTTGAAGTCCCCAATCACCACCAAGTCCTGTGCTTTGGATGATTTTGTTAGCTGTTTAAAAACATAAACAATACTTGCCTGAAAAACTGGCAACACTTCTTCTGCAAAATGTCACATGGAGTTTTTCACCATTTTAGGAGAATGAGCCCTTCAGAAGCAAAACACTCGGTTTGCAAAAAAGCATGCAAAGTATTGAATTTTTACTCCATCTCTTTCTTCAAATTGGCAGATTTTTTTACTTGGAAATAAGTTAATTGACCCAACAGCTCTGTTTTAGGAGTGGAAAACTTGAGGAAAAGTGGAAATTTTCAGCTACGTGAATCTGATATTTAAGGCCCTAATCTTGCAAACTAGAGTTGCTAAGCATCTGGTTAAAGGCACTGCTGACTGGGTGGTTAAAAGTCTGGTCGGCAGCACAGCAGGACTAAGGCAGGCTCCCTGCATGCCCTGGCTCTGCGTGGCTCCATAAGCTGTCAGCATGTCTGGCTCCTAGGTACAGGGGTGGCTACAGTGGCTGTGTGTGCTGCCCCAGCCGTGAGTGCCAGTTCCACAACTTCCATTGGCCAGGAACTGTGGCCAATGGGAGCTGCAGGGGTGGTGCCTGCAAGGGCAGGCAGTGCCACAGAGCCCTGTGGCCTCTCTGCTCAGGGGCCAGATATGCTGACCACTTCTGGGAGCTGCCTTAAAGAAGTGCTGTCTGGGCAGAGCCCACATCCTGAACCTCCTCCTGCATCTCAACCCCCTGACCTATGTAGGAACCCCATCCTGCACCCTAACTCCCTCCCAGAGCTCACCCCCCAACCCTCTGCCCCATCCCTGAGCCCCTTCTAGCACCCCAAACTCATCTCTGGCCCCACCCCAGAGCCCCCACTCCTAGCTAGAGCCTGAACCCCCTCCCACATCCCATACCCCTCTGCCCCAGCCTAGAGCCCTTTGGTCTAGCCTGGAGCCTCCTCCTGCACCTCAAACCTCTCATCCCTGTCCCCACCTCAAAGCCCACACCCCCAGCCAGAGCCCAACCCCTGGCCCTAGTCCTATGAAAGTGAGTGAGTATGAGGGAGAGTGAGCAGGGACAGGACCTCAGAGAAAGGCAGAACAGGGGCAGCACCTCAGGGAAGGGGTGGGGCAAGGGTGTTTGGTTTTGTTCAGTTAGAAAGTTAGCAACCCTACTGCAAACTCTTACTTGCATATTTAACTTCACTCTCATGACTAGACCCAATGAAGTTACATGTAAGCATTTGCAAGACCAATAGCTGTTTTCAGTACATTTTTATTTATTTTTATTCTTAAATATAAAGTCCTTTTGCCTGCACAGTAGGTTTCAGAATTGTGAGGGACTTGAGGTCCCATGATGTGACAAACATTCAGCTTACTCTCTCTGGGAATTGTTATATTTTTTTACTGCAGGACAAGAGCCTGAAAGACTCCTTTTGACTTCATTGGACTTTGGTCACCCCTTCTACACCCAAAGTACTACTTTTGTTTGTCAGTAACAGGAAATAAAACACCAGTGAAATGTGACAATATTTATTTAAAGTATTCTTGTAAATATTTCACACGTCTACTTTGAGATTAATTGTTGCTCCTGTGTGTTGCACATAGTCACTGGGCCAAATTCTGTTAGCAAGGTAAGATTTTGCAGACATCCTCAACTTTCCTCTCTTCCATTTCCATTGTAGCTGTTGTCACCATAGAAAATACATCCCTTCTTTCAGAGAATATGGTTGTAGGGAAGTTGTATAAATGTACGTACATGGGGGTGTAAACTATGTGCTATTTTATGTAGTAATAGTACTACATCTTTTATCCAGAGAGTTTCAAATTCCCTAGAAACTGACTTACACATTTCCAGATATTTTAATTCAGAAGCCCCAGATTCTTTGAGTGTTTTCCCATCTATTTTTCACTGACTGCATCTGTATTCTGGGCATTAGACTGAGGCCTGTGATTTACAGTGTCCACTGGAGGCCATGCCTGCACCTTGAGAGTCCTTGTGCCTCCCACTTGATAGCAGAAAGGGTAAGGTGACCCCTAACTGTCACTCAGTTTCTCCTCACCACCTGGGGCTGCGATTTGTCTGCAGTATCTGAGAGACACTCACTCACTGTGCAGCCATAATACCCTTTGCAAATAGTTAGTTAGTTAAGGCCGCAATCCTGCAAACAACTTACCTGCATGCTTAACTTTGCTCTGCAAATTGGTAGTTTAGTAATAAGATTAGTGTAGTGTTTCCATTTTCCTTCTCCCTATTTTGATTTAGTCTCTCACTTTGGAAACTCGCTTCCTGCAAAGACTGCCTGGTATCAGGTTCTATCTTCCCTAGCAGAACAGAAGTCTCTAGAGTTTGAAAATTGCCCCTGTTGCAAGGCAGTAATGCCTCTTAATGATGGTCCCACCAGGTGCCTTGTGTAGGGGGAAAGACATTGACAGGAAGAAAGGGAAGGAGGAGGATCTGGGGAACTACAGGTCAGTCAGCCTCACCTCAGTCCCTGGAAAAGTCATGGAGCAGGTCCTCAAGGAATCAATTTTGGAGCACTGAGAGGAAAGATTAGGAATAGTTAGCATAGATTCACCAAAGGCAAGTCATGCCTGACTAACCTATTTGCCTTCCATGATGAAATAACTGGCTCTGTGGATGAGGGGAAAGCAGTGGATGTGTTATTCCTCGATTTCAGCAAAGCTTTTGATACAGTTTCCCACAGTATTCTTGCCAGCAAGTTAAAGCAGCATGGGCTGGATGAATGGACTATAAGGTAGATAAAAAGCTGGCTAGATCATTGGGCTCAACAGGTAGTGATCTCCGTGTCTAGTTGGCAGCCCATATCAAGCTGAGTACCCCAAGGGTCGGTCCTGGGGCCGGTTTTGTTCAATATCTTCATTAATGATTTGGAGGATGGCATGGATTGTACCCTCAGCAAGTTTGCAGATTACCACTCCTCCCAGAGTAGTGTCAGATTCGCAGGAGGATAGGGATAGGATACAAAGGGACCTAGACAAATTAGAGGATTGGGCCAAAAGAAATATGATGAGGTTCAACAAGGACAAGTGCAGAGTCCTGCACTTAGGATGGAAGAATCCCATGCACTGCTACAGACTAGGGACCGAGTGGCTAGGCAGCAGTTCTGCAGAAAAGGACCTAGGGGTTACAGTGGACGAGAAGCTGGAGATGAGTCAGCATGCCCTTGTTGCCAAGAAGGCTAACAGCATTTTGGCTGTATAAGTGGCAGCATTGCCAGCAGATCGAGGGACATGATCATTCCCCTCTATTCGGCGCTGGTGAGGCCTCATCTGGAGTACTGTGTCCAGTTTTGGGCCCCACACTACAAGAAGGATGTGGAAAAGTTGGAAAGAGTCCAGCAGAGGGCAACAAAAATGATTAGGGGGCTGGAGCACATGACTATGAGGAGAGGCTGAGGGAACTGGGATAATTTAGTCTGCAGAAGAGACGAATGAAGGGGGATTTGATAGCTGCTTTCAACTACCTGAAAGTGGGTTCCAAAGAGGATGGATCTAGACTGTTCTCAGTGGTAGCAGATGACAGAACAAGGAGTAATGGTCTCAAGTTGCAGTGGGGGAGGTTTAGGTTGGATATTAGGAAAAACAGTTTCACTAGGAGGGTGGTGAAGCACTGGAACGGGTTACCTGGGGAGGTGGTGGAATCTCCTTCCTTAGAGGTTTTTAAGGTCAGGCTTGACAACCCTCTGGCTAGGATGATTTAGTTGGGGATTGGTCCTGCCTTGAGCAGGCGGTTGGACTAGATGATCTCCTGAGGTCCCTCCCAACCCTGATATTCTATGATTCTATGACAGGTGCTCACTTTGTAAATTGTTCTCAAAGAAAATCCAGAAAGCTAGGGAGACAGCTGATGGACAAATCCATGCGTTGCTCCTCAGACCCCACGATCTCTGGGGCTGAATAGCTGGAGCAATTATTTAAAAGTGTTTTCAGATGGACATCCTTCTCTGCTGCTACTAGCTCTTACATCAGGGGGAAAAAGCTTTCAGATCCTCAGGGGAAGAGATCTAGCTCTCCTTCATGGGACTCTAACTCAATTGCTCCTCACCACCAAATCTTCCTGTTTAACCTCAGAAAAGGATAGTGCAAGGCCTAAAAAGGATCCCTCTGCAACTTACTCGCACTCCAATCACTGAGCCTCAGTACAGATCTCCTCCGAGTGAAAAACGTAGCCTAGTATCAGCCACATGGCACCAAAGTACATGCTACTGCCACTTTCACTACTACTCCATTACCAGTGCTGTCAATTCACCAGACTTCAGTACCAGCATTTTCAGTAAAGGAACTTAAATGGCACCAGGAGACCTGTCTTCGTGGTACCAGACTCTTAGCTATCACTTAGGTACCCCCTCCAGTGCTCAATGCTTCACAGACCTGAGTACCAACTATAAGTCACATTCAGTGAGGGTTGGAGTACCAAAACAGAGCTTTGTGTTATGGAGATAATAGAACTGGGATACTCCACCCAGTTTCTCACCCTTCCCACCCTTTCCTTCCTTAGCCAAGAAATATTTACTAATTATGGTCAACTCGCTGTAGATCTTTTTGCAATGCCAAACAGCAAAAAATATTTAGACACGTGCTCCAGTGGAGATCAGGATAATAGATCCATAGATTCCAAGGCCAGAAGGGAACACTAACTTTCTAATCTGACCTGCTGTGTTCCAGGCCATAGAGTTTCCCCCAAATAATTCCTGTTTGGACTGGAGCATATCTTTTAGAAAGTCTTGATTCAAAAGTAGCCAGTTATGGAGACTCTGCCATTAAACAAACTCCTAGCAACTACCACCATCAAATTTGGCCACTGCTTGTGAAACACCATCAGTGGAATATACATGGAGAACCACTTGAAGAAGAAACAGACACTTACTTTATGGTATTACTGTGGTTCTTTGAGATGTCTGTCCATACGTATTTCACAATCCATCTGCCTTCTCCACAGCTACAGAGTCTTGTAACATCTGGATTCTGTATTGGAGAAGGAATGGCTGGACAGCTGGGGTTGCCCTGCCCTTGATGTCCTCTGGTGGGAGCCATGAGGACACTCAGGGTCCAAGCATGGCCTCCAACAGACACTGTTGGCCAAAAGAATCTGAACTCAAGTGCACAAGGCACATATATGCCATTAGTGGCACATATATGGACAGCATATCAACAATACCCACAGTTACTGTAAGGTAAGTAACCTGTTTCTTTTTTTAACTAGAATTACTCCCCTCTGTAGCTTTAAATAGAGAGCAGCTAATCTATTTAAATTTACTTCCCTATCACCAGCACAGTGGTGGTTTGTCATTAAGGTGCAGTACTAAACAGGGATGTGTGGCTTCTATTTACAGATTGCAAGATAAAGGGCTCAGCCTGTTTAGGAGAAAGTTCAACTGGTTGCTGAAGTACAAACATACTCACACAGTAATTCTCCCCAACAAACTACAAAAAGAAAGTGCCACTACACCTAACACTGCTAGACAGAATTATAGAAATGACTGTGTATTGGATAATGCCCAGTTTACATCAGGCTGTGTGAATTTAAAATAGTCAAAGAAATCAACTGCACTATTACTGCAAGATCTAATTTATCAACTGCATCCGTTTCTAAGGGTATATCTGCACTTCAATTAGATTCCCATGGTTGGCCTGTGCCAGCTGACTTGGGCTTGCAGGATTGTTTCTTACAGCTCAGGCTAAGGGGCTGTTTAATTGTCATGTAGATGTCTGGGCTTGGGATGCAGTCTGAGCTCTGGACCCTTCCATTTCGCAGGGTCCCAGAGGCTGGGCTCTGGCCTAAGACCAAATGTCTACACTGCAATTAAACAGCCCCTTTGCCCAAGCCATAAGAAACAATCTTTGTTACTAACAGCATATGCCTATGTGTTCTTGTTAATCCCTTTGGCATGGAGTGCTCAAAGAATCGCCCAGTGAGTTTCCATGTTCAGAACAAGAGGTTTTTATTGGGTTTGCAGAGTCTTGTGAAAGGTTCAAGCAGATTTTTTTGTCTCCTCGCACTTCATCTCCTTTTATTTACAAAGGAGAGGAAAACAAATTACATGAAGCAGACCCTCGGTGAAGTTAAAGAACATTTACAAGCAGCTTTTTGCTCTCCAGTCTCTAGGTAAGTTTCTTCCCCCTTCCAGTTGTTTGGCTAGTGGCACTCTAAACTTGTTGCCAGGACAGCCAGCCCTGCACTGGAGAGACTACTCCTTTGCTGCCTTGCACCCTGTGTAGATATTTGCACCAGTGCAAAAGGGGTGTAAAATGTTACCAAATCAGAATGGTGGCATTTTACAAGCACTTTGAAAAATGTGACTGACTACAAAGGGATCAAGGCCTGGGGGAAATAAGGCTCAGAGAGCTCTGCTCACCTCTTTGTACCCTGATTTACAATATATTCCATCTAAACTTTTTGTTATCAAAGGGCTAGCAAGATTTTATTTCTCAGTTACAGACACAAACCACCAATCCAATAATGCTAAACTCTAATTCCAATGGATCCAATAAACCATTCAGGTATTAACGTAAATAATAATACAATTCCTTATACAATCAATAAACCTTTACCCCTTTTAAATCCAGGTCTTGAGCCTCATAAGAAAGAAATCCAGATGAAAAGAGCAAAAATGTTTCCCCCCCCCTTAGAATTCCTAATAAACTGTTCCTCCCGCAGTCATTCTACTTTCCAGAGGCACAAAGTTTGTTCCTGATTTTCCTACTCTCAAACTGCAGAATAGCTTAGGTGTTAGGGCAGGCGTGTTTGGTTACAAGGGGACAGACAGGGACAGTTTTAACTCCCTCTTCAATTAATTCTTGTGATTTCTTCTGAAGATGATCTCTAATGCTTTCCTTCAAGTTTTTCCTTAATCTGTAATTGCCCTGGAAGATGGAAAAAGAAGAGGAAAAAAAGGAGAGGCTCAGATCAATTATAATAGAGGGCTGAGATACATTCAGACCAGGATTAAACCACTAGGTCAGGCATATACATAGCCTAAAAGAAATTGTAGGCAATGGCCCTGATTCTTTACTGCCTAAACACCTCATTATTCTGATTTGGGAGCATTTTACCACCCAGCTGGCACAAGTGTAGTGACTATACTGGGTGCAAGGCAGTGGAGAATCAGGCTGGATGTCTTTTTTCTAGCTCCAGTGCTACATGAGGAGCCCCTCATACTGGGCCAAAAACCTTTTTAAGATGTTTGAGTTTGTGCCAAGAGAAGCATGGTTTTATTTTGCCTCAATAAAAATTTGGAATGCTTCTTGGTTTTTTCCATGTGCTCTCTGAAATAGTCCTCTTAAATATCATCAGTAACCCCTGACATGCAGATCCATTTGGCAGGCCCCCAGAAGAAAGTCATTTAAACAAACAAGTAGTGATTTTTACACTGTTTCCCCCTTAACAGTAGGAGCGTACAATAAATTTTGAAAACCCACACATGTGGACACTGAACTTTTGTCCTAATGTTAATACATTGTAGCTTCCAGCTGACCTCAGTGGACTGTGGAATGAGCTGAGGGCTTCTTTGATGACAAAGACGACAAGCAGTCAGGACAGTATGGCAGACTGAGCAGGATCAACAGGGAATGATCCAGGGGAAAGACCTTGAGTGGCCAGAACCTGGGGGAAAATACAGGACCTATAAGGGTGCTGGGTAGCCCCACAATCTAGCAGAAACACTTGTGGGGGTAGGGGCCTGTGGTATACTTCAGATAGGGGCAGCCTGGGCACACTAAATGGCACTGTCTGGTGATGGAATATTATTACCTAGGCTGTTTCTACAGCAAGACCAGATAGCAGGATTCCATTCAGAAAGTCAGGGAGGCCTAGCCATGGATGGTACCAGTTAGGTTGGGAGGAACAGTTGTTAAGGGACTTGCAGACTTGGGTTGTAGGTACACTTTTGCCCAGAAAAGTCAGTTGGGGTAAATAATCTAGACCCACATCTCCCAGTACACATCTCATATATCCATGGCAAGATTCATGTCTACCCAACAGCAGAAGTCAAAGGTTCACAGTCAGAGAGCTCAACTGTGTATCAGGGTGATGAAGAGTTTCCCCTTGGCCAATATTTCTGGGGAGAGACTGGTTAGATTTCTCAGCCCTCATACGGCTGGGACTAGAACAGCCCAGGACTGAAGGAGTCTGAGGTCAACCAGAAAAGGAAATAAGAGTATTAGGAACCAGAGTAAAGATGGCAAATCGAGGCTGAGATGGATAGCATGACCATTCCCAAGGACTGAATCAGCGGCTTAGTAAGTGTAAACAAGAGTTGGATGATGCAAGCACCTCATGAGGTGGTGAGGATAGAACATTAACCAGCAAGTGGTGGTAGAAGAGGAATGAGACCAGGTTCAGGTAGAGGCTAAGCAAGAGTAGTAACAATGCTTTATCCTGCAGAAAAAATTAGGCTGGCCTCAGACAGACAAGAATCAATGAATGGAGGCTAATTGGAACCTAAACTCAGTAGTGTACCATGGGGACTGTAAAGGAGCAGACTCACCCCTGCAGCACCTCCTGGTGGTCATTGGGAATTAGCTCTTTTCCAGCATAGAGCACCCTCTGCAGGCCAGTGATCCACCATAGCTCTGGCCCCCCATGTCTCTCACAGACCCCAGTGCCCCTTTCTCTAGGGTTCTGCCCCCTGGCAATACCCCCACACTCTGCCTCTGGGTCTCCCCTTCCAGGGAAACCCCCAACCCACTATCCCCACCTTGCCTCAGTCTGGGCTACTATCAGTTATCTCTAAGCCCCTGCTCCCTGGGGCAGACTGCAGCATAAAGGCCACCCATCATAGGCAAGGGGGTTCAGACCTGCTGCCTTCCTCTACCTCCCAGTACCTCTATGGGCCTTAGATCAGGCCCTACAGCCTAAGGAGATGCCAGCCTCAAGCACCCCTGCTCAGCCTACTCCTTCTACAGCACTGCACCACCCTCAGTGCCCAGCCAGACCCTACTCTCTCCCAACCTGGAAGAAAAACTCCTTATACTGCTGGCTCACAGCCTTTTTATACAGGCCAGCTGGGGCCTGATGGGTGTGGCCCAGCTGTGGCTGCTTCCCCAATCAGCCATCCCCAGCCACAGCCTTCTCCAGGGCTGCTTTTAACCCATTCTATTTTAGGAGCAGGGTAGTCACCATTGCTACAGGGACCTAAACAGAGTGTTAGACCCAGCAGGGAACTGTGGGGACCCAGAGAGAGTCCCAGACTCAGCAAGGTACTATGGAGAGCCAAATGGATTTCTAAAGGGTACTGTAAAAGCCTAGAGTCCTAACAAGAGCCAGATTGGATTCTGCATTAAGCAAACTAGTATGAGGACTCAAACAGAACCACCCCAACAAACAGAGGCCCAGATGAAGGGTCAGGAATAGAAATAGGACTCTGGTAGGGGGAAGGAAGTAGTGGATATCTATGTTATGGCTCCTATCCTGAGGACTGGTGAGCTTATAGCTTGACTGGAAGCGAATGCAAATTACAGAACCTCCAACTCAAGAAAGAACAAATTGCCACAGATCTCTTGTTCACTATGCAGGAAAAAGGATATTTACTTCTCATAGCTCATGAACTTGAGACTAAAATAGAAATTCTACACTCGGACAGAGAAAGGCCTCTGCATGCAGAGACCTTACAGTTTTCACTACTTGGACTTCATGTTGCTTGTGTCCAGTGAATCTGGAGACGTGACTCTGACCCCACTGTATAAGACTCTGGGTGACTGAGAGTAGGGGTTTGTGCTGGAGTGACTGTCACCTAGGACTGGGAGAACACTTTGTGACCTAGAGGAATTTAGGTGAAATGCTGTGTGAGGTGTTCATGATATGGTGAAAGATTAAGGGGAATGTTTTGGTTAGGCTGGGGAAACTTTGGGATCATGAAGTGTGTTATAAAGAATGTCTTTGTAAACAGAATAGAGAAGAAACAAGTTTGCGTGGTTTTGTTCTCTTTTCCTCCCTAAAAAGAGGGGAGGTGTGTCATAGGGTCCCTGGTCCCTGTGAGTAGAGCTGAGTCAGAGCAGGTGGGCCCATTCAAGTCAATTAAAGCAGGCTGGTCTATACCTGAGCCTACAAAAGACTGGAAATGAGAGGTGGTGGGAGGATGGTTGATGTAGGCTGAGCCTGGGGAAAAGAAACAAAGCCACAATGGAGTGGTGCTCATTCCAGGGGGTGGTACCTTAAGCAAGAGGCTAGGTGCTCAGAGAAGCAGCCCTGTGGGGAAACAGCTCCAGGAAGGGAGCTGACCTGGCTAGAACTGGGAAGCTGCCAGAACCAGGAGTACTAGAGATCCCTAGGAGAGGTGGCCCTGAAGTCTGAGACAAAGGAGTAAGGTAAAGATTGTTCTCTGTTTACTTGTCTGTCTTAAGAAAATAAGCCAACTTTAAGGAGAGTGGGAATGGCAGTGTGTGTGCTTGGAAGCTGGGGAGAAGCTCTGCCCAATGACACTTACCAGGAGGTAGGTTGCTCTCATTTCTGTTTATGGACATACAAGTGAAAATGGGGTAAAGAGTTCCAATGACTGTGGTGGAAGGGTATTCCATGTTCCTGCTATTATGGGATGTGAGCTTGCTAAGTCACCCCATCATATGATGAAATGGATGCTGCCCTTTTGAAAGCCTACCACTAATTTTGTCCATTTGAGTTTTTCTTATAACTTACAGACCTCTATTATCTCTTTTCAATGTTAGTTCTATATATTAAGTCTATTTGAGTCTTTGCTGTCACTTATGAAAGTTATGAAAGCAGTAAATTATTTCTCTATATTAGGTATTCATAAGGTACCTGTCATCTTGCCTTGAGTGCCAATCATTTAGCACCCGTGAGTACATTTTACATGGAATAGTCTAGCTATGTAGTCAGAGATCAATAAAATATTATTAAAAATTACATATTTTCAGAGGGAAATCTTGCTATATTGGTTGGCAAGGGCACACCAAGCTGAAGGTAGGTATTTGATTGCTATCTGCCTTTAGCTGCAACTACCCTCAGCAATGAAAGCATTAATAATCTTGAATTTACAGTGAAAGTTTTTTTGAACTAAATTTGTATTAGTGAGGTTAACAGGATTCAAATTATTACAATAAAATATGAAGGGAATGAATAATAATTAATCTTTTTAATGTCTGCTTAATTTTTTTTTCTTCCAGCTTCATTGTAGCAGAACAGATTTTTTTTGCAGTACTTTTCAAAGCATGAGTAAGAAGCAGGCAGACCTATAGTATTCTATGTGAGCTTTGATATTCCTCAGGTTTTTTTTGTAGTTGCAGCCTTAGTAACTTAAAGTGAAAGAACAAAAATTTTGGCTACTGGACCAGGGAAAGGTCAAAACAGATGTTAAAAGGTGAATTCACTTCAACAGTGCCATGTTGCTCGTAATTTATAAATTGACGGTTACAACTGAAATTAACATTTTGAGTTAATCCGTATTCTTTTGCCTTCAGCGATCATTCTTGAGAAGTGAACTCCTTTATGACACTAATTGTACAAGGAAGCTCAGCTACTAAGCCAGAAAGGTCAACTTTTTCTTGATAACTTTTTTCCCCAAGTCCTCTTATTCAGTAGTAGTTTTACATATTTGTATTGTATTGTTAACATGTTTATAACAATTATGATTTAATGATGCATTTATAAAATCAACCAAGAAAAGTTCATTTTAAACAAATTATTACTTCAAAGGGAGTTGAATATTGATGCATCAAACTTAATTTCTAATTGTTCAGATGATTAAAGGAATCTATTGTTGTAGGGGCTCTGATTTTGCTGTTTGATCCAGATGATCCCTGGTGTTCATGCAGCACCCCTTTGAAATCGGCATGGTTCTGTGTGGCCCCACTTGCATAGACTCAGTTGTGGGATCAGGGTGTGTGCGTGTATGTTTTAAATAGTGTTGGAGCCATGCTTCTGCTGGAATGCTGTGAGGGAACCACACCCTCAAGGCCATGTCCTTGCCAGCCTTTATCACCAAGAGTTTCCACTGAAAACAACATGAAGGCCTCTTTCCAAGGCACCAGTGCTGCACTGCCAATATTTTAACTAGGGACTCTAGCATCAAAAGTCCTCTATACCTTGTGGAAAAACCTCACTGAGTGTGTGTGAGACAGAGAATGAAAGACTGAGAAATCTACTCTACTGCCTTCATTGTGGAGCTTTTTTGTTTTAGTAGGAAGACAAATACCTTACATTAAGATGCACTTTGCTAGAAATGTTTATAAATTCTTCCTGAAAAATACTGTTAATATAGCTCAATTTCCTGCTGAGGAGTAATGTGTAAGTCAGCTGCAAAGCGATGATTTAGTAGTGTTGGAAGATGGGGAGATCTCCCCCTGTAGTAGCGATGTCACCCTTGAATCTTCCTTTCAGCGTGGTGGTGGAAATTTAACAAGGGTCTCTTCTTCCTCAGTAGTAGGCTCTGAGTGCATTGCTTTTAGATCACTCCATAGATGGAGATTAGCATTTAAACTTCAGACTATTGTACGATGGTACACTACCACTGGGCAACTTAGCTGCCTCATTGGTCTGTGTGTTGGTCTAAGGCCTACACTATGAGTTTATGTTGGATTTAGCAGCGTTAAAGCCGAATTAGCCCTGCATCCGTCCATGCAACGCAGCCATTTTTTTCAACATAGAGGGCTCTTAAAACAGATTTCTGTACTCCTCCCCAACAAGGAAATTTAGCGCTGAAATCGACATCGCCGTTTCGAATTAGGGTTGGTGTGGACGCAATTCGAAGGTATTGGCCTCTGGGAGCTATCCTCCAGTACACCATTGTGACTGCTCTGGACAGCACTCTAAACTTGGATGCACTGGCCAGGTGTACAGGTAAAGCCCCGGGAACTTCTGAATCTCATTTCCTGTTTGGCCAGGCGAGCTCATCAGCAGAGGTGACCATGCAGTCCCAGAATCAAAAAAGAGCTCCATCATGGACCAAACAGGAGGTACTTGATCTGATCGCTGTGTGGGGAGAGAAATCCGTGCTATCAGAACTACGTTCCAAAAGATAAAATGCCAAAACATTTCAAAAAATCTCCGAGGCCATGAGGGACAGAGGCTACATCAGGGGCACAACACAGTGCCACGTGAAACTTAAGGAGCTCAGACAAGCATACCAGAAAACCAAAGGATCAAACGGACGCTCCGGGACTGAGACCCAGACATGCCATTTCTACTCTCCGCCATGCCTGATGATTTTGCAGATGGGGAAGATGAGGAGGAGGAGGATGAGGATGAGCTTGGGGAGAGCACACTCTTCTCCCCAACAGCCATGATCTTTTTATCACCCTGACTGAAATACCCTCCCAACACAATGAAGCTGGAGAAGGGTCCTCTAGTGAGTGTACCTTTTTTAAATAGAATACATGCTATAGAAACAAGCGTTTTTTAATGATTAAGTAGCTCTGAGGACTTGGGATGCATTCGTGGCCAGTACTGCTACTGGAAAAATCTGTTAACGTGTCTGGGGATGGAGTGGAAATCTTCCAAGGACAGCTCCATGAAGCTCTCCTGGTGGTACTCTAAAAGCCTCTGCAGAAGGTTTCTGGGGACAGCAGCCTTACTCCGTCCTCCATGATAAAACACTTTACCACACCATGCTAGTAGCCAGTAATCTGGTATGATTGTATGACACAGCCTGGCAGCGTATGGTCCCGGTGTTTGCTGGCATTCAAGCAACATCCGTTCTTTATCTCTGTTATCCTCAGGAGAGTGATATCGTTCATGATAACCTGGTTGAAATAGAGGAATTTAATTAAGGTGATATTCAGAGGTGCATGTTCCTACTGGACTGTTTGCCTGTGGCTGAGAAGAAATCCTTCCCCGCAGTTAGCCACGTGGTGGTGGTGTGGTGCATTTGTGCTGAGCTGTTCGCGTATGGCTAGCAGGGATCTTCCCTGATACCAGCCAGGCAGTGGGGGGAGGGGTAAAGTGATCATCCCAGAGAATTGGATATGGGGAGGGGGTTAGTTTGGCTTCTGCTGCTGCACGTTAACAGGAAAACCACAGCACTAAATGGCCAACTCAACGGGCTTTTCTTGCTATGGGAAAGGAGGGCGCTGCTGTTATGAAGGTTGCAGAAGCCGAAAGACTATGGCTTACCATGGCCTCGTGCAAGCTGAATTCTGTTGCCCAGCACTGAGTGTGTGATCTCTAACACCAAAGCTGCAGGCACTCAATATAAGATGCAAAATGTGACCTTGTACCAAACTCACATGTGCTATGTAATGTGAATGGTGTTGTTCACCGTGAAAGAGTATAGCCATTGTTCTGTAAAATGTATCTTCACTCCCTTTTCCTACAGCAGTTGCAAATGTTTCAAGCCTCCCTCCTCCATCCCAAAGGCTATCTCAGATAAGGTGATAGAAAAAAATGCACGCGCGATGACATGCTCTCTGAGCTCATGCAGTCCTCCGGCACTGACAGAGCTGTGTGGAGGGACACAATAGCAGAGTACTGGACAGTGGCTGATGAACATGAGGAGAGGTGGCGGTAGGAAGATCAGAGGAGGCATGAGGCAATGCTGGGTCTACTGCGGGATCAAACGGACATGCTCCGGCATCTGGTGGAGGTTCATGAACGTCAGCAGGATCACAGACTGCTGCTGCAGCCCCTGCTTAACTGCCCTCTGTCCTCCCCAAGTTCCATAGCCTCCTCACCCAGACGCCCAAGAACGTGGGAGGATGGAGGGGAGGAGGCCCCAGGCACCCAACCACTCCACCCCAGTGGATAGCCCAAGCAACAGAAGGCTGTCATTCAACAAGTTTTGAAGTGGCTTTTTCCTTCCCTCCTACCCTCCTCCCACACCCCACCTGGGCTACCTTGTCAGTTATCTCCCTATTTTTTATAATCAATTAATAAAGAATACATGGTTTTTTTTAAATGATAGTGACTTTATTTCCTTTGCAAGCAAGCTGTGATGGAAGGTGAGAGGGAGGGTGGCTTATAGGGAATTCAGAGGCAACCAAGGGGGTGGGTTTTCATCAAGGAGAAACAAACAGAAGTGTCACACAGTACCCTGGCCAGTCATGAAACTGGATTTCAAAGCTTCTCTGATGTGCAGCACTTCCTGCTGTGCTCTTCTAACTGCCCTGGTGTCTGGCTGCGCATATTCAGCTGCCAGGTGGTTTGCATCAACCTTACACCCCACCATAAACATCTTCCCCTTACTCTCACAGAGACTGTGGAGCACACAGCAAGCAGCAATAACAATGGGAATATTGGTTTCGCGGAGGTCTAAGCGAGTCAGTAAACTGCGCCAGCAACTCTTTAAACATCCAAATGCACACTCTACCACAATTCTGCACTTGCTCAGCCTATAGTTGAACAGCTCCTTACTACTATCCAGGGTGCCTGTGTATGGCTTCGTAAGCCAGGGCATTAAGGGGTAGGCTGGGTCCCCAAGAATAACTTCAACATCCCCAACAATTTTTTTTCTGGTCTGGGAAGTAAATCCCTTCCTGCAGCTCTGTTCAGAGTTCCTGAAGATGCGAGCGTCATGTACCTTTCCCAGCTATTCCACGCTGATGTCGGTGAAATGTCCCTGGTGATCCACCAATGCTTCCAGCACCTTCGAAAAGTACCCCTTGCGGTTTATGTACTGGCTGCCCTGGTGCTCCGGTGCCAAGATAAGGATATGGGTTCTGTCTATAGCTCCACCACAGTTAGGGAATCCCACTGCAGCAAAGCCATCTACTATCACCTGCACATTTCCCAGAGTCACTACCTTTGATAGCAGCAGCTCAATGATTGCATTGGCTACTTGCATCACAATAATCCCCACAGTAGATTTGCCCACTCAAAATTGATTCCTGACTGACTGGTAGCTGTCTGGCATTGCAAGCTTCCCCAGGGCTCTTGCCACTCGCTTGTGATCCACTGAGGGTTGCTCTCATCTTGGTATTCTTGTGCTTCAGGGAAAGGGAAAGCCAGTCACAAAGTTCCATGAAAGCGTCCTTATGCATGCGAAAGAATCGTCCCAAACCCGCAACACTATGCGGTCCCACCAGTCTGTGCTTGTTTCTCAGGCCCAGAATCGGTGTTCCATGGCATGAGCCTGCCCCATTAACAACATGATCTCCAAATTGCAGGGGAACGTGGCTTTAGAGAAAAGTGTGTTCATGTCCTCAACACCGTGCTTCTGTCGCCTCCTCATCTGGTTTTTCAGGTGCTGGTTCTGCATAAACTGTATGATAATGCATAAGGTGTTTACAGTGGTCATAACTGCTGCTGTGAGCTGAACAGGCTCCATGCTTGCTGTGCTATGGCTTCTGCTCGGGGGAAAAGGGCACAAAACGATTGTTTGCCGTTGCTCTGATGGAGGGAGGGGCGACTGACAACATGGCTTACAGGGAATTAAAATCAACAAAGGGGTGGCTTTGCGAGAAACTGAATGGCCCCCTCAAGGATAGAACTCAAAACCTCAAGGATAGAACTCAAAACTGGGTTTAGCAGGCCGTTTATTTCACGGAGGGAGAGAGGAGAAAATGACTACAGAACAAATCTGGTCTATTTCTTGTTTTGATCCACTTCATCTATCTTTATACATCTTGCTGGCAGCAGACTGTGCAGTACGACCATTAGCCATTGTCATCTCCTGGGCGCTCGGCAGAAGGCGGTGCAGTATGACTGCTGGCCATCGTCCTTTCTTGGCTGCTCATTAAAAGACGGTGCAGTCGGACTGCCGGCAGGGCTGAATACCCATGAGACGAAACTTAAAAGGGTAATGATGTGGCTGAGTCACTCCCATGTTTGCCCAGCCGCCCCTGACCTCATCGAGGCTGGACTACATCGACAACGGCTACCTGTCATTCTGCACCGTCTGCTGCCAAAAGGCAATAAACTGCTGCTGTGTAGCAATGCAGTACCACGTCTGTCAGCACCCAGAAGATACATGGTGACGGTTAGCTGAGCAAGCTCCATGCTTGCCGTGGTATGGCGTCTGCACGGGTAACCCAGGAAAAAAGGTGCAAAATGATTGTCTGCCATTGCTTTCACGGAGGGAATGGGGGGCCTGACGATATGTACCCAGAACCAGGCATTGGGATTTCTACCCAGAATTCAAATGGGCGGTGGAG
This sequence comes from Caretta caretta, assembly GCF_965140235.1. NCBI lineage: Eukaryota > Metazoa > Chordata > Testudines > Cheloniidae > Caretta > Caretta caretta. The sequence goes on from NC_134209.1 coordinate 83,809,243, forward strand.
ACTGTGGGATAGCTATCCACAGTGCAACGCTCTGGAAGTCGACGGTTGCCTCAGTACTGTGGATGCACTCCGCCAACTACATGCACTTAGAGCATTTGTGTGGGGACACACACAATGGACTGTATAAAAACGCTTTCTACAAAACCGACTTCTATAAATTTGACCTAATTTTGTAGTGTAGACAAGGCCTGAGGCTATAGAAGAAGAAACTCTTTGCTGCCATCTATTAGTGAATCAAAGGAAGAGACAATGAGGAAACCTTATTTGCGTGTGTCTTACCCACCAACCCAATGTGAACATTTTATTTGTTTGGTTTAAAATTCTCTCTAAATTTGAGCTGTATGGATAAAGAAATTTCGTTATACTTATTGTGTGATAAAAGATCAACAGAATTGGTGTGCCCTGAGTACAGAATCCCAATAATCAAAATCTCAGTCTTGCACAGCTCAATAGTGAGCTCAGATTTAAGCCAAACAGAAGTGGGTTAGAAAGTATGAATTCCTTCTGGAAAGGAATCTTCTCCATGATCCTATGGACTATTGAAACCCTCTTCCCCTTTCACATTGTAACAACAGAGCTGAATGAACTGTGGTAAGCATTCTCCCTGTCTGGTGGCATTAAGACTGAAATCCTATAACTGGGTTAAAGGTGGAAAAGGACAAACTCACCAAGCAAGCAGCAGTGTGCCCTACCCAGTACTGCTTAAATTATCACTGTGGCTGGATTAGGCGATTAAGCATCCGTGCCAGACTTGGCTAGAAACTCTTGTGGCATGGTGAAGTATGGTACAGAGATAATGTTTCAGTGGGAGATGGCAGAGAGGTGGCAGCAAGGTGTCATCATGGAAGTCAGACAGTATGCTTGCGAGGGGCTGGAAATGAACCTGAGTAGATGTCCATACTCTGGGACTTCACTAACCAGTGACAGAAAACTCTGGGTGTGAGACAGAGGGGAAAGTGATGTATTGTTTATGCTATCGGGGTGGAAACTGAAGTGAAAGACTACTGCCAGAGAATCTGTGGGGATGACTCTTTTAATTATATTAATTTGGGAAAACAATAGTGTTCTTTTCCCCCTTAATAAAGATTTCCTTGTCTTGTACACAGACTCAGAGCTTTAAAGATGGAAGGTATTGCCTGTTAAGGGCACCCAGTTTTGTTTGTGGAGACTTGAGCCAGTGGCTTTAAGAGGAAGTCCTAGATATTTGAACATGACTTCTAGTTGCCAACAACACTTGGCAGAAGGGTGTTATATTTATTTTCTGGTGTGAGGCGGGGATAGCAACTATGTCAGTATTACACATTAAAGGGAAGAGGCAAGAGGTCATAGGGCTTCACTTTGTGATATTGGTGTAAATCTGGAGGAAGTCTGCTGAACTCAGTAATGTTGGTGTGACAACAGAATCAGGTCTATATTTGTCCTCTGTTGTGTTCTGTTGGAAATCAGCTGAGCTAAGAACTTAGCCAGTTGCTATAAAGATCAAGACCCATTGTGTTCTGCAAAACATGGTGAGAATTGATAACACATCTTCACTTTCATAACAACTTCTGTGAATAGGTTTTTGATAATTCTGTAAACCTTGCAAATCTCCATTATCTCACATTGTTCTGCTTCAAAACCATATGGTAACTTCTGTCATTTAATATCTAATTATAGTTATTACATGTTCTTTGGGAAAAACAACACTTGATCTTCCTTGAAAACCATGTAAATGTGACCCTGGGGTCTGACTAGTTGGGCTAGGATTCAAATTAACTCCTCAAGACTAACTATGTCCTAGGTCCTTACATGGGTGAGTGGACCTCAAAGAGATCAGAAGGGCTTCGGCACTCCCCCCCCCCCCCCCCCCGCTATCTAACTGCAGTCTGGAGTAACTGAGCCCCTAGGAAAGATACAATATTGTTTAACTGTATTCCAACAGCCCACCTACAGAGTAGTAGACTTGCCAAATGCATTAGTATGCCAGCTTGTAGACTTCTTTCCCTTGAGTGCCTGGTATTAAATGTTTTAATTCTGCTAGAAGTCATGCACATAGCAAGTAAAAGTAGACTCCTGGTGAGCTTGTCAATAAGGATATCTCAAACCTTTATCTGGGAAACTGGAAAAAATGGTGATTCCTCAGGAAAGTTAATACAACTAGGGTTTGTTTCATCCCTTTTGCAGAGTCCCTTCTCCCCTCCACAGAGGTACCTAGGGTACAGAATATTTTTGTAGGACTGTATTTTAGGACTTTGCAATTCAATTCAATACTGGAGGTTTGGGAAATTCCCACAAAAGTAACTTATTTTCCTACAAATTCGATCTGCAGTATCACTTCATCTAAAAGAAAAAAAAATACCTGTGGGCATTTTTTTTCTCCATTTTAATCACATCTGTAAGATATTGTATTTTTGTTAAATGAATGCATGTGTATCATGCTTAACATCCAAAAGGCGTAAAATAAACTTGATTTGTTTGATTTTTGGTTAGTAGGTTGTACTCTGAGTTTAGACTGTAATTTTGAAAAGCTGAGAAATGACTTCATTATATAAGATACAAATATTCTTCGAGTACGCTTCTATGCTTCACGTGGGGGTGTTACAAGATTAATACTTTTAAATCCATTATAATATCTGTGCTGCTATACTCATTTATATTTATGATAATTAGGGCTGTCAAACGATTAAAAAGATTACCATTTATTTAAATTTATGGATCTTTTCTACATTTTCAAATACAGTGATTTCAATTACAGCACAGAATACAAAGGGTACAGTGCTCACGTTATATTTTTGATTACAAATATTTGCACTGTAAAAAACAAAAGAAATAGAATATTTCAATTCACATAATACAAATACTGTAGTGCAATCTCATTATTAAAGTTGAACTTACAATTATAGAATTGTACACAAAAAAACCTGCATTCAAATAAAACAATGTAAAACTTCAGAGCCTACAAGTCCACCCAGTCCTACTTCAGCCAATCGCTCAGACGAACAAGTTTGTTTACGTTTTTTTGGGAGGTGCTGCTGAAAGTGAGAACAGGCATTCACATGGCACTGTTGTAACTGGTGTCACAAGACATTTATGTGCCAGATGCACTGAAGATTCATTAGTCCCTTCATGGTTCAACCATCATTCCAGACAATGCGTGTCCATACTGATGACGGGTTCTGCTTGATAATGATCCAAAGCAGAGTGGACCAACAAATTCATTTTCATCATCTCAGTCAGATGTCACCAGCAGAAGGCTGATTTTCTTTTTTGGTGGTTTTGGGTTCTGTAGTTTAAACTGCAATTAATTGATAGCCCTAGTGATAATACTTAGTCTGCACAGAATGCAAGGAATCTAATATTTTTATTCAGGTTTAAGAACTCATTTTGGAAATGTTCATGTTATCATCTGTATATCTTGCAGCTTCCTTCTTACTTTACCATTTTGTATATTTGGAGCTGAAAGTGTTCAAAGAGACACAACATTTCCCCTAAAGAATAGGATTACTGCCTTCTCAGTAGAAAGAAACTTCTTGAGGTGAATGATGCTAGCAGATCAAGTGGCAGCTTATGCAAGGCCTCTGGGCCTCAACTGAACACTGACCACTACATAGCTGGAAACCAGTCTGCCTTACCCAGTGGTGAGCTGGAGCCGGTTTGCACCGTTTCGTTAGAACCGGTTGTTAAATTTAGAAGCCCTTTTAGAATTGGTTGTTCCGCGAGGGACAACCGGCTCTAAAAGGGCTTCTAAATTTAACAGGCCAAAAGCGGCGCCTTAGGCATCGACTCCATGGGTGCTGAGCACCTAAGGGGAAAATTTGGTGGGTGCAGAGCACCCACTGGCATCTCCCCACCCCACTCCCGGCCCCAGCTCGCCTCCGCTCCGCCTCCACCTCCTCCCCTGAACGCGCTGCCCTGCTCTGCTTCTTCGCCCCCCAAAGCTTCCCACGAATCAGCTGCTCAGACCCAGGGAGACGGAGGTGAGCTGGGGCGGGGGGCGCGAGGAGGGCCGCCCGTGCCGCAGCAGGTAACCCGAGGGGGAGGGGGCCGTGCAGGGGAACCGCTCCCCGCCCCAGCTCGCCTCCACCTCCCTGGGTCTGAGTGTGAAGCCACGGCCTGCTTCTCTGCCCTCCCAGGCATCCTGCCTAACAGTTGATTCGTGGGAAAGCGGGGTGGGGAGGAGAAGCAGAGCGGGGCAGCGCGTTCAGCGGAGGAGGCGGAGCGCATGTGAGCTGGGGCCGGGTGCGGGTGGGGAGCTGCCAGTGGGGGCTCTTCACCCACCAAATTTTCCCCGTGGGTGCTCCAGCCCCAGAGCACCCAGGGAGTCAGTGCCTAAGGTGCCACTTTTTTTATGTGATCAGTGTGGGAGTGGCTGCTCCCCCCCCCCCCCCCCGGCTATGCTCCCCCACCCCTAGGAGCCAGAGGGACCTGCCAGATGCTTCCTGGTAGCTGCCCCAGGTAAGCACTTCCGGGACTCCCCACCTTGCCCCCCAGCAGGTCCCTCTGGCTCTTAGGGGTGGGGTGGGAACCCACTACAGTGGCCCCCGAGACCCTCCTGCCTGGTTCTGGGGGCAGTCAGGGGACAGGGGAGGAGGGTGGATAGGGCAGGGGTCCTGGGGGGGCATCAAGGAACGCGGGGGGTTGGATGGGGCAGAAGTGGGTAATGACCCCCTCGTGGGGTGAGGAGGGAACCCATTGTTAAGATTTTGGCAGCTCGTCAGTGGCCTTACCTGTGTGTTAGTGTTGTTATAATAGATGTTAAACACATTCTTATACACTTAGTGTATAGACTTGATGAAATGCTTGTAGGATGCTGCATGTAGTAATCTCACTTATCAAGTAGTATCACTTATTTGTACCCCATGGTATAAGATTATATTGTTGACTTACACAATTACAGAGGTTTACAATGCATCAAACAGGAAAGGAACATACATTAATGTAGGATGCCAGCATTTTACAAAAGGTGTTAGGTCCTGCCCACCAAGAAGGCCCATTGAAACCAATGAGCCATTGTGAAATATCAGAGAATAAAGGCTTTAGTTTCTCCCCCTGCCACCAAAGAAGAGGAAATGTGCATGTGGACTCATTCTATTAATCTGAACTCTGGCGGGAGGGAATACAAATCCCTGACAAGAAGAAATTGGATTTCTATGCTGCTTGGACTGGGAGAGCAAGATTTCCAAGTATAAACAAGGGATCTGCAGTGCTTGGCCTGGGTTAGCCTGAAAGGGCTCAAAGCTTGCTTATTATAGAAACTTCTACCACCTTATGGAACCTAAGGGCTTGTCTTCATTAAGGGGTTAAATCAACCTAAGTTATGTTATCCAGCTACATGAATAACTTAGCTGGAGTAGATGTAGCTACTGCACTGCGTCGATGGGGGATGCTTTCTGGTCAACTTCCCTTATTCTTCTCTGGGCGCTGGAGTACCAGGGTCAACCAGAGAGCGTTCTGTCATCAATTTAGCAGATCTTCACTAGAAATTGATCCATGCTGCATCGACTGCAGAAGCATCGATCTCCGTGTAATGAAGACCAGCCCTAAGTCTGTAACTCCTTTGGGTGTTTCAGAGTAGCAGCCATGTTAGTCTGTATTCACAAAAAGAAAAGGAGGACTTGTGGCACCTTAGAGGCTAACCAATTTATCTGAGCATAAGCTTTCGTGAGCTACAGCTCACTTCATCGGATGCATGAAGTGCATGCTACACTTCATCACATCCGATGAAGTGAGCTGTAGCTCACGAAAGCTTATGCTCAGATAAATTGGTTAGTGTCTAAGGTGCCACAAGTACTCCTTTTCTTTGTGTGTGTTTACCTACCTTAAACTTTCAAATAACTAACTAAACATTTATTAACTAAGAAATAGAAATAAGATAATTTATTAGAGGGTTGGCTGTAAGTGTTGTCTTCGGTGTGGGATCTGAGGTGCAATTGACTTGGAGTAAGTGACTGGTCCTCTGGAACTGAAAGTAACCTGAATATTGCTGTGATTTTTGCTGTAATAGACTATTTACCAAAAAGGCTAGCTTACCTGGATGGCAAGATAGATCAGAGTATCCAAGGGGACTGTCAGTGACTCCATGTTAAGGCTGTTATGCCCAAGGAGTTCACACTTGATGTTTGGTTGGTGAAATCTAAGTATAGAACTCAACCAGTTTGAGGTTTATGCTCCTGAGCCACTCCAGACCACTTGACAGTGACATCAATAATACATACCTAGGCAGTTTTTGGAAGAACATTGATATTCTATAAGGTTGGTCACATGGCCAGTTTGCAGTGTGAGTAATGTAATTCTATGTACTTAAATTCCCCCCTCCATTTTCAAATGGAAAAGGTATTCTTCGCTCGCTATCCGAAACCATTGTGAAATATATTTTATTTAATCTGAACTAGACACTGTTTAATGGGTGCCACATTTAATGAGGGCGTGAAGTTTCTGGGTGTAATCCTGGCCCCATTGAAGTAAATGGGAGTTTTTCCATTGACTTGAGTGGGATCATGAGCTCATTTTGAGGTGATTTTGAGCTGACCATTTACACCAGCTAAAGATCCCCTTCAATATATGCATGTGTAGTTTGCATTTCTGTTAAGTGCTAAGTCATAATCATATCTATTTACTAAGTACTTTGAAATACTTCAGGAAAAAAAGGCACTCTAGAAATGTAGAACAAGGCATGTTCCTAACTTGCATGCTTGTTGTTAATCCAGTGTCCAAAACTCTGGTAGGCACCAATAGAAAGTCCTTTTCCTGAGGTGCTGACACAGTGAAGAAGATGACAAAGAAGGGGTGGGAAGGGAAGAAGGGAAAGGTTATGAGTTTGCAGTAAGAATATTTTTTTCTAATCTTGCTTGACTCTGCGTACTAAAGGTTTCCATATGGATTTTTTGTGTGTCCTCCCCCCACCCCAAGAAATAGACACTGAAAAGTACAAAAAGAAAATGACATACAACTTGCATAGATTTCAAAATACCATACACTTCATGGGATCGCCAGTAGAATTATGGAATTCTATAATTCTACAACTTGTCAAAGCTGCAAAACAAGACAATACTATATGTTAAGGTGGGGTTACAGCAGGGGTGGGCAAAGTTTTTTACCTGAGGGCCACATCAGGGAATAGAAATTGTATGGTGGGCCATGAATGCTCACAAAATTGGGGTTGGGGTGCGGGAGGGTGTGAGGACTCTGGTTGGTTGTGCAGGCTCTGGGGTGGGCTGGAGATGAGGAGTTTAAGGTGTAAGAGGGTGCTCTGGGCTGTGACCGAAGGGTTTGGAGGGCGGGAGGGGGATTAGGGATGGGGCAAGGGGTTGGGACGTGGGGAGAGGCTCAGGGGTGCAGGCTCCAAGTGGCGCTTACCTCAAGTGGCTCCCAAAAGCAGTGGCATGTCCCTTCTCCGACTCCTACATGTGGAGTGGTCCCCGAGCCTCAGCGTAGAGCCATGCGGCTGCTTCTGGGAGCTGTGAGTGCAGACTGGGCACCGGAGCGGGGCCATGCCATGGTTTCCAGGAGCCACATAGTGCAGCCCCGACCCAGCACCCCGGCTAGAGCTCGCGGGCCAGATCTGGCCTGCAGGCTGTAGTTTGCCCACCCCTGGGGTACAGCAATAAAATAGAAGTCTTACATGACTAGGGAGGAGGTAGGAAGGGAAAAAAGGAGGGATTAGGTATAATGGAGATCTGGCATTCTTTGAACCATTTTAACACTTCTATCCAAATGTTTCTAGAAACATGTTACCAATTTCTTCAAATTCATATAACTGTTCTGAGGTGATAAGCTATCCTTTCTTTGATAAGAATGCCACTGCTCTATTCTGGGCATAAGCCTACTCTTCCAATTTTTATAAAAGCATGTGCTTGGTGATAATTGCAGTCCTCAACTCCCAAAGTCTTTGTGGCAGAGTTAAACCTATCTTAGCAGGTAAAATAACCCATGATATTACACTCTGCTAAGGTTTGACTGCTGAAGCTGTATGTGTGTTTGTGTTCTATATTACTTGCTAGAATTACTCTTGATGGTAGTTTGGTCTGATTGGTAAATACACTTGCACCTAGTGTCTAAGTCAGTGACATCCCAATTCCCATTGAGGTCAATGGAAGCCTTTCCACTGACTTCAGTGAGGTTGGATTTGGCCAGAACTGCTTGCTTCTACACTAATTCAAATTCAGATGCTGCTGCTGAGTATAAATGTCCTCAGAGCACCAAAGTTGTTAGAGCAGTAACTTGGATAATTGTGTTTATAATTCAACATTAAGTATTTACACCAGGTAACAGTCACAGGCCCTCTGAAACACTAGTTATACAAAGGATGAGTTTTGTCCATAGACTTCAGAGTGGTGGTTATCTTTTAAGATGAGGATCCAGGAAGGTGATATTTCAGGGTTTTTTTGAAGCAATACTAATTAAGTTCCAGAGATAGAATAGATATCAAACTACTACTGCTTTTTATTAACAACTATATACTGTTTAATCCAAAGCCCTTCTAGAATGAATACATACACGTTCCCAATCACTTCAGTGGGCTTTGGATAAGTCCGATAGGACCGTATTTGGAATTACACAAGCAAGTTTGAGAGCTAATTCTAGTTCAGGGGAGATTCACAGAAACTCCACAGACTAAAACTGTATCTAAAGGTATTAAGTTGTGAGCTTTGCATCAGAACAAACTGTCTCATAGGCTGATCTTACCCTAAAGATGTGACATTATAGCCTAGCAAATTGTGAAAGCTGACGAATACTTTCATGGGTGGCTCAGATGCAACACGTCATAATGCATAGCTTGCAGCATACTTGGCAATTTCATATCCTCCAGACTCACCATTAAGCTTCTTTCTCAAAATGATTTCTCAGCATGCTCAGGTATCCATATTATTTAAGGAGTCCCCAAAAGGAATGCCCTAACTTAGACTGGCATTATCCGAAGACATATTACTAATGCCTCTGAGGGAGTGAGAATAAGCCAGATATATTCCATCAATGCCTACTGTCTGGACCAATAGTGTTATTTCAGAGAACCAGGAATGCCCTAGCCCTTTGTTACTACATGCTGCATCAGATATTGAAAGTGGAATTCCATTTGCTATTGCCCCATCTTATTACAGCTGCTTACAGCAAGCCCAGCACTTTCTTCCTTCAGCAGTGCTTAACTTTGCTTCACTTTTTTTCATACAGGATGTATTTGGTGTTACTTGAACAGAAAAATGGCAAATTTGGGAAGGAAGAGGCACCGTATGCTAGAATAGATTTAGGGGTACAGAAAGCATGCATTTGTTGGGTGCCTGTAATCTACTAATATGTATACACATATGCAAACCATTTTTCTCAAGCATTGAATAAGGCTGGTACCGTATGGGGCATTTCATAAGTACTACCTATTTCTGCTACAACCTGTGTTAGCTCTACAAGATCTGAATAAACAGCTCAGGCCTCAAACTGAAGCAAAAGCTATTAGTTGTGAGATTGGAGGAGAATTTCCTGGATGAGCTGCGCTGCTCCTTAATAGGAGTCTTGCCATTGACCTTAATGAAAGCAAGATCACATCTCCATATGATAGTGTTCTAATGCAAGAATGTGACACAATACCTTGCTCTTGCTCTATCCAAGAGGCAGGGCCGGCTCTAGGGTTTTTGCCACCCCAAACTCAGGTGGGGCTGGGGCTCGCAGGCGGCACTGGAAATGGAGGGAGTGATGTCACCATCTCCTGCACGGGCTTTACCCCCTTCCCCGCCTGACTGCGCAGTGCAGCCCTGATATAAGGGGTGGCACAAGGCAGAGAAGCAGCCAGGGTGCAGATAAGGCAGCGCAGCCCCGGCTCCCCGGCAGGACTTGCCCTCTCCTCCCCAGATAGCGGCTGGGCCCTGGCAGCTCAGCATCCCGGGGCTGGGGCTTCCCCTTCCTGCTGCGGCCGGGGGCGCGGCGCCCTCGCCGCATCTAAGTGGCGCAGCTCCGAGAGCGTGACTGCCCCGAAAAAAAAGCATGGCTGGAACACTGCCCCTGGAAATATGCCGCCCCAAGCATGTGCTTGCTTTGCTGGGGCCTAGAGCCGGTCCTGCCAATAGGAACAGTGAAAGCCTCTAAATTTGCGTAGACAAACATTTTGTCCACACGAAATAGGTAGCCGTATATCTGCTCTGTCAAATCTTGGGTTCATATGCAAAATCTATTATGCATGCAAAATTGCACCTCTGTGCTATGGTGTTTGGCTCACTGTGAAAACCTAGGACAGAAAACCTTGAGAGAGCAAATTACACTTGCAAACTTAGGAGCTCAGCTGAAAAATTTGGCTCTGAATCAGGAAAATATGATGGAAGAAATTATAATGAAAAACATTACCATTTTCATTGTGTTGGTGAATGCATTTGTTTAGGGGTTTTCTGCATATGCCAGAAGTAGCATGTGTCATGTTGCTATGGTTGTCATGGTAAAATATTCCACTGAAAGATAAAAAATGACTAACCTTATACAAACCCATAGGGCAGTAACTATTGGCTGCATCGTGGCTTTATTTGTGCAGTACAGACTCCTTAGCATCAGAGAGGAAAAGAGAATAGAACTAATCCTTTAATTACAGAATTTTTCAAGTTCAGGAATCCGTCTTGAGGTTTATAGAGCACACAGCAGCACAGTATCTAGGTGATGTTTGTGTGAATCAGTGGGAGCTTAGGGAAACCAGTGGGGGGATGGATCGGAATAGGTAGTGTGGGAACCTCTATCTATGGTGCTTTATGGCTATCATCATTATACTAGAGCTTGATGCCTCATAATCTTGAATATATTTATCCTCACAACATTCCAGTTAAGTAAGGAAGTGCTATTTTCCCCACTTTACAGATGGGGACAATGGCAGAGCTGGGAATTGAGCATGAACCAAGGCCCAGCACCCTAACCATGGGGCCAACCTTCCTCTCCTAGGCAGGGACAGGCTGGGAGCAGGAAGCCAAGCAGTATCAAGATAAATGAGGTATGTGGAGTAGGAGTATAGGGATTTGATAGACAATGGTCCAGAGGATGTACCTTTGATGGCAGGTTGAGTGGAGTTGAGTTGAGTGGAGGAGCTGCCACTGTGTGAGATATTCAGACTGATGCAGGAGGACAGATATTCAGAGGGTGAGCAGAGGTGCAGAACCATCTCTGAAAATTTGGCTCTGTTGTAGAAATGATTGTGGCACAGTGGGGGGGTGCAGCTACCCATGGGTCAGAAAAGTCAACCCTGAGATGCCATCCTCGTGGTGTATTGTCATTAATAAAAGACTTAATGAAAATAGCTTCCAGCATTTTTAAAATTAACTCTAGCATTAATGGACAGTTCATAAGCCTGTTCAGCTGTGACCAAGTTTGAGTATATGAAGGCATTTATTTAAAGGATCATTTCCACACTTCAGCAGACGTTCAAAAACTATTTTATCCAAGGCACATATAACTGTTATAAATCTTTTTTGTATTTCCTTTACCCACAGTGCTGATTTCCATATTTGTGTGGAAAATAACTTGCCTTTTGTACTCAGCCCCCTCTCCCTTGTCTTATTCGGTGAACCCCACAAACCACTTTTATTGACTGCCAGTCAGTATCGTGAAACTGGTTGTGATGTCAAACACTCATTTTGAGTCATCAATGAACAAATCGGATAAAGACAGATTGTGGGGGAGAAGGGAAGGAAAAGCTCTGAGAGTTTGATTGGATTGTGGTGAAGTGTTATGAACAGCTCCCTAAATGTGGCAATGGTTATGTAACTTCTGCCAGACAATGCATTGACTGCAACTAGATTCCATGTAAATGGTCTCCATGTCCCGTGTTGACTAGTATCCATATCATAAAAACCACCACCAGAGTTGGCAACCTTAATAGCAATTTAACCACAGAAGCCAAAGAGTTTATCCTCAACTTCTCAAAGTACTTTCAGGTGAAATTTGAGGTACATTGACAAAGCAACATGGGAAGTCGGTGCTGCTGCTGCCCATGTTGTACCTGTTCTGTAGATAAATAGGACATTTTAGCCTCTCTCTCATGACTGAATCAGGCAAACATCCACAGCACTAAGAGCTAGATCCAAGACGCACTGAAATCAATGGAAAGATGTCCACTGACATTTTACTGGGCTTTGGATCAAGCCCTAAATTCACTGAAATTTTTGAAGACTGTTTTGAGCAACTTCTTTAAATCTGCTCTTGGTTTTCTGATTGAGGATTGCAATTAGTTGTTCAGCTTTGATTGTTAGATACATTTGTTCTTAAACAACTTAAAGCTTTTGGGTTTTACAAATACATCTATTGCATAAATTAAATATATCAAATGTAACACTTTACATTTATTTGTTACAATGCCCATGGGTCTGGCTTTAGCAGAATTAATATCAGTTCTGACAATGATATTTAACTCATTTTATTAGATTTACATCACCTTGAAAACTAGCTATTTTGAAAATAGTGCTACGTAGTATGTATAGTGCTTTATCCTTTCTACCTCCCTTCAATAATGAATGTTAGTATTTGGAATGTATACCATTTTTACTGTAGTTTATTTAATTTAACTAAAACAGGCATGCATAATACTCATGAATAGATATGAGAGAGAGCCATCTTGTGGCTCACCCATAGTGTTACTGACAAAGACTCAGAACAATGAAGAGTTTACGGAGAATGAAAAATGTGTGTTAAATGAGGAGGAGCCACATGTTTAATTCTGAAATCACTGAAAATTTGATTAAAATGTTATTTACTAAATGGAAAATGAGGCCCTGTGATTCATTATGTGATTAAGTTAAGCAATACGACCAACAAGCCTAGGAAAGTGATATAAGGGTTAGTTTCCTATACGATTAATCCTAGAAGTATAGAACTGGAAGGGACCTTGAGAGGTGTAGTCCACTCCCCTGCACTAGAGGCAGGACTATGTATTATCTAGACCCTCCTGACAGGTGTTCCAAGGTTTTTATTTTTTAGCAACAGGTTAGACAGTGATGGAAATTCCACAACCTCCCTAAGTAATTTGTTCCAGTGCTTAATCACCCTGACAGTTAGGAAGCTTTTCCTAATGTCCAATCTAAATGTCCCTTGCTGCAATTTTAAGCCCACTGTCTGTCCTATCCTCAGAGGTTAAGAAGAACAATTTTCTCCCTCCTACTTTTAACAAACTTTTATGTAGTTGAAAACTATTATGTCCCTTCCTTCAGTCTTCTCTTCTCCAGACTAAACAAAGCCATTTTTTCCAATCTTTCTTCATAGGTCATGTTTTCTAGAGCTTTTTGTTCTCCTCTGGACTTTCTCCAGTTTGCCCATATCTTTCCTGAAATGTGACCCTGAGAACTGACACGATACTCCAACTGAGGCCTTATCAGTGTGGAGTAGAATGCAAGAATTACTTCTTGTGTCTTGCTTACAATAATCCTGCTAATACACCCCCCCAAAAAAAATTTAAATTTTATTTTTTTATTTTTATTTGCAACAGTGTTACACTGAATCATATTTAACTTGTGATCCACTATGACCCCCAGATCCCTTTCCACAGTACTCCATGCTAGGCAATCACTTTCCATTTTGCATGTGTGCAATTGATCCTTCCGAAGCGGAATACTTTGCACTTGTTTTCATTGAATTTCATACTATTTACTTCAGACCATTTCTCCAGTTTGCTCAGATCATTTTGAATTTTAATCCTATCCTTCAAAGCACTTTCAACCCCAGCTTGGTATCATCTGCAAACTTTTTAAGTGTACTTTCTATGTCATTATCTAAATTATTGGTAAAGATATTGAACAGACCCAGACCCAGAACTGATCCCTGTGGGATCCACTGTGAACTATTGATAAGTACTCTCTGGGAACAGTTTTCCAACCAGTTATGCACCTACCTTATAGAAGATTCATCTGGGCTATATTTCCCTAGTTTGTTTATGAGAAGGTCATTTGAGACAGTATCAAAAGCCTTACTAAGTCAAAATATACTACATCTATAGCTTTCCTGTATCTACAAGCTTGTTAACCTGTCAAAGCTTTTAGTTTGTCTTGATGCAGTTTGTTGACAAATCCATGCCACTGTTACTTATCACCTTATTATTTTCTAGGTGTTTGCAAACTGATTGCTTAATTATTTGCTCCATTATCTTTCCCAGTACAGAAATTAAGCTGACTGGTCTGTAATTTCCTGGGTTATCCTTATTTCCCTTTTTATAGATTGGCACTATATTTGCCCTTTTTTCAGATATCTGGAATCTCTCCCATCTCCCATGAGTTTTTGAACATAATTGTTAATGGCTAAGATATGTCCTCAGTCCACTCCTTGAGTATTCTAGGATGTATTTCATCAGGCTCTGGTGACTTGAAGCCATCTAACTTGTCTAAGTAATTTTTAACTTGGGGAAAAAACAATTTTAGTCTCATTTTCACTGGGGTTCACTATGTTAGATGTCCAATTGCTACTAATCTTTTTGGTAAAACTGAAACAAGTCATTTAGCTTCTGTTACTCTTCTCCTTCCCCCACTCCCCCCTTGTTATTGAGTAACAGTCCTATCCTGTCCTTGGTCTTCCTCTTGCTTCTAATGTATTTGTAGAATGTTTTCTTGTTACACTTTATCTCCAGCTAGTTTAATCTTGTGTATTGGCCTTTCTAATTTTGTCCCTACATGCTTGTTTGTTTATATTCTTCCTTTGTAATTTGACCTAGTTTTTGTAGGACATTTTTTTTTTAAAGTTTCAGATCATTGATGATCTCCTGGAAAAGCGAGAGTGGTCTTTTGCCATACTATTTATCTTTCCTACACAGTGGGATAGTTCGCCCTTAATAATGTCTCTTTGGAAAAAACTGCTAAGCTCTTGAACTGTCTCTCCCCCTCCCCCGCCCCGTTAGACTTGCTTCCCATGGGATCTTACCTTCCAGCTTCCTGAGTTTGCTAAAGTCTGCTGCCTTGAAGTCCATTCTTTATTGTGGTGTTTTCCCACCAATCATTCCTTAGAATCATGAACTCATCATTTCATGATCACTTTCATCCAATTTGACTTCCACTTTCAAATTCACAAACAGTTCCTCACTATTTGTCAAAATCCAATCTAAAACAGCCTCTCCCCTCGTAGCCTTCTCCAACTCCTGAAATAATAAAGTCTCCAATGCATTCCAAGAAATTGTTGGATAATCTGTTTCCTGCTGTATTATTTTCCCAACAGATGTTTCGGTAGTTGAAGTCCCACATGATCACCAAGTCCTGTTCTTTGGATGTTTTTGTAAGTTTTTTTTTAAAAAAGCCTCTACCCCTTGTTCCTGGTTAGGTGGTCTGTAGTAGACCCCTACCATGACACCTTGTTTTTTACCCCTTTTATCCTTAAACAGAGACCTTCAAAAAGTCTGTCTCCTATTTCCATCTCAACCTCAGTCCAAGTGTATACATCTTTGATAGAAGACAACAGCTCCCTTTTTTCCCTGTCTGCCCTTCCTGAGCAAGTTGTACCCTTCTATACCAATATTCCAGTCATGTATTCAATCCAAGTCTCTGTGATGCAAAATATGTCATAGTTGTGATCATTCACTTGCATTTCTTGTTCTTCCTGCTTATTCCCCATACTTCTTGCATTTGTATACAGACTTCTAATACACTGATTTGATTTTTCCCTCTTGTCTCTCTCCCTTGTCCCTGCTATAATGGCCCATGCTCCTTCCCAGAGTCTGTCCCTTCTCCAGTCTCCACAGTTTTGACTTCCCAGTGGGCTTTTGTCTCCTGCCCTCATCAAACCTAGTTTAAAGCCCCCCTCACTAGGTTAGCCAGTCTGTATCCAAAGATACTCTTCCCCTTCCTCTGCAGGTGGTACACATCTTTGCTCAGCAGTCGTCCTTCCTGGAACAGCATCCTGTGGTCAAGGAAGCCAATATCCTCCTGGCAACACCATCCACACAGCCAGGCATTCACCTCCCAGGATGCATCTGTCTCTGCCTGGGCTCCAACGCTTGAGCAGGAGGATCAAAGAGAATGCCATCTGCACCTTACCCCTGGAGCCCTGTAGTCGTTTCTCATCTGCTCGGGGTCATACCTCACAGTATCATTAGTGCCCACATGGATGAGTAGCATGGGAGGTGTAGTCAGAGGGCTGGATGATACTCAGCAAACCCTCTGTAACGTCTTGGATATGGTTCACTGGCAGGCAGCAGGACTCCCATCTATCAGCCTGGCATGCTATCCTGGGTGCCTCTGTCCCTTTCAGAAGGGAGTCGCCAACCGCCACTACCCTACGTTTCCTCTTGGGAGTGGTGACCACACTCCTCTCAGCTTTGGGGGTACACAGTTTCTCTTCTTCCACCTTTTGGGGGTGATTCCTCATCACTCATTGCCAGGGCAGCATAATGTTTCTTCATCACTATGGTAGGTCGTTGGGAGTAGGGGTGGAGCACTGGCTGCCATCAGAAGTAACTAGCAGCCAGTGTCTTCCCTGTGACAGAGCCATATCCTCCTCCTCCAGTGGTGTGAGAGCAGACCACTGAATTGCTTCCTCAGCCTTGGAGGTCTCCATATGAATACTCTTGATGAATTCCTTGTGTGCACAGATACTCATCAGCCTAGCCTCCTCCTCCTGTAGCTCTCCCACCTGTTTCCTGAGAGATTCCACCAGCAGACTCCTTTCACGGTAGTCAGTCTCCTGACCCTGCTTTTCTGTGAATGGAAAGGCACGCCACAGTCTCTGCAAATCCATACCAGGATCTGGGTAGAGGCATCCCTGGTCAGGTTCTCTGTCTGAATATGGGTTCAGGTGGTGGAGAGAGGAGCTGTGTTGGCACTGGCAATGGGGCCTTTCCTAACCATTGTGATTATATTATGACTTCCTCTTACAAACTCCATTGCTGTTGTCCCCTGTTTGCTAGCTTCCCTTGGTTACTTAGCCTCTGGCTTTTAAGCTTTTCTGTCCTAGGTCAGTCCTATCCCCTCATTAATCACACAGGGGGAAGGTGATCACAAGGCTGATTGAGGCTGATCGAGGGGACAAAGGCTCAAATGGTTGGTCCCCAAACACACAATCCCAACTGACACTAACTTTAACCTGAACAAGAGAAACTCAAACAGCCAAAATAAGACTCACCCAAAGATTAGTATTCAACATCTTGTTCACTAGGAGGATCTCCTTTTCTCCTTCTCTCCTTCTCAAACTCCCCTGTTTGCTAGCTATTATTTAAAGGAATTTAAATGTCCTCTTAGTTTAAATAGTTTCAGCCTGATTTTTTTATCCTGGAAGGAGGACAGGAGACACTGGATGTGGTTTAATTAGTCCACAGCTTTATTCCTAAATGTCTGGGATTATCTGATGGATAAAATTGTACAGCACAGGTAATTCCATAATCCCTTTCATATACCCAGGGGGCTGTTCATAGCCCTCCCTCTTACCCATTCTGGTCCCCAGCCAACCCGTTACTAGAACTTGCCATTCCTCTCTCCCACCCTTGAATGAAGGTTGGGCGAGTGACTTTATCTGATCAAGATGTGATAGTGTATAAGAAAGGTGATGATTTATATCCCTGTTACCACTGTTCCACAATTTCCATAAATCCTGTACAGAGTATGTCAT
Source organism: Caretta caretta (assembly GCF_965140235.1). Classification (NCBI taxonomy): domain Eukaryota; kingdom Metazoa; phylum Chordata; order Testudines; family Cheloniidae; genus Caretta; species Caretta caretta. Next base: position 83,826,757 of record NC_134209.1, read on the forward strand.
GTAAATTAAGTTTGATTACCCTATTTATATGCACATACCATCTTTGTATCTGAAGTTTTGAATATTGGCTATGTATCTGAATCGCAAACCTGTGTGGTTTTCCTGGGTGACACCCCACAGACTTACATCAGGGCTGATAGCTATATGTTGATGGTCTGTTGAGGACACTCAGCTCTCACAATGAGCCACTGAAGAATCTCATCCTGCCCGGTTGGTCTTCCTGCAGATGCTTCAGATAGCAAGGAGCCAATGGCTACCCCATGATTCAGCAAAACATGAGCCTATTACATACCTCTTCATGTGACTCTGGTCTCCATTTTGGGCCAGTAACTTTCCATACACAGGCTGTGGGCTTTGTTTAGGACAGTAAATTTCTATGCACATGGCAAAGGATATAAAAGACACCTGAGATGGCTCCATTTTTCCTCTTTCCTGCTCTAATTCTTCAGACTGTGGATATACAACTAAAAAGAGTGTCTTGAACTAAGGACTGAGGACCTTCCAATCTTTTGGAAGTTATCAGACTTTTGCAAGCCAGCAGTCTTTTCCATCACTGCTACAAACCTGATATGAGGACTTTGCTATCATTGTATGTATCTGTTAACCATTTATAACAGTCTTTTTTATTATCATAGAATCATAGAATATAAGGGTTGGAAGGGACCCCAGAAGGTCATCTAGTCCAACCCCCTGCTCGAAGCAGGACCAAATCCCAGTTAAATCATCCCAGCCAGGGCTTTGTCAAGCCTGACCTTAAAAACCTCTAAGGGAGGAGATTCTACCACCTCCCTAGGTAACACATTCCAGTGTTTCACCACCCTCTTAGTGAAAAAGTTTTTCCTAATATCCAATCTAAACCTCCCCCACTGCAACTTGAGACCATTACTCCTCGTTCTGTCATCTGCTACCATTGAGAACAGTCTAGAGCCATCCTCTTTGGAACCCCCTTTCAGGTAGTTGAAAGCAGCTATCAAATCCCCCCTCATTCTTCTCTTCCGCAGGCTAAACAATCCCAGCTCCCTCAGCCTCTCCTCATAACTCATGTGTTCCAGACCCCTAATCATTTTTGTTGCCCTTCGCTGGACTCTCTCCAATTTATCCACATCCTTCTCGAAGTGTGGGGCCCAAAACTGGACACAGTACTCCAGATGAGGCCTCACCAATGTCGAATAGAGGGGAACGATCACGTCCCTCGATCTGCTCGCTATGCCCCTACTTATACATCCCAAAATGCCATTGGCCTTCTTGGCAACAAGGGCACACTGCTGACTCATATCCAGCTTCTCGTCCACTGTCACCCCTAGGTCCTTTTCCGCAGAACTGCTGCCTAGCCATTCAGTCCCTAGTCTGTAGCTGTGCATTGGGTTCTTCCATCCTTATTGAACCTCATCAGATTTCTTTTGGCCCAATCCTCCAATTTGTCTAGGTCCTTCTGTATCCTATCCCTCCCCTCCAGCGTATCTACCACTCCTCCCAGTTTAGTATCATCCGCAAATTTGCTGAGAGTGCAATCCACACCATCCTCCAGATCATTTATGAAGATATTGAACAAAACCGGCCCCAGGACCGACCCTTGGGGCACTCCACTTGATACCGGCTGCCAACTAGACATGGAACCATTGATAACTACCCGTTGAGCCCGACAATCTAGCCAGCTTTCTACCCACCTTGTAGTGCATTCTTCCAGCCCATACTTCCTTAACTTGCTGACAAGAATACTGTGGGAGACCATGTCAAAAGCTTTGCTAAAGTCAAGAAACAATACATCCACTGCTTTCCCTTCATCCACAGAACCAGTAATCTCATCATAAAAGGCGATTAGATTAGTCAGGCATGACCTTTCCTTGGTGAATCCATGCTGGCTGTTCCTGATCACTTTCCTCTCATGCAAGTGCTTCAGGATTGATTCTTTGAGGACCTGCTCCATGATTTTTCCAGGGACTGAGGTGAGGCTGACTGGCCTGTAGTTCCCAGGATCCTCCTTCTTCCCTTTTTTAAAGATTGGCACTACATTAGCCTTGTCAAGGTTCCTCCCCCACTCTGAACTCTAGGGTACAGATGTGGGGACCTGCATGAAAAAACCCCCTAAGCTTATCTTTACCAGCTTAGGTCAAAACTTCCCCAAGGTACAAAATATTACACCCGTTATCCTTGGAATGGCCGCTACCACCACCAAACTAATACTGGTTACTGGGGAAGAGCTGTTTGGACGCGTCTTTCCCCCCAAAATACTTCCCAAAACCTTGCACCCCACTTCCTGGACAAGGTTTGGTAAAAAGCCTCACCAATTTGCCTAGGTGACTACAGACCCAGACCCTTGGATCTTAAGAACAATGAACAATCCTCCCAACACTTGCACCCCCCCTTTCCTGGGAAATGTTGGATAAAAAGCCTCACCAATTTGCATAGGTGACCACAGACCCAAACCCTTGGATCTGAGAACAATGAAAAAGCATTCAGTTTTTACAAGAAGACTTTTAATAAAAAATAGAAGTAAATAGAAATAAAGAAATCCCCCCTGTAAAATCAGGATGGTAGATATCTTACAGGGTAATTAGATTCAAAAACATAGAGAACCCCTCTAGGCAAAACCTTAAGTTACAAAAAAGATGCACAGACAGAAATAGTTATTCTATTCAGCACAATGCTTTTCTCAGCCATTTAAAGGAATCATAATCTAACACATACCTAGCTAGATTACTTACTAAAAGTTCTAAGACTCCATTCCTGTTCTGTCTCTGGCAAGAGCAGCATACAGACAGACACAGACCCCTTTGTTTCTCTCCCTCCTCCCAGCTTTTGAAAGTATCTTGTCTCCTCATTGGTCATTTTGGTCAGGTGCCAGCGAGGTTACCTTTAGCTTCTTAACCCTTTACAGGTGAGAGGAGCTTTCCCCTGGCCAGGAGGGATTTCAAAGGGGTTTACCCTTCCCTTTATATTTATGACAAGCCTTTTTCCAGTCATCCGGGACTTCCCCCGTTCGCCACGAGTTTTCAAAGATAATGGCCAATGGCTCTGCAATCACAGCCGCCAATTCCTTCAGCACTCTCGGATGCAACTCGTCCGGCCCCATGGACTTGTGCACGTCCAGCTTTTCTAAATAGTCCCTAACCACCTCTATCTCCACAGAGGGCTGGCCATCTCTTCCCTATTTTGCGATGCCCAGCGCAGCAGTCTGGGAGCTGACCTTGTTAGTGAAAACAGAGGCAAAAAAAGCATTGAGTACATTAGCTTTTTCCACATCCTCTGTCACTAGGTTGCCTCCCTCATTCAGTAAGGGGCCCACACTTTCCTTGGCTTTCTTCTTGTTGCCAACATACCTGAAGAAACCCTTCTTGTTACTCTTGACATCTCTGGCTAGCTGCAGCTCCAGGTGCGATTTGGCCCTCCTGATATCATTCCTACATGCCCGAGCAATATTTTTATACTCTTCCCTGGTCATATGTCCAATCTTCCACTTCTTGTAAGCCTCTTTTTTATGTTTAAGATCCGCTAGGATTTCACCATTAAGCCAAGCTGGTCGCCTGCCATATTTACTATTCTTTTGACTCATCGGGATGGTTTGTCCCTGTAACCTCAACAGGGATTCCTTGAAATACAGCCTGCTCTCCTGGACTCCTTTCCCCTTCAATTTAGTCCCCCGGGGGATCCTGCCCATCCGTTCCCTGAGGGAGTCGAAGTCTGCTTTCCTGAAGTCCAGAGTTCGTATCCTGCTGCTTACCTTTCTTCCCTTTAATTAATAAATCTTTAGTTAGTTTTAGGAAGGATTGGCTGACAGCATGGCATTTGGGTAAGATCTGAGAAACATATTGACCTGGGGAAAGTGTCTGATTCATTGGGATTAGTAAGAATCTAACATATACTGAATCAGGTTTTCAATAACCTCTCACTATGTTAGACCTGTTTGTCTGGATGGGAGTCATGAGCTGGAATGCCTAAAGGACTAGGTTTTTTTTGCTTCTGATTAACCAGTGCAGTACTGCAGAAGTGCTTTTGGTTCTGGCTTGGTGAATCTAATTATAGAATAAACCATCAGTTTTGGGGAATTGTCTGCCCTGAGTGTGGCATTCTCAATGTAGTCCATCCCAGGCACCCGGTATCAACGTATCCATTCTCTGCAAAGTACCTGCACTGGCCTGCTGCTCCAACCTTACATAAAGAGTTGCAACCTCATAGCCTAATCCTCCTTTTTTTGTTTTATTAAATTAAAATTAATTAAAATTTTTAAAAAATCCTGGTTTATTTTCACTGACATAAATAGATGAATTAGAATGTCTGGTTCAAATTTATGACTCAGTAGAAATTTCCTAATTAGGGGGATTTTTGTATTTTTCATACAGTCTCAATACATCATTAAAAGAATTGTTCCCCTGTTTACTAATGACTCATTTTAGTCCTTCTAGTGTCTGCAGAATCCTATGTTTTGTTACTTGAAGATTGCTAGTGGCTTACATTAAAAAGGAAGTGTCTTTTTATCACTATAATATCCGTTCAAAACAGTGTTGCATTACAGAAGTAGAAAAAACGTTGCAGCCCATCAAAGGCCAATATAATAAGAGAAATGGTTCTTTTTAAAATATAAATTAGTGTAGTAGGGCAAAATTATTCCTTGAGACGCGTGTAGACTTCAAGGACTATGGATCAGGTCTTTAGATCCACTTGCTGGGGTCACATTTAGGAATTCTGTTTTCCTTACAAACACAAATAACCTATATTTCTCAAAGGGACATTCTGTGTATGCAGGGAGAGCAGAATATTGGAGTCAAGATCTTCTGTGTGGATCAAACAGAATTGATATCTGAAAACATTGAGCAGTATCCTGAAAAAAGTTAGCTTTATTTTGTTTTTGAACAAAATATCTACAATCACATGAATACCATAAACTGCACATGTTCTAACACCTCTGTCTGCAGAGAATGTTAGCTGTAGTGCTGAATATAAGGTATTTATAATACAAAGGAATTTAATTAAATTCATGCATGTCACTTCTTTATAGAACTTTACGAAAAAGAAATACTTCTAAATGAAAACTGCCATTGTCTTTTTTGTAGACAGAATTCACAGGAAGATATGTTTAAAAATTGACAAGTAATTAATACACTCATATTAATATATATTGATTTAGCCTCTTAAAAAGGCTTTGATCACTATCACACAAGCTACTGTATATAATATTTTATGTTGAAAGCTTATGGCACAATTTCTTCATATACAGCTCACAATTACATATCCATGGAATGTCAATATTTACTTTAGTCCATTTAACTATTAAATTCATTCTATCATACATTTTAAAATACAAATGTAAGAAATGTCTCTTGCATATTTCACAAAGATGAAAGTGAAGAGTGCAATAATATTCAAGCATATTAAGAATGCAGGATGAGCTGACATTCTCTTCTAACATTACACTTACTGCTTCTAGCAATCTAACCTGCTTTCACAAGCCTGCCAAACTGATAATATTTCAGGAACTACTGTATGTAACGCGTTGCCTGAAGGCACCATTTCTATAACTATTGCAAAAATGAAAAATCTACTTCTTGTTAACAAGCCGTTTAATTTGTGATTTTTTTTAAAATATATTTTTCATCTTAGCCTTTTAAAAAATGTTACACTTGTCTGACATAATTATCTTTATAAATCATGTGGCATCTTGTACAGTAAGATGTAGATAAAAATACTTTGCTAATTTACAGGGGTATTGTAAGAATTCATTAGCTTGTTCAGCAGTTTAGGGGTATAAGGCCAAATTCTGCTCTGTTAGATCAGATTAACTCCTACGATAGTCTACATAAGAGCAGAATTTACACATAAAGGGCCAATAAGTGCTAAATGTAAATACTGAGTGCATCACTTTCTTGTATCCAACAAGTTTAATTGGGCTTGGTTATCATATGAACTCATTTTCATCGACTACAAAATTATTGCTAGAAAGAATACATTTGAATCCTTCTAGGGTTAAGGAAGACTTTATCTTTCGCTGTTCTGAACTGTGTATGAGTTTTACTCTTTTAATCTTGGTTTCAACTACATTATCGAACAGTAGTTCTGGAATTTACCATGGTACAAAGTGGAAGCATTTCTTCATTCCTGCAGTCTAAAGTGCATATCTGAATTGCTTAAACAGAAGCATATCTAGGGTTTTAAACTGGACTTCTCTTAAAGCAGCCTACAAGAAAGGTGCTGCAAAAATTACAAAAGAGAGAAGCAGAGAGCTAAGAGATGGCAAACATGTCAGAAAATTCAGAGAGAGACCATATACGGCTGATCTAGCACAAAAGAGAAAAACAAAGTTGTTTGACTTCCACCAACACATTTAAAAAACTGGTGTCTGCTGTCAAGGTTCCTTGAAGCTACAATATGGTGATAGTAATGAGTTAGTTTAAATCTGCCCTTGAATAGGTAACATAAATAAAAAGGACTCTATTTTCTTCTTTTGCCCCCCATCTTAGAAACATCAGGAAACTATGAACACTAATGTTTTCTTATTGGAAGTAACTATTAAAACCAACATGAGATTTGCTTTGTTTAGGTTTCATTTGTGCCAGCGTGTGGCACTTAAATTCCTCAGTGTAGCAGATTAGAATATGATTAACTGAGTAAGGCCCCACATTTGTGATATTGCAGATCGTGCAATACTAGGCTTTCACTGCAATTTTGATTTTAATTAGCTTGGTTTGAACAGTCCACAATTTTGTGTACATTTTGAGTATGTAATTAGCACTGCTCTAACATTCAGTGCCTATAAAATGTAAAAGGCTAAAGTGACGACTTGATTTCTACAGCAGTTGTGTAAGACTTTGTCTTCTGAATTTTATATTGTACCAGTCACTTTTTTTAAAAAATGAATGTAATATAGTTACAGCAAAATGTCTGGTTATATATATTTAAAAAAATAGCTGCCATAATATAATACTTGAGTGTTTTATATTGTTCCAGCAATTTTTTCTCTTAAATACGTCTAATCTGGCTTTTCCAAATTACCACTAGCCATAGAGGTCCATTATTACTTTTCCACATCTTGTCCACAACTCAGTGGCAACTTTATTTTGAAGATCATCTTGTGATTCAGTTAGCACCTTAACTATGAGTTAGCTGCTTAAAAAATGAGGAGGCCTGTAGCTGTTTGAATACAATGATATACAGATTCATTTCCACTGAATGCATCCGATGAAGTGAGCTGTAGCTCTTGAAAGCTTATGCTCAAATAAATTTGTTAGTCTCTAAGGTGCCACAAGTACTCCTTTCCTTTTTGTGAATACAGACTAACACAGCTGCTACTCTGAAACAGATCTCCTGGTGCTTCCTCTCATTTTTTCTCAAGAATGGAGGGTTTTAACAGGTGTTGTTGTGGGCTGGAAACTCCAGTCTTCAACCCCCTGAAGAAAGCAAGTTCCAAGATTGTGCATCTCAGGGCAACCACCTAAGGAGCAAGGTCCTTCTGCTACGCTGTTTTCTGTCCTTCCCCACCCTTTGGCTTAGTGCTCCTGAGCCGCACAGCCATAGGCTCCTCTTCCTGCACTTCTGCCTTATCCCTCTTCCTCTGGGGTCTAAGCAGCCTAAACTCTCTTTACTTCTTCCTGGGAATCTGCCATTTAAAAGGTGAATATGTAGAATACAGCATCTATTTTAAGGTCAGTAGTTTGCCCCAACACACTGCACTCCAAATGCACAGAGGAGATCCTGTGCCACTGTGGAACATGAGGAGCGTGCTACGTGATCACGGCTTCCTTTTCCATTATGCCTCCATCAGCTCTATGAGAATGGATTTCTTTCTACCTGTGTAACTAGTCTTGCACATTGGGCCCCAAATTATTTCTCTAGTCTCAGTGCATTACTTTGGCCCTCTAACTTTAAGTTACATGGCACAACCACAAAAAGCAGGAGTACACAAGCTGGCTTGCAAACAGTGTGGAAGGGACAGGGCTTTACGTGGGCAAGAAGCCTGCTGTCCTTGAGTGGTTAACCAAAGGCCTCTTAGGTTAGCAGTCTTGGCACTCTGGAGGGCACAGGGACACGACAGCCAGTGCACTGGGGGCAGCAGATTAACATCTCTGGGGCAAGGAGAAGCTTTGCCTGAGGCATAACAACTAGGGCTGGTTGGGGAATTTTTCAATGAAACTTTTGTTTTGGCCTGAAAGTGCTGATTCATCAAAGCTGAAAGTTTTCATGGGAAAGGTTCAGTTTCTCAACTTGCAAAAAAAATCCAATTTTTTTTCTTGAAATATATCAAAATGAAACATTTAAACTTTTAGAAAGGAAAACTTCCAATTTCACCATTTGAAATGACTTTTTCATTCAGCTAATTATAGTTTTTAAATGGTCAAAATGGAAACAAAACATATTGAAATCATCAAAATATTTCAGCTGACCTGAACTGATTTTTTAAATTTATTTTACTGGGGGGGAAGGGGGTTGGTTCTTGAACACTTCTCAATATTTAACTTTTTCCTGTCCCAAATCAGAACATAATTTTGAAATCCATGAAAATTTTTGTGCATAGGAAAACAGTTTATCAGAACTCAGCAGGAACCTCCTCACTACTCTTCCTCTGACTCTGTACTGCCCCCTACCCACACCTGTGGCATACCTATCCCAATCTTTTCCTTAATATTTGAAGTTTTTTCCAACATTGGTTTGCCATGGGTGTAGGATAGGTGTGTTTTGCTGTTTTATCACCCCCTCTCTGTAGTCCTTCTCTGGCACTATATCAGTATAAAAAGAATCAGTTTTAAGACTAAGATCATCCTAGCTGATAAGCCCCTGGCTCTGAGAGATCGTTCTTGGATTTGTGTGGTTGGTTGACATGCCTGCTGGTATTTTGGACTCTTTTTCCATAGGCACTAATGGGTAGCTGGTATTATGTGACATGAGACAACTTAAAATCTTACTTGACAATTCTGTCATCTTACATGATTTTTTACATTCAATGGAATATGAATACTTTATTTAAAGTAGCCAGTCAGCAGTTTGCAGCTTAAACAGTGCCTTTTGCTGAAATAAATGTTTCTTAGCTGATTGAAAAGGCCTCTGTTACACAGGCAATTGTTACCATAAGGATGTCATAAAAAATGTAGAGTTGTCTTCCGGGGGGAGAAATCTTGACCCCGTTGACTTCAGTGGGGCAAGACTGCACTCCAAGTAGTTAACTAGAAAAAAGTCACAACTTGCTGGATGATTGTTTAGTAGTTACAAAATAAATCACTGTAGCTTGTCCCTTCTGTCTCAACCATTTCTGTTCTTAGTACCATTACTAAAGCAAAGACATTCCAGAAATATTCCAATAAGATTTCTCCTACTTTTAAAAATATAATATACAGAACTATAAATATATAAATTTAGAAATACTTTTCAATCTTCTGAAGAAGTATATACTCCCTTCAATACATGGCTGCCATTAGTATCAATGTAATACGCTGTCTGTTGTTACATATTAGATATACATCATTTTAATCCATTAGGGATGTCTCAAAAGCAATCATACTGAAGGTTCATGGGTTTACAATGTATATACAGTAGTTGCTAATGTGATTACCATACAATAGTTGCAGAAATAGTATGCTACATGGATTTCCCTCCCCTCCCCCGCCCCGGTCACTCAAAGGAGGAGGAGGGATGTTCATGGATAATTTATTGATCTTATCTAGCTCTTCTCTTTTTCTCTGTCCCGCCACACAATTTTGACACTGTTAGTACGTATTCCATTTCCTATCTTGCTCTCGACTTTTCATCTTCTTCTTTTTTTTTAATCTGATAACCTCTTTTCTAAATCTTAGTATTCTCCTACTGTTGAAGGTTTAACTTTGTAATTTTATTATTCAGCTCGGTCTTCAAAATCAGCTTGTGTATACCGAAGATTCAGCCTATTGGACTTCTTTGGAAAGAATGGATGAGATCCCCAGCTGGTGTAAACTAGTGTAGCTCTAGGGACTGTATTTTTTTCCAGCTGAGGATCTGGCCCAGTACACTTTGTATACTGGTTCATCCAGAGTTCCTTTATTGGTGTTGGAGGGGAAGTTCATTGTTTTACATAGGCAAGATAAAAGAGTAAAAGACAAGCATGGAGAATTATATAACATTTTATGAATGCCTCATGATAATGGGCCCAATCCTACTCCTCTTGAAATAAATGGGACACTTTACCACTGAATGAAATGAGCTCAGAAATGCACCAACAAATCTTTCCAGAGATTATAATACTTAATAGTTTGTGGGAGACAAAAGCTACTTGGCCAGGTTCTCACTCTTGTGTATATAATACATACGCACACGGAGGCACATATGAGAGTTAATGGGTTCAGTTTTTCTGAACAGGATATATAAATTTGTGAAAATTATCACATAATTGTTCTAAATCAATTTTATGCATTATTGGGGGTGGGAGGGAGAAAACCTAAATAGGACCAGATTCAAAATTGAAGAGGGTTATGCAATTGTTTTCTGAGACAATTTAGCACAACCAGATTGCCATTCTTTTAAAAATCCCCCTAGCTAATCCTCAGACAAAACCAATGTTGTGTCCTAATCTTCAATACAAGGATATGTTGCTATGACTAGTTCATACGCAATATGCCTCTAGTAATGCAGCAGATGTTTGCTTTTAGCTGTTTTGCTTTTATGTATGCACTTTGAGCAATAACAAACCAAAAATTTTAAATGTGCTCAAAAGAAAGAAACTTTTCAATAATTGTTTTAGCTATTGGATTTCATTACCAGTTCAAAGCATCAGGTATGCTCTTGCCTGTAGCTGTCTATAGGTTTCACATTTTAGAACAATTTTTTTTTTTGCTTTTCATTAGAGAAGTGGCAACATTATTTACTGGAAATTTTTATATCATTTAAAAAAAATCTAATGTGTAGTAATTTGAAAGAAGTAATTAATGTAATCTATGTAATTCTAAGTAGGGAAAATTTGCTTCAACAGTTTCAATTTCTTATCTTTTACCATGAAGTGCAGCAAAATAAAAGATTGTCCTGATATATTTTTAGAAGAACTGCTTAATGTTTTCTAACTATTTTCTGCCAGTGTCTAAGAAGTCATGTCAGAATCTTCTCATTGAACAAGTAATTCATAGTAAGAAAAGACTGACCTGGTTATCTTTATGTACTTGTATATCTAACTTTTACTTATGATAATGGAAGTATCTGTGCAGAAATGTTGCCACAGTCGGCTTCAAAAAAGTTCATAAAAGTTACTTTTATCATAGATATTGTCTAAGTGACTTTTTTCCCTTTTGCTTTGTTTTGTTAAGGTCACTTTTCACAGAAACTTATTTTGATGTCATTTTTAATTGTCTGTCTTGTCTCCCCAAATACTGTGGTTTCTGAACAGTTACCTGATGAGAAAAACATCTTTTAATCCTTTTGATTTTTATTTTCTCTTTCAGTTTATCCAAGGGTGATTGTAGGTAATTAAAAGTACTTAGGGGGCAACAATCCTTTAAAAACAGTACCTTATTCCCATTGTGATAGGCATAGCACCAGAAAGTTTGACTACTGGGTCACTTCAGACTGGGCAATAGGTATTTGGTGCTACTTTGGGCATTAGATTGCCATGATTTTTAAGCTCCAGGGGGACCATAATTCATTTATGAAATGCTTCGTATGAGTAAGTTTTTTTTTTTCCTCTTTTTTTTTTTTAAAAAAAGAACCCCAAAATATAATTTAAATGTGTCCAGTGCTCATTACAAAACCCCATTGTCTTACAACAAGAAAATGTGTTTGAGCTCTAAAACTGAAATCAGTAGTTCATTACTAATGTGTAAACTTTAAGGGAGAGTTAGAAATTTGAATATAATCTGTTATTATGGGAGCCATCTAAGACACGTTAGACCCATTTTGTAATATCCTTTAAAAATACAGTTGAATTAAAAAAGTGTAAGGAACTTTAAAGAATACTGTACAATTATACCACAATGTAAAAGTATGTATAAACACGTTGGCAGTAAAGCTGTAGCATAATGTTGTGATTTTACTATGGAAAAGTTGATTGATAAGTTAGTATGAAGTAGAAACTTAGTAATAGCAGATATATCTTCATTGGGTGTCATTCTTCATCTGTCCAATAGTGACTTTGCATAGCAAGTCAAATGGGATCTTTTTCTTTGTGCCTTTTAACTATCCCAGTGAGCATCTGTATGCACATTTGTAATGGAAAACCTCCTGCTGAACATGCCAGCCCAAACAGTATCTACTAGAAGCCGTAATCTTGTTATTGGTGAATGTCCTCATGCCTAATGATTTTATAGATAACCCAATAAAAAATGTTGAAAATCAGAAAGGCTAATGGGAAGCAAGCTCTGGAAATTGTATCAATTTTCTTGGCTCGGTCAATGAATACCTTCCTCATTTCATCGTGGCTTTTTGGTGTAGCTTGAATGGGATTATTTGGCCCCTTTGGAGTCACTCCATCTTTTGCTTGCAGACATGGCCCCATTCCATAGGCTGTAAAACTGAATCGACTTTCCCTTACCTCATCATCCTGCAAGAAAAGTAAGAAAGTTCTTCAGTTACATAGATTTGTCACCTGCTGAAAACAAAGTTCTGAGTCCTCTCTTCAGTGGCTTCTTTAACCCATCACTTTATATTTGCTGGATGACATATTAGTCCTGTTGAAGTTAATGGCAAAACTCCCATTGATTTCAATGAGGGCGGGATTTCACCAGCTGGCATTTTTAAATACATAATCTATTCAACTTCCATTTTTTCTAATGATCTGTCATTAGAGTAAATTGATAATTTTATCTATTCTTTCCCATTTAGGGCCCAATTTCCTGGTCTTCAGCCAGGCAAAACTCACGTTGCTCTTTTGGTCATTTGTACTGTACATAATATCTAGAGGCCAGGTCCCCATTTTGCTATTATAGTACATATATAACATGTTGACATCAATTTAAATTAGTGGGAATTCTGCCTGTTTGAATACTATACATCTAATTAGTCTAATTTTTATACCTTATTTCTATAGTTACATATAGCTACATCAAATAAAAATAATAATTTTTTAAAATGAAGGTAAATTGTAGGTTAAATGTTATAAGTAGAGAAGGCTAAGGTACAGGGATCAGAACTAAGGACCATGCTCTTTGCAGTTTCTCCACTATACATCCAGAACAAATCCATTAATGTCAATGCAGTTATTCTGGATTTACTCATGTGTGCGTGAGAATTGAATTTGGTCCTAAATCACACTGACTGGAAAGAAGAATTATATACATACATGGGGGATATAGTACATGTCCAAAGAGGTGACTTTCATTTTGTGAGCACATTTTGCATCACTACTTACCCAGTTATGGGTACCAGGTAGGGAAAGATGCACAGGCTCAAATTTGATGCTGTAACTTATTCTGCAGGTGCAAATATAGATATACAAATTGTATGCAGGAACTGAGGCCAGGTTGAAAACTGACTGAAAGTATATCCCAAAGTCTTCTTTACCTTCAGACTATGTGTTTCTTCTTCAATATATAGCCTACCAAAGAGTAATCCAATTACTTTTGCGGAATTCACATTTGAATTAATTTTAAACTCTATTTCTTGTTCTTATCTGATCTTGTTTTAGTGCTCTATTACCATATGCTTTTAAGATCTCTGAAATGCAACAAAATAAAAAAAAAAGTATTCACGTCTTATTTCTCAAATAATTATGTAGTCCAGGAAAGCTGTTGCCTTAAAAGAATAGAAGAAAATAAAGTTACAAATTAGACTTTGGAAGAAGCTGGTTTTTTGTTTTTTTTGTTTTGTCCTCCCCCTCCCCCATCCCATGAGAATTTTTGAGTTTTCAAAAAAAGCTCCTGTCCTGAATTAGGTTGAAATGGAAATCTTAATTTTTTTCATGAACCAAAAATAGAGAGAATCATATCAGATCAATTGAAATGTTTCATTTCAAAACATTTCATTTTGACTTAGACTTTTAAAATATTTTTTTCCTACAAACTAACTTCTAAACCAAAAGTCCTTCTGAACCAGAAAACCTGAAGTTTTTGTTTTGAAAATGTCAAAATGGATTGTCTTGAAAATTTCAAAGCTTGTTGCTCAATTTTTTTTCAAAATGAGAAGTTTGTCAAAACCATTCCTTTCTTGTGAACAGTTTTGATGTTGACAAATCAGCATATTCTGGAAAAAACAAAAACATTCAGTTAAATTGAAAAGTTTAGGCTGACAGTCACCTCCTGGGATTTTAAAATCTCAGCAATAGAATCTGCAGGTAGAGCTGTTTGTGAATTGATCCAGCCAGAGTCCTACAACACTGGTGTAAATGGTTGCCATTCCACTGAAATTTTTTTTTTAATTTATACTGTTGCAATCCTATAAACTTATTCACAGTTCTCTGTTTTAATAACACTTCTATACCGGCTTTATTGTAATTAGTAATGCACTCTAGTAAAGCAAAAAAAAAAAAGGAAAATTAACATGAAAGCAAGAAAACAGCAGTTGGTTAATAGAACATGGGCATGAATAACAGAAATATAAAATGATGGCAGGGTGCAAATGTTATGACGTGATTAAGCAAAACCATTTTAAACTAAGTAACCTGGTACCATTATTTCTGTTGTCTGAAAACCTGGGAAATAACAGCTTTGTTACTTTGTATACTTTTAATAGGTGAAATATGAAATGCTAAATTCATCTTGTGTGACTGTTGACTTCAGTGGGGTTACATGTAAGATGAATTTGGCCAATATATTTTTAAATGCCCAGAATCTGATGACTATGGGCCTAGTCAGCCCTCCATATACTTGCTACTGGATATAGGACTTACCACAGTGAGTAGTTCCATTGACCTAAAATAAGTGCTTGATTTCTTGAAGTAGTAAGGACTGTAGGATCAGGCTCTAAAATGGGACATAAGACTCTGTTTTATGTTACTAACTAAAATTAATCTTCTGAATGCTCCTTCAAAGATATTTGAGATCATTTTGTTATTTTCGGATAACGCTGATGGTTTCATAAAAAAAAAAATCCACCTATGTTGCTTTTCTTTGAAATATAATAGGGTTGCGTCCCTGACCATCTTGGCAAATATCCATTGATGGACCTATACTCCATGAACTTATCTAATTCTTTTTGAACCCAGTTTTTATATATAATTAAGTGGACCAGCTCCTCAGCTGGTGAAGCCACTCAGTGGGAGGTACACAGATGTACACCACCTAAAGATCTGGACCATAGAATATCCCATTCAAAAATGCACTGAATGTTGATTTGAAAAATTAAGTCTTCACTTTAGGATGTAACAAGGAAGCAAGCTTTCTTTTCTTTGCCTTTACCCGATTGTCTGGTGCATCATCTTTTTATGTAATTGATAAAGAAAAAAATGAATTAACACTTATTTGTAAAAACCTTTGCTGAAGTTTTAATATAAACGAGATTTTCATGTATACTGCTTAACAAATTAATCGTTAAAAATGTTGTTCAAAGTGCAGTTGCATATATTTTTATTAGTATACATATTTTACCAGCTCTTTAAAAATTATAGTAATTAACGAGTGCTCCTAGCTGTAGGTAAAGATTTTTGAAACACAACCAGAATTCTTAGAGTCTTGAAGGCAATGAGCTGGGTTGGTTTATTTGCATATCAATATCACTATATAAAATACCTAGGCATAAAATGATCAAAATATTTAAATTCCCTTGGGCTCGAGATGTTTTCTGTTTTGATATATGGTTTAAATAATTTACTCTTCCTCAGGAATAACAAACATACTTGCCGAAATATCTTCGCTATAATTTTTGGCTATAAGTAATACTAATCGTTTTAGGATGTATTTGTAACCTTTGAGTTATTTTTAACATTTTAATGTTTTACTCTCCACATTTTCTTGCAGAAAGCATTTGTAGTTGAAAGCTGAATCGGCTTTTTAAAATATGTATCCAACCAAGTTATTTCTCTTAGCTCTGATGTTAATTTTTAAGACTTCTTTGGAATAGCAGAATGTAAAATTTTAATTCCCTGTTTTAATTCCAGATGTACACAGGTCAGTATCGACTACAGAATTAACAAAACAGGTACCTTTTTAATAACACTTCACGTCATCACATACAGGTAATAATGAAGGTTAACGGAGTCCACATGGGGGAAAACATCAGTTCAGACAAAAGAACAGGGCCTTTGTTAATGACTGGGTATCACATTATAACAAATGGGACGACATCTATATAGTTTACCCTTAAATTTGTACTGTAGATTTGAGCCAAACTCCCGTCTATAGGTTCTGCACTTCTCAAGCCATTGCTACGTTGCAATGATTCATTGATTTCATTTCCATCAAGCACTCCCCCAAAATACTTTCATCAAAATGGGAGGGAAGACCAAAAAGGAAAAAGCAAAACAAAGGAAAAACAAAAAAGAAATGTGATTATCATTAAAAGGTATAATCAATCTAGTCTGTGCATTATTTTCGTTAATAAAGATACCATGATCTTTAGGTCTTTGAAAACAGAATAAAAAAGGTTGAATATTCCTGAAAAGTAAGTATATTGCATTAGAATTTAGTTTCGAAATAGAACTGAACTGAAATATCATCAAGAAAAATAAGCTCCATATCAACCAATTATATATGATGCTGCTAACTCCGCCTCTTCTGTTGTCTTTCTGCTCATTCAGGTGCTTTCAAAACAAAAGCTTTATAAATTAAGTGGTGTTTAATTCTTAAAAAAATGTTCAGATCAAATAAATTAAAGTTTATTGAAAATGATTTGTTGAAGGACAGATTTTGCACATCTGATTTGGGCAAAACAATCACTGACTACATAAGGACTATAGCAGCCATTCTCAGGTTCGGAACATAATGTTTATCTCCAATTTCAGGGACTGTGTTTTTTAATTCATGTAATACTTGGCCCAAAGGTGGCTAATGTTTTAAAAATATTTTATAATGGACAAAACAATTTCAGTCAGACACTAGGATGGGATGGAGTTAGAGAGTAAATCTTACCATTTCCATCCTCTCCACTGCATCAGTGATAGACCTGAACACCCTTTTGTCTGTTTCTATCACAAACATCTATGCTTTTCTTCATGCTTCTGTTTTATGCATGGAATGTTCTCTACGATTCTATCCATAAGGCCATTATCCACTCCTTCAAATCCATCCTCACAACCTACTTCTGCTATGATATCTATCAGGAAGGCAACAATGACTAGGATACATGGCAGGTTGGTTTAGATGCTTGAATGGAAGTAAGATTGGGCTATAAACACACACACACAAAAGTCAACAGTAGTCTTTTTCTGTTCTTTCCCATGAGAGTTGGATTGGGCCTTCAAAAACAAAATCGCCTTTTAAATAATTTGGAACCAAAGGTAAGATCACACAGCTGCAATAATTATCTCCATTACAATTGTCTCCCTTCCTCCTTTTTGTTCATCACTCTCACTTGTTTCAGTTGGTCTCAAATTAGACTGTAAGGCCTTCAAGGAAAGGACTTCATTTTCATATATGTTTCCATGCAGGGGCTGGTTGTGACTGGGCCCTACCACTAGAGCTAGCTGATGATAAATGGAAAATATTTTTGTGAAAATTGTCATTAAAATTTTTTCATTAAAAACAAATTTTGAATTTTTCAACCAGTTCTAACCACCACAATGTAAATCATCACAGTAGTGTCCAGATTCTCTTTTGCCAAAACAATTTTTACATCTAGATTTTATTTTGAAAAATGTTGCAGACAGTTCTTAGAGTAAACTATAGATTTGTAGTATTAAAAAATTAAAACAGACAAAGCTTTGGGCCACATGCTTTCCCTACCCAGAAAAATCAAGTGGTGGCTAGAGAACTCTGATTCCACAAATGGAAAGTCATTTTGTTTGGGGGGGGGGGCGGGTTCTGTACCCTATGGAAGTGGTAATGTTCCATCCTTGTAAGCCTGTCAGTGTCCCAAGATTGTAGATGGACAGGATTGTCTATATGGCTTTTTCATCCATAAACACCCTGCTTCTATAATCTACCTAGGGAAAAGAATAGAAGCTCTAAATTGTCACAAGAGAGAATTTAAAGTCAAGGAAGTCCCTTCAGGTTGTTTGAACACCTATCCTGGTATTTAATTTCTCTTCATTCTCCTGTTGATTTCCTGGTCAAATAAAGGTCACTGAAAAAGTTTTCTTCGTATGATGCATCTTAAAGAAAGAAGTCAAATAAAATCTAATCCCTGAGAATCAGTGATCGTTAACCTTTGCCAAATGAGTCAAAAAGGTACACAAAGCTTTATAATCACTGGCTAAAGTAGCTGAGTGGGAAAGTGATAGGGGAAACCAGCATAACAGTGTTAAAGTGCATTTATTAATTTACTAAATACAATTGCACATAAATTTCATGTTTAGACATTGTAATGAAACAATCATAATGTTTGTTCGAAAGAATGTTTAACTCTGTTTTAATCCAGAAGATTTCAATGGTTTTTGTTAGCAATGTTAGTGATCAATCAAATGTTTTCTCAACGAGCAATGTTCTTTGAGTAAATGTTTAAAGTTCTTTTTATAGCTGCCTGATAAGAAAGTGTTAAATAAGGCTGTAAGAGAAGGGATATTGACAGAGTTGTCTCCAGACCTGGAAGCCAGAACTAAGTCCAGAGATGGGTTTGGAATCTGATATAATCGCAATACCAATAGCATACTCTGCTCACCAGCCACAAAAAGCATCAATGTCAATTGCAAATAGAGCTGCCTACCTTCCCTTATAGGAAAAAAAATGGACTTCAATAGAAAAAAAAAAAAAAGGAAACAAATCCTGGGGATGGAAAAATGCAGTAAGCAGAGGTTAAAAAGGGGATGGGTAGATTTGTGGTTGTTTGTTTGTTTACACACCACTAAAATGAAACACAAATTCTTTAAAAAGCAAAAAAAGTAAACCCGAAAACACAACAAAAGGAAAAATGCACACACCAAGTGATTCTTAAAAAAAATAAACAAACTAGAACCATCAAAGTAATATTTAGCAAAAGTGGTTAACATGTTTGCTTTTTTCAATCATTCACCTTTTCAAGTGTAACGATTAGAGTATGTACGAAATTTTCAGTTCAATGCATAGAACAAGGAAATCCAGGCATAGAGTAGCTAGAGAAATCAATGAATAAAATGTAGGAATATTTTTAAGAATAACTAAAATTAAAATGACAAAATACTTGAACTTTTTACTGTGGCATTGATTTTTCTCTGTAATTGCTCTGTATGTATGAATGCAATTAAATTGAATATTGTCATTTCATGTAAATTGCTGAAATAAGTTTGCCTGCCTCATCTAATGCTAAATATTTTAAAAGTTTGTTCATACTGGTGTCACTATACTCTTTGTCCTGTGCTGCCTTGGAATATGCGCACACATCTCTTACTAACTTAAATGTCAGTTTTGGCTGAATATCTTCTGGAATTTGGTCCTATATTGCATCCTCTGAGCCCACTTTGAGC
Source organism: Caretta caretta (assembly GCF_965140235.1). Classification (NCBI taxonomy): domain Eukaryota; kingdom Metazoa; phylum Chordata; order Testudines; family Cheloniidae; genus Caretta; species Caretta caretta. The sequence goes on from NC_134209.1 coordinate 83,846,168, forward strand.
TCACTGACACCAGTGTGTAGCAGAAGTAATTTCAAGGAGTTAGACTGGTGTAGGAGCAGTGTGAAAGCAAATCAGGCCCAGGAGGTGTTTGAGTTTCAGAGGCTTGTACCTGCAAGGCTCTGAGCATTGTGGTCTGATCCAGCAAAGCACAGATATCAATGAGACTATGCTTGTACTTTAAGTTTTGCACATGTTTAAGTGTTTTCTGGACCAGGCAAGAATGTTCAGCATCTTGTGAGTCCATCTCCAAGGCCTTCGAATTGGATTAACTGCTGAAGAGGTATACTGGGGGAAGCTGAAGTCTTGCTTAAAAAATTGGAGATGTAAATAAAGTTAGTTTGATTCTAGAGGAGGAAGGAAATATATTATTTCACCAGCCTGTGCCCTTGTGCTTAGAATACCCAATCTGTTTTTCACTCTGATTTTGATCATGTGGTGAAAAGACACTATTTGAAATCAATTAAGTAAAATTAGCATGCCTGACATCCATAGTAAACCTTGCTTTTACAATATTTGGAAAAGCTTCTACCTGTGGGAAGCAAGAGAAATGGACCAAAAAATCATCACATAATGGCTCATGCAATATAACTATTAATACTCCATGATGCCTTAATGTTTACCTGACCTGCACTCTTTCCAGTAATCCATCTCAAGCCCACCACTAACACTTCAAACCTTGAAACAGCTTTCAGAGAGCTGCCATTATTTCAAAAATAACCTGCCACAAAAATGCCTTTCCTCCTGTGTGGCTGGGGGAAGTGCACTTCCTGTTAGTCAGCACAACATACAATTTCACCCCACTTTCTTCCTCATGTTCAGTCAGGGCCAGATCCTGAAAGCCCTTGGTGGGCCTGAGCCTCAGTGGCAACCAGAGAAAGCCCAGTATTGGGCAGTGGTAGTTACCAGATTCTATGAAGGCATCTTCTTGGACATGAATTTGAGTTGCAGTCAAGGAGGGCATTAGCCACCCACAGTAGCACTTTCCACTCTGGCACCTGCAACCTGAATCCTGCCCTATTGCAGAGGGAGAGGGGGGGAGATACTGGAGAATAAGCCTGCTCCACCCTGCACCAACCCCACAGTGTCGGCTCCTCTCTTGGGGAGTTGCAATGCCACTCATATTTGGCCTGGCTGCCCCTCCGTCATGACAGTGGGTTTGACCAGGCCAAATTTAAGTGAGTGGTGGTGTGACCTGATGCATGGGTTTACAGCACCTCTCAGGTTTGGCTCCCTTGGTTTCATGATAGCTGTAGATACAGTTGAACCCATGGAACAAGGCTAAAGCTGTCCCTATATTTTATGTAACTATTTTCCAGAAACTGGGCCTCAGGTGAGTGAAGTTTTTGAAAATGCTGGACAAAGTGCATGGCCTTGGAACAAGCCATTGCAAGCTTTTTTTTTAATGTAAATGCCAATCCTTCCCTACAAAACCTTACCATTGTAGGGCTAGTTCTTGCACACAGGAATCTCCAGGCATGGTGTATTGTGTAAGAGTTATAATATGTTGGCAATATAAGGGGAATAAGCTGATAAATCACTTTTTGCTTGTGACCTAAATAATAATTTGAGCCCAGGTCTCCAGGAATGAAAGACTCTTGAGCTAATTGACATGCTCTCCTTTAATACAGTTTGAAATCTGATACACAGCAATATTCTACATAATGGCCTCATCCAACTCTTGTAAAAGCCAATTAAAGACTCTTACTGACTTCAATAGAAGATAGATCAGGTATCTGAAGAATGGCCGGGGGAAAAGTAATGTCTCCACCATATTCCCCTATTAAAAAAAAATCTGCGATGAGTAGTGGAAGTCTAACTCACGTAGTTGAGTACTGTGGCCCAAATCCTGGAAGTCTTTACTCAACATTTACTTTGTTAAGAGAGGGCTTACAGGATTTGACCTTTGGGCTAAATTGTGCCAACTCTACTCGTGATGGGTAGTAACATACTTCACAAGTAGTCCTAATAGATTCAACTGAGGGCATAGATCCTCTGCAGATCAGAGCTATGTTGAAGTCAATTGATAGTTGTATGACAATTTATACCACCTGAGGATGTGACCTCCACATGAGTAAAAGTGGCACAATCTGGTGCTCAAATACTATGATAAAGAAAAACAGACTTAGCTGAATTTAACAGAAAACATACTTTCCATCAGCAGCAAAACTCATAAAAGGTGAACTTTTATCAAAAACTGCATTTAGATCAGATATATCATTAGGGCTCAATAGAAGTCCTTAAGGCCAAATTAAGAAATGATATTTAATAAATCTCCATGCAGTATTGTGTGTGCCAGCAACATCCACAACCCTGGAGCACTTTGACAGTTCTTTACATGGTAAAATTCATCCCTGAACAGTGGGGCCTGCACATGGCCCACCCATACTTTAAATCCTCTTAATCCCTCTTTTGAGGAGTTAAGTAGGATTTGTGTGGTGTGTAGTCCTTGTACTGATCCACTGCCCAGGGTAAATGTCATCCTGTTACCATTTTATTTGCATAGCCACTTTAAGCAGTGCCCTCCTTCCTGACCAAAGCCCTTTTCTTTGTGCAAATCCATCTGTCTGTCTCAAAGATGTAGGTATTGCTAGGTTGCACTTTTTTTTACCTTGTTCTTCTTCCTCTTCCGGCGGAATCTCAGAAGCTCTTTATGCTGCCTTGACACAAAATTTACAGCTGCATACTCCAGAAGTGCAGAAAATACAAAGAGCAGGCATACTGCCATCCAAATGTCGATAGCTTTGACATATGAAACCTATGGAGAAAGAGACTGAAAATATTAGAAACACAGATGTGAATTTCAGCATCTCATAATACCAGGGGGAAATAAATTAGCCTCCCCATACCACCATGCTATTTTTACTAAAGAAGCACTAGCTTGAAAGCTGCTTTATTCCTCACAATTTAATTTTGTGGAAAAATATATTTCTTGCCTTTTTCTGAGAAAATCTTTGCACTAATGATTAGTACTTCATTAACATTTCTTCATGATCTGTTATACATTGCTTTTAACCAAAACCCTCATGATATAAAGGAAAAAGCAGAAAGATCATGACATTTTAAAATTTCTGGATGTATGGTCCATTTTCTGCTGACATCTGCTCAAGGAGCACAAAGGGGGTAGCATGTGGCTAAAACTGACCCGCAAGAAACTTCTCTGGCATAGGGGAACTCCCCACTAGCCTAAAGCTAATGAAGTTTAGCGGCTGTGCTGGAGAAAGAAGAGGTTGTAATAAAGCAGAACTCTGTGAAATTGAACATAAGAATGACCCTAGTGGGTCAGACCAAAGGTCCATCTAGCCTAGTATCCTGTCTTCCGACAGTGGCCAATGCCAGGTGCCCCAGAGGGAATAAACAGAACAGGTAATCATCAAGTGATCCATCCCCCGTCGCTCATTCCCAGCTTCTGGACACTGAGTCCATTCAAACAGCCCCTTTGCTGTAGTAACTCTTGCTAACACTGAGGAAGTGCACACTGGCCCTGTTCCCTGATGTGCTGCTCCTCTCCTGTGGAGCACAGTCACAAACACAATCTGACTTCGTAATCCAGGGCCTGCTCCTGATCTGACTGAAGCCAGTTAGGGTTCTGATGTTCAATCCTACCAGAATCAGACCCCAAATATGTGATTTAAAATGTATGGTTTTCTCAGATATAATAATAATTTGTTCTCTCTTTTTTCCCCCCATGTGTATGTAGTGTAACTATTTCCCCAGTTGTTGTAGCTTTTAGTTTTCTATCTCCTAAGTATCTATTATAGGGCTGTTATAATAACTGGGGCCTAGCTGGCCTACCTAGGGTTACAACCTGGCAGGTATTTGACCATCTTGGCTGGCTTGTTTAATGGATTTGTGAGTTGCCAGAAAAATAATTTAATCTGCCCATTTTTTTTAAGTGGATCTAAAGATTGGCATTATCACAATACACTGGGATATCTAGTTTTGCGTACAGCTGACGATGCTGCAGTGTTCCTATTTCTGAAGTTTAAGTATGCTGTTCTCAATCTTATCTATATGTGTCAGCCAGTGTATTCTCTCTAGATACTATGTGACTGTTGTGTTGTTGAGGAGGGATTTTGGAGGTGCCTTGTGGTTGAAGGTTGGGATTGCGGCAGGCTTCCCTTTTTGGGCTGGGTGGGTGCTGGTTTCTTTGTATGTCAAAGGCGGCAACTCTAGGCCTACCCCATTTGTGAGCATAACTGTGGGAAAGTAAGAGTTTTTATAAAGTATTACTATAACTTCCAACAATAAATATAGATGGAGCAAGATGCAAAGAGGAGACAGACTGACCTAGTTCAAACAAAAAGGTCTACTAATATAACCCAAGGACAGTGTTAAGATCATGTAAACAAGAGAAATGTGGGTCTGGAAACCAATAAACCCAAATTGGTGTGTGGGAAATTAGGCCTATTGTTAGACGAAACAATGAGGATGGGCTGTTCCACCCATTATTCCCTTTTGGGATCCTTAAGAGAAGATTTTGGGTGGAAATTGAAGGTGGATGTTGGCTGACTGAAAGACAGAAGAATAGGAAGGAGTGAGCTTCACCATGATGGCTGCTACCCCCCTCCTTTTCCTGAAACCCTGGGATCCACTGTAATAGCATTGGTCCTTCACTGTCCTGATCCTGAGATCCTAACCAGACCGGGTCTGAGAGAGGGATCCAGATGACATTGCCATGTCCGCTAGCTATGGCTAAATTCCAAATACCATTTGGGATGTGAAACTTTGTTACACTTCCTCACAACTTTTGTGTCTTTTCCTTCCCTACCTTATTTTCTGTCTTTCATATCATCCCTTTGCCTTCTGTTTAATAAGAGTCTGGTTTAGCTTGCCAAAGCTGCATATTTTGCAACACTGCTCTGAGCCTGTGACCAAAGAAACACTTAAAAACAATGCCTCAAATAGCCTGATGCTGGTACAAGTTTGCCAGGTATCAGAGTGGCTAATAAGATTGTGTGCCATGCCTGTGTTTCTCCAGAAAAGAAGTTGCGAGCGAGAGTCAACACCAAAAGCAGAAGCTGCATTTTCTATCATTACTGTTTGTTTTTTCTCTCCACTCTTGTGTGTTTATCTTGTTATGTCTTCTAGAAGACTGGATTGGACTTTAACAACAACTCTAGCCCGTCTCCACTTTTCCTCCCCCCCCACCCCCAAAAAAAGAAGAGTTATCACCACATTTAATACCATCTAAAAGACTCTAGGTTTGCAATTTAGTTGTAGCTGTGCTGTTCCCTGGAGATAAGAGAGACAAGGCAGGTGAAATAATATCTTTTGTTGGATGAATTTCTGTTGATGAAAGAGATAAGCTTTTGAGCTTAAAACAGTCTAAAAGACTGTCAGACAGGGTTTATTTTCCATTTATAGATTCTCTACAGTGAAAGGGAACAAGTATTCCTTATATAGTTTACATTTTAAATGCTTTCACTTTTTTTTCCCTTTCTTTTTGTATCTTTATTAAAAATCTTTTAAACCTTTTATTAGTGTTTGCCATGGTACTTAACTGGCTGAGGTCTCTATCAAACCCCAAACCTTTGGTGAAAACTGTTTAATATGGACAGTAGAGGGTCATGTTCACAGCTTTGGCTCTTTGGGCCCATATATTCCATTAAACTTAATACAGCAGGGCCCTACACTTTGGGACACTAAGCTCTCTCTGCAACCAAAGGCATATTTATTTTGATCAGAGGAAAAAAAGGACAGGCTTCAACAACCAGGAGAATAACATTTACACAAAAACAAGAGGGGTAACATCAAATATATTACATTATTCCCATTAACTTCAGTGGGAGTTCAGGTTGATTAGTTTGTCCTGTAAAAGAAAACTTTTAAGTAATGACACTTAGGCAATTTAAAAATGGACAATATAAATCTGTCTGGGGATTTCAGCCATGCTGATGACAGACACCTTTGTAAAACACTTTGGGCTAGATTGTCACCCTTACTCAGCCAGGCAGTCAGATTGTGGCTCTGGTGGTGATACTTGTGCAATACTCCTCACTGTAAGAGGATGGTGAAGGGGTGGTCTGAGGATGAGCCCTGGATCCATGAGAATAGCTGACCAGATGCACCTATTTCTCTTTTCATGGAGGAGCTTACTAACTCACTGTGCCCCCAGAACCAGGGTGGGGAGCTGGAAAGAGATTGGTATTCTGTAAGTCATAATTTTTTATTTGATCTCTCTGTGGGAGAGTACAGCTTCCCTTTTACTCACAGCAGACTGTGAAGCTGCAATCGTCTCAATATTTGCTCAATACATTGGCTTATATTGCAACCAGGAAAGGGACAAACTCATCTCAGACCAACACATAAAAGTCTGAGCAACACTAGTGGAGTGAATAACACTTTCTTCAAGGTTCAAAATCTGTACCATTGAAGTCAATGTAGTTAAGCCAGTTGAGAATTTGGCCCAACAGATCAGTTGGTAAAGAAGTAGAATGTGTTCTGTTGAATGAAAAATTAAAAAAAACAAACAAAAAAAACCCCAGATCAAAGTGGTTTATCTCCCTTCTGTTCATCCTTAATGAACTAATGTATCTCTTAAGAAGAACAACACATATTGTAAAGGTTATTGAAGGCCTCTGACAGCCATATAGAATCATCATTTGTACTAACACAGTGATTCTGGTATAATACAAGCAAAGCAGCTTTTTGCCTACCTTTGGAAGTGATGCTCGTGAACCTGAACTTTGTGTTGTCATGGTCAGTACAGTTGTTATACCTAAAGCCACTCTGGCTGGTGCTGCATCCATATTGATCCAAAACGACACCCAGGAGAGAATGACAATCAGGAGACTCGGTATGTACATTTGGATGAGATAGTAACCCATTTGCCTTTCAAGATGGAATCGGACTTCAATGCATGTAAACTTTCCTAGTTGTAACCCAAAAAAAAAAGTTTCATGAAAATAGGAAAGCTATTTTTGTCACTAACACACACTCTAAATAAAACATTATATGAGCAGTTCAACTAACTTGTCTTCTAGTGGCGTTACAATTGTTTTGATTGATCTTTCAGCATACATAAATTTCCCCATCACCATCGGAAAATCTTTTTGGAGACAGAGAAACTGAACTTCCAAAAAGTTTCTCTGCTTTTAGAATTCAGTAAGCTGCTTTAAAGTTGTGCTTCTTTTGAAAGTAAGGATCACACTAACCATAATGGTCATAATGAGCAACAGGTCATTTTCCAACCTTTGCCATCTGAGTTGCTATTTGGAGAGAGTGCCATCTGCAGAGGGATGTTGTGTTCTCCTGTGCCATCAAACTTGCCATCCCATGGCTCAGTTTTAAGTTAAATTTTATTTCTCAAACATAACCTAAAAGCGAAAACTGGGGGATGAGGATGGCCTCGGGTTAATAATTAGAGTTGTTGACAAGTTATGTATGCCTTAGCCCCCTTCCAAAATGTTCTAACTTGAAAACCTAGTTACCAAGGTTTTCAAAATGGAGCTTCTAATTTGGACGTTAGGAACCTGAATAAGTGGCTTTTTCTCCCCAAAGTGCTGAGAACCCAGCAGTTCCCACTGACTTGATTAAAAGTGAGAAGGAAATATATTCACCCGTGGAAGTAGAATATCACTGTTGCCACCAAAAAAACCCCAAACAAAACAGTGCTAATGCTAATGCTCCTATGCCAGAATTTGTCACTGTTCCTGACCTTGTGGTGTTCTCCTTTTGTAATTCCCTTTGTTTCTACTAAATATTAGCATTTGAAGGCAATATTACTGATATATTTATTGACAGCAGAAATTATATTTCACAATGGATCTCTGTGATTATTTGAATGAATGCATTTTAATCATTCTGGATTTTGGATGGATGCATTTATATTAATATTATTTAAAAGGTGTGCAGTTATTCCAGAAGATGTTGATTTTGCAATAAGTTATACCAATTATTTTTTCTGACCCACTTTTACCCACGGGTTTATACAAAATCCCATGCTTATTATCACATTAATGTATCATCCTGTATTATCTTTGTACTGAAACAGTGTTATTTGAGAAATCAATTTCCAAGCTGAGTTAAAATTTCTTACATACTCCACTTCTGGACAAATTAAATGGCTGGTAAAGTGTATCATTTATTTTTCCTTAAGGTAGCTTTGTTATAAAGCCATTAATCTTGTCTGTAGATTTTTGTAGTAAATTTAATGGAGAGTAATCCTTATTTCTGTGAAGTAACACAAGTGTCTAGATTTAAGTAAGACTATGGTGATGGAACCCAACTGTCCAATGCAAAAATCCTATTTTAAAACTAGAGAAAATAATCTTAAGGAGTTTTATAGCTACCAACTCAAACATTCGCTTCACTCATAATCTCTGTCTGCGACTTCTAAAGAGAATTCTCTAGTACTGCTGATTTCTCTAGCAGCCCAATCCTACCATAAAACCCTGGCACATGCCTTGCGTTGCTTCAACTTTTTCAACTGCCCCTTCTTTGGCCTCTCTGATCCACTGGTGAAATCCTGGCCGACTGAAGTAAATGGGGAATCTTGCCATTGACTTCAGTGGGGTCAAGATTTCACCCCACATCTCTCCCTCCAGTCTATTCAAAATGCTGCAGATAAAGTCATCTCTCTTAGCAGTTTCACCTTTCCATCCGCATACTTGAATATCTGCACTGGCTCTAAACTTTTGCATCCTTGTATTGAAGGTTCTGCACAACTATGCTTGTGACCTTTACTCTGAGAACTTAATACTCCTTAACAGTCCCCTGGTCTCTTTCTCCAATCAGCAATCCCATGCTTTTTCCTCAGATGGTCCTCTTTGGATAAAAAACCCACCCAGCTTTCATATGCCATACAACCTCATTTTCCTTTTTCCTCTCAACTCCCTTCTTTTGTCTCCATTTTCCAATCTTGACCTAGGTATCTCATTTCTCATTAAAAGATGAGTAGGGGCTAAGGATGCTCTGTGTGCGAAGATAGCCCTGCCTCTCTGGCCCTGCCAATCACGATTGGTAAGGAGGAGGGCTGCAAAAAGAGGAAGCTGTAGTCAGCAAGGGGGAAACCCTGAGAAGGGAGTGATTCTTGCACCAGCCGGAGGAGGAACCTCTATGTCAGACGGACCCCCAAAAACTCCAAGGAGTCCAATGAACCCCAGAACCAAGCCCAGTAGGGAGAGACTGGTGTGGTTACCTGGGTGTTAAGGGCTCCAGTAAATTTGCTTCCCAAACACCCTGAAGTAAGGTCAGAGCCACTGACCTTTTTGTTGACCATAGGAGGAACTTGTTCTCTGCATTTTTGCTTTCCCCCACAAAGTAAGCAGGCCTGCAAGGATGGGGCACATTACAAGGACAAAGGGGCTGGGGCCTGGACCTTGCTAAACCTATGTGGGTCAGGAAGTGTAGGGATAAAGTGAGAACTGCCAAAAGCCGAGCAGAATTGACCCTTGCAAAGGGAATTAAAACCAATAGGAAAAGGTTCTATAGCCATATAAGTAAGAGAGAATCAAGGAAAGAAGAAGTTGGACTGCTAAACGCTGAGGATGGGGTGGAGATTAAAGATAATCTAGGCATGACCCAACACCTAAACAAATACTTTACCTCAGTTTTTAATAAGGTTAATGAAGAGCTTAGGGATAGTAGCACAGTGGCTAATGGTAACAAGGATATGGAGGTAGAAATTACCACATCTGAGGTGGAAATCAAACTCCAAACAATTTAATGGGACTACATCGGGGGGGGGGAGATAATTTCCATCCAAGATTCTTAAATGAATTTGAACACAAATTGAAAGCCCAATAGCAAGGATTTTTAATGAAATCTGTAAACTTAGAGATCATACCCCATGACTGGAGAATTGCTAATATAATTCATATTTTTAAGACGAGGTAGGGGTGGGGGGAGTGATCTGGGAAATGACAGGTGTGTTAGTTTGACCTCAGTTGTTGTATTAAAGGTTTTGGACAAATTTTAAAAAAGAAAGTAGTTGAGGACATAAAGGTGAACAGTAATTGGGATAAAATACAACATGGTTTTACAAAGTGTAGATCATGCCAGACCAACCTGATCTCCTTCTTTGAGAAGATAACTGACTTTTTAGACAAAGGAAATGCAGTAGATCTAATCTACCTGGATTTCAGTAAGGCATTTGATGATTTCCCTTTTGGAACTATATCCGTTAAATTGGAGAAGATGGGGATTAACATGAGAATTGAAAGATAGATAAGGAACTGGCTAAAGGGGAGACTACAATGGGTAATACTGACAGGTGAACTGTCAGGTTGGAGGGAGGTTACTAGTGGAGCTCCTCGGGGATCAGGTTTGGAACCAATTTTATTTAACATTTTTAAATGGCACAAAAAGTGGGAGTGTGCTAATAAAAATTGTGGACGACAGAAAGTTGGGAGGTATTGCCAATATAGAGGAGGACTGGAATATCGTACAAGAAGATCTGGATGATCTTGTAAACTGGAGTAATAGAAATTGAATAGTGCAAAGTGCAAGGTCATGCACTTAAGGACTAATAACAAGAATTTCTTCCTATAAACTGGGAACAAATCAGTTGGAAGTGACAGGAGGAGGGGACGACCTGGGTGTACTGGATGATCACCGGATGACTATGAGCCACCAATGAGATGCAGCTGTGAAAAAGGCTAATGCAGTCCTAGGATGCACCAGGTGAGATATTTCCTACAGAGACTGGAATGTGTTACTACCATTATACAAGGCATTGGTGAGAATACTGTGTGGAGTTCAGGTCTCCCATGTTTAAGAAATATGAATTCAAACTGGTAGAGGTGCAGAGAAGGGCTACTAAGATGATCTGTGGAATGGAAAACCTACCTTATAAGAGGAGACTCAAAGAGCTTGACTTATTTAGCCTAACCAAAAGAAGGCTAACAGGAGACGTGATTGCCCCCTTTTAAATACATCAGAGGGATAAATACCAGGAAGGGAGAGGAGTCATTTAAGTTAAGCAGCAATGTTAAGTTAAGACACACAAACCCTTGGGGGGGAGGGTGTGATTCACCTTCCTCTGCAGCATGGGGCACGGGTCACTTGCAGGTTTAAACTTGTGTAAATGGTGGATTCGCTGTAACTTGAAGTCTTAAAATCATGATTTGAGGACTTCAGTAACTCAGGCAGAAGTGAGGGGTCTACTACAGTAATGGGTGGGTGAGGTTCTGTGGCCTGCACTGTGCAGGAGGTCAGACTAGATGATTATGATGGCCCCTTCTGACCTGAAAGTCTGAGTCTATGCATTGCTTGTTGCAGGGGGGCCCAACCCATGTAGGGTGGTGCCCCAGAGACACTTCTTTACGGGGAGATTAAGTGGGGGTGGAATGCTGAATTTACAAGCACAGCAGAGGCAATAACTGCTGCTGTCATGGAATACTGTGTGTGTGCAGACAGTGGTGCTCTGCATCTTCTCAGATGTATGCATGCTTCTGCCGTAATATCACCACTGGTACTGACATGGAGAGGCAGGATTTCACTGTTATCAGCATCAGTGCTGGGATTCCCTGGTTGGAGCCCGTGTGTATATTGAGAGAATGAGGCCATGCAGGCCAACCACTGTGAAACTAGCATGGAATGTTAATATTAGTAATGTTTGTTTCCTGAATGCTGTCAGTGTAATGACTCACACATGCTAATGGCTATCAGGGTGATGGCAGTCTGAGGGGCTTTTGTGGTAGTACCATGATTGCAGGCACTTACCAAAAAAAAAACCCACCACCAAAAAACCGCAGCTGGTAAAGAAAGGGTATTGAGACTAAGTGACTAATTATGCTCAGGGGGCGGGGAATATGAAACCGAACGGAACTAGGAGGAAGACACTTCTATTGGCTATTGATATTGCAGTCAAGAGTTAACTGTTTGTTTGTTAAGGACATTTACACAAATAGGTACTTCCACAGAAAAGAACTTGGGACCCAAAAGGCCATATCAAGGCAAAGATTTTAACGGTATCTCGCATTGTAAAAATAAAGGCCCTAATCCTTCCACACAGAAGTCAATGGGAGTTTGAAAATTCCAGCCTTCAAGGGTATGTTGACACTGCAGCTGGGAGAAAGCTTTATTAAGCCCACCCAACCCCCTTGGGTGGCTAGCCTGAGTCTCTGCTGGTGCTGCAATGTCCACCCTGCTATTTTTATGTGCTAGCTCAAGCCCCAGATAGTGAGAGAGTCTGTCTGCCTGAGCTGGGAAGCTTGTCTGTGCTGTAATGTAGATGTACCCCCAGAAAGTAGATATTGCTAGCACATCTGGACAGGCTCTCAGAGTGAACGCTGCTGAGTAGGATATGTAGGAAAGTCATGTTGAGGACTTTAAGATGTGAAGCCCAATAGGCTTTCATCTCCACCAGACAGAGTAGATACATCAGTATTTGGAACAGTGAGTTTTTTGAGTATGTCAGCTGAATCTCTTAGAATGACTGTAGTGATTAGAGCTAGAAAAGTTGTCACTCTTCCCCTGGCAGCTCCACGTACCGGAAGTTTCCAAGTACAGTTATTTTCTTCATGTTTGGCCCTGTTTTCCAGTGTCATTCACCATCTCTGGTATTCTTATTTCCTTTCTTTGTGTTCTTCATCCCATCTCTGTCTGGCAGCACTGGTATTACACAATTTGACTCAGAGATAGAATAGGTATAGCTAGCATTAGGGACCCAAAATTCAAGCCACAGCATAGCTTTTCTCAGCCTCAGAGAGACTGAATTGTTCAGACAGAAATTTCTGTATTTTCATGTTTCAGAACCCTTGATCTAGATATCCTGAATTGAGATGGACTGTCAGGAGTCTAATAGCTAGCAGTACAAAAGTCATATTGGAATCTCCAAAACTCACCTGTCAGGTTAACTCATGAGAGCACTCAATAATTTGAACGACTCTGCTAAGTTCAACTGGGATGGAGTAAGAGATTTTTCTTTAAGTCCTCAGAGTAGAATAATATCAGAACTATATGTTCTCCAGCAGGTGCTAAAGTATATAATATCTTGAATTCCGCCTGGCTACAATATCCTGAGTGAGCTGATTTACACTGAGGCTCAGTTCTGTTAGATATGCAATTGGTGACAGCAGATAAATATTGATTTAAGTGGTTGACCAACTCCTGGCTGACTGTAATTATGCTAACTACAGATGGCTGCTTCTATGAACAAAGTTTTCTGAAGAGCTTGGAGGTGTACTCAAAATACCCAGAATGCTTAGACTACAGTCATTAAAAGCCTTACTGTGTAATTGCCATTGTACTGGGACATCATCTGGATGCTGTCTCTCTGGCCAACTGTGTATTCAGATAAGCATCTGACAGAATAAGGGCTGGGTGCTAATGGAAAATGTTTGTTTGTTTTTTAAATCCCCGTTGTCTCAAAGAAAGGCTGGGTTTTGTTGCTTTGATGCCAACATATCTACCTTAAATAAAGAACAACTTTCAGGTTTCGGCATTATTACTAAAGGTGGACTTGTCACTATGCAGCAGGAATCACATTTTGGAGAAAATATTTGCTGGAGGGGAACTGATATCTAGGGCACAATAACTTAATCAGTTGAACAAATCCCAATTCCTCCATAATATAGAATGGCTTGTCCCCCAACACCATCATTTTCCCTATTGCACTAGTCACCATACATACATATGAAGAAAAGATGCTCGCTGCTCCAAAGAGCTTATAACCTAAATAGAAGACAAGAGACAACAAGTGGATTCAACAAATGTATGGCAGATGGACAGATAGAGCACAAGTAACAGTGAGATGATTCTGATTAATGTAATAATCCTACAGGACACCAGCTTCCTAAATATCATCAGGTGTTTTGAAGGCATCATGGCAAAAGTGAGTTTAAGGAGAGACTTGAAAGCAGTTAATATAGTGGTTCTGAAGGCTTTGACAGGGAGCTTCTCTCATGCACAAGAGAAGCATGGGAGGAAGCATCTATGTGCTTGTTAGAAAATTTGACAAATGTGTAATCAAAGCTGGCAACACTGATGAAGCAGAGGCAGGGTTGATAGCTCTATAGCATGTGAGACTGTAGATGTGTGGGTTTGCTAGAAAACTCATTTACACATTACTTGCTGTTAGATGCTTTGAGAGTAGTTTTATAAGCAGTGGAGTACCTAACTTTTCAACATGTGAAATATCAAAAAATTACTGCTTCGCAACACTTAGCTGTGGCTGAATTACCATCCCAGAGAAAACCGCTCAAATGATGATGCTTCTTTTCTCACTCAACTTAGCTCACACTGGAACCTCAAAGCAAATGAGATTGGAATTCTCAAAACGTTACGTGATTGGTCACATTTTGAATACTGTTTAATCGAATCAGTGTGTTCAGCTGATGCAGGATACATGCGTGCCAATCTGCTTTAGTAGTTTTTTATGCTTACACTCCGAGGGGCCCAGTTCTGCCCTCATAGCTATTACTTCTAATGACTGAAACTGTGAAAAGCTTCACCTTTTTACTAACAAATCTGTTTAATACTGGCATCCTGACCACGATTGTACACAGCTGAGATTTATTAGATCATTTTTCCTCTGTTTTCACAAAGTCCACTGAAGTTAATAGAAGGCTTTCCAAACTGCACAACTTAAATCCAGAACTGGGCCTCGAGTGACTCCAAATGCCTTCAGAGAACCTGGATTAGTGTATTTAATCAAAAGAGTTCCATTTCAGATTTGTCTGATTTTAGAGCTGTTTGGAAAACACTTTTTTTTCCTGCAGAAAATTTTGAGGTTTTGGCCAAAATCGGAAACCCATTTTTTTTGCTAAAAGCTGAAATATTTCAACTGAAAACCAAAATGTTTCAATCCTGAAATGCTGCCTCAGGAAACTGTAGTTTAGGTACCTCATGTTCTCATTCTCCCCTATGGACAAGGCTCCCTGGCTGGACTACATCTTCCATGGTGCATGATGCTCTTCCCACTTGGTGAGAGAAAGTGACAGTTGTATGGCCACAATGCGTCATGAGAGATGAAGTCCAGCTGGGGAGCTTGGCCCATGTAGGAGAAATGGGAGCATAAGATACATAGACTACAACTCCCATGAGGCACTGCAGCAACATTTCAGAATCAAAATATGTTGGTTTTGATAATTTTTGGATAAAAAAATCAAAATTTTCTATGCAAAGCAGACACTATTTATGAAAAATGTTATTTAGCTCAAAACCCAATATTTCATCAAAACACACTTTCAATGGAAAATGTTCAGCCAGTCCTACTAACATGTCTCATCAGCTTCAGCATCAACATATAACAAGCAAACATTCACTTTAAAGAACAGGACATGAAAGAAAGGAGAATGGAGGAAAAATGTGTTTCTAGAGGGAGAGATTTTCAAAAGCACAAAGATCAATGGCAGGTAGCTGCCTACCTGGTCTTTGTGCCTTTGAAAAGCTCCTATTTCTGATCTGGAGTTTGTCTTTAACCAAGAATTCTTAGTGAAGAAACAGGCATGTGGTTGTTGCATCAATGGTGATACTTGTACAGCTTTGTCCAAATGACGTACAGGTGTTTGATTTCTTTTTCTATTATGTAGCCAGCCAGCAGCAATCCGTTTTTGTTTTTTTCTGTGCTGTTTTTTGTTTTGTTTTTTGGAAGTAGGGGCACAATGAGCTGAAGTCCATGAACAGACAGTTGCCGACTGGCATTAATACTCCTTTGTCAAAAGAAGATCAGTTGCTCTTAGTTTCTTTCTTCACTGAACCACTATCAGTGTCACTATTAGGCAAATGGGTTAGCTGAGTTTACTGTGGTCAGTAAAACACTTTTTTGCTCAGAATGACATGCAGTTGTTTAAGAGTTATTCTGTTCTTGTCATTTCTGAAATGCTGCTTAACAACATACCACCTCTTCCTCCCCTGTCAGAAAATTTCATAAGGAAAACAAAACAACTTCTGAAAAATTAATTTATCATTAAGGATTATTTAAGGTTACTCAAGTGCATACACCACCAGTGCAACCACAAAAAAGCCTGGAAACTAGTTAAGTCTTCACCTACCATTACAATTTACAACCATGATTTCATCTTTATCACACTTCATTGTCCACAACTACTCACAAAACATATGCCAGTCTCCCTTCATGGAAAACATGCAACCCGTAGCTTTGGCCTTGCAGATTTTTTTTAGAAATAATTGTTTTCTGATTGCTCAGATAACAAACAGGTATAGCCTTAAAATGGATGGTTGGTGTGTGCGGTGCAGATTTTAAGTTGTTTAAAAGTCGTGTTGGATGGATGGAATTGTTTTAAATGGAAACAGTTTGTAGTGAGGTTTACAATTTGGGGGCATTTTTGTTTGTAGTGTGTGATTAGGAAGTATGGTGTGTTTTATTCATTTTTTTTCAATAGTTGGAACTTGTCTGTGGTCAGTGTTAAGTTTGCATGTTTTTATGTGACCACGAAGGGAGGACACGTGTGCTGTAGATGGTGTATTATGGATGAGTTAATGTGAGGAAGGCAAAACCATCTCTGTAGGTTGCAAAAGTGGGTGGGAACTGAACTAGTAATTTTCTGGTTATTATGCCTGTGTTGGCATCATATGTTTTGTGGAGCAATGAATGGGAATTTTGCATATCGCTGGCAGCAGTGCCATGTGGACCCAAAGTGGAGTGAGCAGGGATGATGCTGAGTGATGGTAGCACTGTTGGAAACAGGATGAGACAGGCCATTGTTACCGTCTGTTTTTGGAATTGTTATGTTCCTATATTTGGAAGCAGTTGCAAGTTCCCAAATGTCCTGAAGTGTCTGTACTTAGAGGGGTAAATTTTCTGTTACACATGGAGCACCCAGGAGACTCGGACAAGTCTGCTTCTGCGTACCATACTGAAACATCACCAGTTAATGTTAATATATCTCACAGGTTGTCTCCTGATTGTGTTATTTACAGCAAACCTAGGCCTTGTCTACACTACAAAGTTAAGTCGACTTTATCTAATTTGACCTTGAGCCTCTGAATTAAGTCGATTGTGCATGGTCACACCATGCTCATTGTCTCGGTGGAGTGCATCTTCACTAGCAGTGCCTGCATCAGTGCACAAAGCGGTGCATCGTGGGTAGCTATCCCAAAGTGCAACTTGCCGCAGTGTGTTTTGGGAAGTTTGTGCAATGCCTTATGGGACCAAAACATTGTCTCAGGGGAAAATGGGAACATTGCGCCGGCATCCTATGATGCACTGTGCTCAACAGAAAACAACCCAGTGGTTTTTGCACCTTAAAACTGCTGTGCATACCCCAGAAGCATGGCACCGCCTTAGTTGTGCGCTCTTGCTGTGAACATTTCAAACACCTCATGTCTTCTCCTGCAGTATTTCCAGAGCCAAAGTAGGGTCCGCTGCACAAACATAGCGATGTCCTGCAAGCAGCCCTGCTCTAAGCCTCTGAAAAAAACAATTCACAGTTGCTGCTGGCAGTCACAGAGCAGCTCACTCTGAGCATTGTTTCTGGTCCAATGAAACAAACACATCATTTTGCAGATATGGGACGATGAGCAGTGGCTGCAGAACTTTTGAATGCGGAAGGCCACCTTCCATGAACTTTGTACAGAACTTCCCCCGCCCTGCAGTTCAGCAACACAAAAATGAGAGCTGCTCTGACGGTGGAGAAGCGAGTGGCGATCGCTATTCGGATGCTTGAAACGCCAGACAGTTACCGGTCAGTGGGGAATCAATTTGGAGTAGGTAAATCAACCGTGGGAGTTGCTGTGCTCCAAGTGTGCAGGGCCATTAATGGACTTTTGCTACAAGGAGTAGTGAGTCTGGGAAATGTGCAGGACATAGTGGGTGGTTTGGTCATAATGGGATTTCCTGATTGTGGTGGGGCGATAGATGTCACGCATATCCTCATCTTGACACCAGGCCACCTTGCCAAAGAGTACATAAACTGAAAGGGATACTTTTCAATGGTGTTGCAGGCCCTGGTGGATCACAGGGAACATTTCACCAACATCAACGTAGGATGGGCAAGAAAGGTTCATGATGTGTGAGTCTTTAAGGACTTGGGTCTGTTCAAAAAGCTGCAATCTGGGACTTTCTTTCCAGACCACAAAATGAACATTGACAACTTTGAGATGCTATAGTTACCCTGGTGGACCCAGCCTACCCCTTGCTCCCATGGCTCATGAATCCCTACACCAGCCATCTGAACAGCGGTAAGGAACGGTTTAACTATAGGCTCAGCAAGTGCAGAATGGTGGTTGAATGTGCCTTTGGTATTTTCAAAAGGCGCTGGAGGAGTTTACTAACAAGGTTGGACCTTAGTGAAGAGAACATCTCCATGGTTATAGCTGTCTGCAGTGTGCTCCATAATATATGTGGGGAAAAAGGGGGGGAAATTTTCCTCAGGGGTGGGCAGGTGAGACAGATCTCATGGCAGCCATTTTTGAGCAGCCGGACACCAGGGCAATAAGAAGAGCACAGCAAGGGATTCTGTGTATCCACGAGGCTTTGAAAAGCCGTTTCAATAATGAGTCACAGTAAAGCAAGCTGCTTGTCTGCACTGTGCTTTCCTAAACCTTCACCTGGCTTGTATCACTGTCCCTGTAAAGCCAACCCCCAGCCCAAGCCCACTGCTTCTACTCAGTAAAGAACAATTATTTCTTAGATCCATTTACTTTATTTAACAAACAAAGTAAAAATGGAGAACAGGAAAAAAAAGGTAACCTTGGGGAAAAGGGGTTATAAAGTTGGAATGAGAGAAACATTTTCATCTGTGTAATGTAACACCTCATTCCAGACCATCAGAGGGCTGGGAATGGGTGCTTCTGTTCCTTGTACCGTCCCCCGGAGTTAAGTGAAAGGGATAATGGACTTTTCGCCCACACCTCATGGAACGCTTTGGGGAGTGTGATTCTGTGCCAAGCAATGCTGGCTGGCTGTCCACCAGAGTCTGCAGAGGGACTCGACCCTACTTCTGTTCAACCAAACACCTCAACATGTCTGCTTAGTCCCTCATAATCTGAAGTATCTCATCCTGCGCCACATGCTCTTGCTCATTGGAAGCTTTCCTGCTCTCCATGTCCATGTCTAACTTCTTGGACAGCGAAATCCTCCATGCTCTTAGCTCTGTGTCAGCTATCCCGGAGGCATTCGTTATCTTGGTGAACATGTCCTCCCACGTTCTCTTTCTCCTCCTTCTAATCAGTGAAAGTCTGCTTTCAGGTGTTGATGACATGCCGAAGGACACATTTCCAGCTGTCAGTCATGGGGAAAAAATAAAGGAGTCATTTTACATGAATAAAATGTTTCCATAGCAAGGCCGTTTTCATAAAAAACCCCAACCCTTATTACACTAGGTGCAAGCCGTTACAGAATCAGAACCCGTAACCGTTCACTGTGCCGTTTTGCTGCTCCAGCCCTGGTGAGTAGCCGCCCCCCCCCCCGGCTCATGAGTGACCTCACTTTTAATGAAGTTTATGGAAGGCTCATGTCAGGAGCAAAGGTATCTAGTCGAACAATCGCCCTTCCCCATAGCATCACAGGAAGCTGTTTACGAATGGCGGGAGGGGGATTATTTTCACTCCCAAATTGTGGAATCTCTCATGAGGGGCCACAGTCCCCTATCAGCCACTTTAAACTACTTGGCGACCCATGCCAAGCACAGTAAAGGCACATTAGCGCCCGTGTGGTTTGGCAATCCGGAATGTGCAGAGGTGGGGTAGGTCTACATGCCCTTTGTTTTTTTTTTTCCCTTGTAAGAGTACTTTTAACAAGAACTTTCCCTGTTTCCCCTAGGCAACCCTATGTGATATCAGTCTCCTGAGGATAATAGAGGCAGAAAGGAAGTAGATGCTGTAAGCGTCTGGTTATAGACCCGGTCCTTATGCTGCTATGCTGTGTACTGGAATAATGCCAGCAGAATTAATTCAGGAGTTGCATGGGAAAGTGTCCTACCCTGGTGGAAGAAATAAGACTGCCCTGAGCAGAAACCTGCATCAAAGGATTGCATAGTATCTCCATGAAAGTTTCCTAGAAATATCCTGGGCTATCCCAGTTCACATAAACAGTCTTTTCTGGAATGGCCTCTTGTAAGCAGAGAGCCACAGTACCTCACTTTTTCTTCACAATAAACGTGCAATCCACCGAATGTGTGTCCCCGCTCAAGTTTAACTGGACTTTGATTGTAACTGTATACTCACCAGAGGTGCCTTCCCTGGCATCATGGTCAGCCACTGTAATGTCCTGCGATCCACAGGGCTCCAAGGTTAAAAATATTTCATGGCTCTCGGGGAGAATGGATCCATTCTCCTTCTCCTCCTCCTCTTTCTCATTTACCATATCGTCGTCCTTGTTGTCCCTAGACTCTCACAGCTGTGAGGTGTCCACGTTGCTTGTGGGAGTGCTGGTAGGGTCACCCAAGAGAATCACATGCAGCTCATTGTAGACCCGGCATGTGTGGAGTTCAGCACCAGAACGACTGTTCACCTCCCTTGCCTTCTGCTACACTTGGCGAAGTTCTTTTATTTTCACACGGCACTGCTGGGAGTCCCTCGCATAGCCCTTCTCCCCCATTCCACTAGTGATTGTTGCATAGATGTCAGCGTTTCTTCTGCTGGATCGGGGCTCTGCCTGCACAGACTTTTCTCCCCACACAGCGATGAGATCCACCACCTCCTGTGCAGACTAGGCTGGAGCACATTTGGGGCATGTAGTCTCCATGATCAGCTGTGCTCAAGCTGGCATGTTCCCAATGTTGATAGTACAGAAAATGGGAAATCAAAAATTCTTGGGCCTTTAGCAGGGGAGGGGCTGTTTCCTGTATACCTGTCTGCAGTGCAGCAGAGTTGAGAATGATCTCCGGAGTGGTCACAGATGAGCATTGTGGAGGCCAATTAAGTCGAATTACACAACACTGCATGTGTGCTATCTCGCAGTCGACCCATGAAAATCAAATTATCACTACACCTCTCACAGAAGTGGATTATAGAAGTTGACATTAGAGGCACCTTAGGTCGGCAAAAAGGACCCATTAGTGTAGACACATACATTAATAGGTCGACTTAAGGCGGCTTCCTTCAACCTAACTTTTTAGTGTAGACCAGGCCTCAGAAAAGAGCTTCATACCTTGTGTTGAAACTACATCTATATTGAAATGATAGCTGGGCACTTTTAGCAAATGCTATCTGCAGTTGTGAAGCATCTTTTTTTGAAAAAAGAAAAGGAGTACTTGTGGCACCTTAGAGACTAACCAATTTATTTGAGCATGAGCTTTCGTGAGCTACAGCTCACTTCATTGGATGCATACTGTGGAAACTGCAGCAGATATTATATACACACAGAGATCATGAAACAATACCTCCTCCCACCCCACTGTCCTGCTGGTAATAGCTTATCTAAAGTGATCATCAAGTTGGGCCATTTCCAGCACAAATCCAGGTTTTCTCACCCTCCACCCCCCTACACACAAACTCACTCTCCTGCTGGGAGGAGGTATTGTTTCATGATCTGTGTGTATATAATATCTGCTGCAGTTTCCACGGTATGCATCCAATGAAGTGAGCTGTAGCTCATGAAAGCTCATGCTCAAATAAATTGGTTAGTCTCTAAGGTGCCACAAGTACTCCTTTTCTTTTTGCGAATACAGACTAACACGGCTGTTACTCTGAAACCTATCTTTTTTTGAATAACCCTTTTAATCTATTTTGTTGTATGCTTGGGTGAGAGGTTTCAGTTTTCAAAAATGATGATCAATTATTTCTCCTCATACTATCTTTTTGATGGAGTATCAGTGCACAGGTTCACATTACGAGTGCCCTAGATAAACAAGGAGTCCTTAAGCGCAAACGGCACATAAGCGATCACATATGAGCATAACATAATGAATGGAAATGAAAAACTCGGGTTATTGCATTCTCTTGCCAGTGACTATTATTGCCCACACAACAGTGGATAATCATGATGCCAACTTTAAAAAAGACAAAAGATGGAAGGTCTAAAACAGCCTCCCCCATCCTCCTCAAAAAAACCTTCCAGTCTTATCGAATTAACCCCATGATGAAGACTGGAAAACAAACTAAAGCCTCCAGGCTAAACAGCGAGCTGGACCTCCTGAGAGGCGTATCCTGAAGGCACAGGCTGGGGGGAGTAGACACAAAGGTGACTTTTTAAGTTATCTTTGTGCTGCCCGGGTTCTGCCTGTGCTGGGGAATAGTGTGCCTCCTGATATAATGCAGTCTCCCCACAGTTGCCTAGGGTCTGCTCCTCTGTCTAGAATGGATAGGTACTGACTTCCTCTCTACCCAGGAGGTGGGGGTGTGCTCCACCTCCCACCGCCCAGGCCTGCCCCCACTCCACCCCTTCCTCCAAGGAACCGTTAAATAACAGTCAACATATTTAGGTGCCCGAAATATTATCCCTAATTTTGTGCCATACTTCTCAGAAGTCCATCATTTGAAGGGACATGATTCATGTCCCAAAATTAACTACCTCCCACACAAATTGGGTGTTCTCTCACATTAATTGTTCAAAATTATTTCCATCACAAATAAAGAAGAGGGAAGCAAAGGTGTTAGGGCTCCCCCCGACACACACACATACACACACACTAAAGGAATTGAATCCCACAATAGTTTGTTTCCTGCATGAATAATTTTTTCGTGGACCTCAAAGACTCGAAGTCTTTGTCAGCCATTGAATCCCACATTTGGGCCTCGGCAGGTTATGTTTTCTTCCAGTTTCCCCATTAATAATAACAAGGTCAATAATACTTTATTTACTAAAAGCATAGTGGTATTGTCTATAGGAGTACAGTCGAGTGACGCAAGCTGGAACTTGTGAAGGTGAGGAATAAAGTCTGCTGACAGCATATTTCCTACTTGTTAAAATAAAAAATAAATGGTAACGCATGGCAATTTCCTGCAATGTACTGGACAAACCTTACTGAATAAAGAGTAATGATTGGGAGCACCAGAGGGTGGTTGTTTTTTTTTTTTTTTTTTAAACAAAATTAAAAAAATCGTGAGGGTGGAATCCTGGGGGGTTTAGCTTTTGCTCTGTGTATTTGTGGATTGAGAATTGGACAGTCACATTTTTATACAATGATAAATAAGAATGATGATTATACTTTTATTATTGAAAAAGCAATGCCTAGTATTTCCTATATACAGATTTAACCACTGGGACACATCTTTCAAATAATTCTGGAGGTGATGCAGTATAAGGCCCCAATGCTGCCAAGGACTCCATGCAGGAAGACTCCTGTGCCCATGTGAAGCCCCACTGAAGTTAATGCGGCTCCACACAGGTGCAAGGTTCTGCCCTTTTGCAGAACAATGAAGCCTGGCTGACCCGTCTCTGCATAACTGATGTATTTCAGATGTCCGTCTTTCCTAAATAAACTTTTATAAGAACATTTAGAAATCTTTTCAACCATGAGGCAACCGTTTTGTTTCATTATGTTAATACTTTAAGGGCATGGTATTCTGTGTGTGTTGTAGTGTTATAAGCTTCAGATGAGTTAAATTATGCATTTAAAACACCAGAAAATAGCAGCAGCTGTCTTTCCAGTTGTAATGGACTAAGAAACTCTCCTACCTGTATTGTAATGTTTGGTGCAATAACATAAATCTTTCTCTTCTTTCAACAGAAACTGTGGTAGTGTGAGCCCTTCTGCTACCTGTACAGCTCCCTTTTCTTGCCATTCAAAAATTAGATCGTTCATTGTATATCCAACTAGAAAAACAAACAGAACAACAACCCATAAATCTACTGCAAAGTTTTTAAAATACGTGTGATGCACCAAATACCAATATCCTACACAAATTATATGAGACGAGAAAAATAGTAGGTTCCATTATATCGGTCAGCCAAAGGGGATCAGCACTCATCTCAATCAAGCCGATCTAGGCTGACAGTTATTTATGTGGATCCTCCTGAAAACATATGGCCAAATAGTTGGAGAGGGAGATTTTCAAAAGTGCCTAAGGAAGTTGGATGCCTAACTCCCTTGGGTGCTTTTGAAAACCTCACCCTCTCTTTACTATGGAGAGAACAGGCCCATTGATTTAAATCTTGTGAAGTTGTAGTGTAATTTTGAAATAGTGCCTTATATGCTCTTTTATTTTTCCTGGATCTAAATTGCTTGGAAACAATTTAGGCCACAATCAGGTGGAGGTATACAGGTGGAATCCAGCAGGTCTCTTTGCAGGACTAAGGCTATAGTTGGTTTGAAAAGACATTTTTGTTTTGAAGCAGGTGCAAGACCAGAAGAAAAACTATTGAGATTAGCTACCAAATCACTATCAGACTGTGATAATGTTCCTACATGCCTGCCTCCCTATCCTCACAGCTGTATGTTAAAAAAACAAACAAAAAAAGCCCCGTGTGTATCATAATTGTAGCTTTAGGAAGGTTCCTGTATAATTCAGTCCAAGTAGCTGTTCACACAGAATCAGTGGTATAACAATCCGTGTCATGGCCAGACAGTGGAAATATTAACCCAGGGCCAGATTCTGGCTGATTGGTCAGCAGGTGGCTAAGTTGAGGGAGAGCACAAAGAGCTACACATACAAACCATGCCTAGTAGCAGTCTGGAATCTCATGGGAGTAAACAGCCCCTACTCTCTCTGTGCACTGCAGGTGTTAACTTTCTGAAGGTAAGTGGGGAGGTGCAAAATATGCGTGGGGGCATGTTCCTGTCATTTCTCCCTCCCCTCACCCCCTTGTTCCAGAACTGGCTGGAGGTGAATCTAGGAGCATGTGGTACCCTCTGTGAGGGCAGTGGAGTTACTGCTCCAGCATGCCCCAGGAGCTGCTAGAAGGAATACTAGTAGAATTCCTGCTGGGATTTCCAACCAGAGAACTGAACCCTCCAAATCCCCCCCCCCCCCAATGCTGAATTGTTCTCTAAATTTCCTTCTAAGGAGCTGATGGAGTTCTCATGATTTTGAACTCTGCATGCTAACTCCCTCCTTCCCACCCAAAATCAAGTGTTTGAGAGTAGCCTTTCCCAAAACCTAACAGCCTTGAACAATAGGAAAATGGAAATTTGAACACAGATCCAAATTTCACAAGTGGATCCTTTCATTATGATGGACTGAACCACCAGGGACTTTAGGTGTTCAAACTCCATTCTGGCATCTGAATTATGTGGCTTCAACCCATTTCTACTTTTAAAAGTTTCTTAGCCTTTTTAGTATGTTGACTTAATCAGATGCAAGAAAGACAACAGGCTATTCACATCAACCACAGAGAATTGGAAAGGTCTTTTAATCTTACAATATATGTTCAAAATTTTCTTCTAGGTAACCCTTCTCTCCCAAACATTGAAATCTTCTGAGTCTCAGTCAAGGAAATTTTTTTAATTACTTCCTGATGTGTGAGAAAATCCATGGGCTCTGTCCCCTTCACCATTCAGTGACCTAATTACTACTTGTCTAAGTGTGTATTTCTAAACATTGCTCAGTTATAATGTAAGTCTGAGTTAGCAGCTGAAAGGAATGTCTGAGACAAACCACTTATTGTGTACTCTAACAATACAGTGTTCATACATTACACTAGTTAAATCCTTTTAACACAGTTTGCCATAATTCTCAACACTTCCGTGCCTCTACCTGTTCCTCGTGTTTCCCTTGGGCAGCATTGTATACAAATGCTCCACAAACACTCCGTGTCACAATTATTTGATTAATTTTTATCTTTGAGGGGTTCAAGGAGTGTGTTAAAGGAGAGACCACAACATTTTATTTGAAGTCGACACATTACCTACCCATAGTTAAGATTAGACCTCGTGTCATAGAGTTCATTTTATTTCTACATTACATTTATGATTAAACTCTTATTTTTCTGTCTTGTTTTACCACACATGACATTCTGTAACATAACCAGCTTTAAAATCCACCACTGATGGCTCAAAACTATGAAACCTCAAAACTATAGCTCCTATAAAACTTTGCATGAATTCAGACAAAAAGCATCTCTGTGTATAAACAGATTATCATTTGAATTATATACATTACAGCTAGGAGAAATATCCCCAGAGTAAGTCATTGAACTGACAAGAAACAACTGCTGTGTCAAAATGTATTTCACTAAATCAAATTCATTCATTTATAATGCATGTTTTAAATTAATATCTACCTTGGCCACCTATTTTTATATTATACAGTATGTTTAAAATATTAACAATTTATGCTAAGTGTTGATATATTTTTACTATAGTTTTTCTGTTTAAATATACAAATAATATAGCTTTGGCTTTTTCCAATTTTACAAATATAGTTTTATAGCTCTAAATTATATTTATAAGATAAATTATATATCAAAGTGCAAAAGGCCAAATGCAGAGGCGAGTCTAAATTCATGTAAAGGAATCTAAAATGATGGAATATACACAGTCTTCCCACCTCTTATCTAGACTAGATCCCTTACTAATATGTAACTTATACCCTTTTTATTCATTGCCTCTAAATTTGGTCCTCTGAGTTAAGGTTAAAATGGTGTAACTCTTATGTCATGGGGTGATAGGAAGGTACAAGTTATACCATCTCTGACTCTTAGATTAATTTATACTTGGTTTTGAATTTTGGCCAGTGAGCAGGGTACACTTTAGCAGATGCCCTTGTGTTGTTGACAGCATATTTCCTACTTGTTAAAATCAAAAATAAATTGTGACAGATATAGCAATTTCCTGCAATATACTGGAAAACCTTCCCGAATTAAGTTTAAGTATCTTACAAGTTCACTATATTAAAATGCAAATGTATCCCCCTGGTTATTCAAGATCTCAGCCTTTTGAAATTTTGCCATCAGGAGGGGATTTTTGTCTGCTGCTCACTTGTTATGTGAGGACAAGATCAGAGGCCCTAACTGTATAAAGGAGTGACTCAGAGAATCATGGGTGTGACTATTCTGAGCTAATAGCTTTTAACTTGTGACCACAGAAAAACCCCTTGGTTGGGTTTGAAGAACTGACTCCTACCAGAGTCCTTGTTGCAATTGGAATGATCTCTGGTATGCTTATTAACATGCATGTAAGTTTTTATTGTTTTTAATATGTTTTCTCTGTAACACTTTCACCTTAAGAGTGAATGTGCTTGCTTAGGAAAAGCTGGTAACTTATAACTGTGAGCAATTATGTTGCTTATAGCCTCTGAGGAGAAAAGCAAAGCAGGTTGCTCAGGCAGTCTGACTTGCTGGGGAATTTACAGTGCAGCCTGAACTCTGCAGTCTGAACATACGCTGGTCAGAAGGGAGAGAGACCTGTATCTCCATTCAAGAGAGGTGATGACTGGGTAGCCAGAAGAGGTGATGACTGCAGAGCCAGAAGCCTTAGAAAGGGTACCCTTGGTAAACCATAGAGGGGGAATACAGGTGCAGGTGTCCTGAACTGTGACATAAATAAATTGAACTTTTCAGTTTTGTTTTGTTTTCTTTTATTTACTTCAGAAATTCCATTTGCTAAGTAGTTATTTCTAGTTCAGTATAGCTCTGAACCTGAAAGAAAGGGGAGGCAGGAATAGTGACAGGAGGATCTGGTGTTATTTGTGGAGATGAAGCAGACAATATGCAGTCCATTTGTAAGAGTAAGTCAATTGTGCAAGAAAAAATCCAAACTCCAGAAAGAGGATTGTCCAGCAGCATTTTGAACATTAGGGAGCTAAAAATACCTAAATGCCTTTTGTCTCAGAATTCCTTCCAGAAGGAATAGTAAAGTAAGGGGTAGCTGAGTTTCCATGATACCACTACAACAAAAATATTCTTGAGCCTTGTTGCATTTTGTGAAGAGTTGCTGAAATGACAAAGGAAATAGAGCACAATGATGGTGACTAGGCTGTGTGTACTGGACGTGGAGGATAATATTCTTTTTAATTTGGGATATACCTATATCATAGACCTAGTAGTTGCCATTAAAATGTCAGAAATTGTAGTGTAATAGCACTCAGTTTAAGAACTCCTATGCTATAGTATTGGGTGTGGTGTATGAAATAAAACCCGATGTGTAGATAGAAACAACTGTAGTTACTGTGTGAGATCTATTTTACAAACATAGTCCCTAATTCTGTAAACATTTATGTATCTGAGTAACTTGAAGGACCTGAGTAGATATCACTGGGTTGAGTTCAATGAGACTAGTCACATAATTAATGTGACTCATGTGCATGTATTTTCAGGATTGGAGCCAATGTTTGTAATAATAATAATAATAATTAATAATTATAATTTAAAAAAAATAGAAATTCCAGTAGATGTGGCAACAGAGCAGGACTCCCTATAATGCACTTTGTATGCTCATTTCAATAAAGACATATTTTAAAAGTACACAGAACTACTTGCTATGCAGGAGTAATGTACCGTCTATGAATAGGAGTTATTTAAGCTAAGGGCCCATATTGGCACAAGAAGAAATGGGTTTAAACTGGCCATCAACAACTTTGGGCTTGAAATTAGACGAAGGTTTCTAACCATCAAAAGAGTGAAGTTCTGGAATAGCCTTCCAAGGGGAGCAGTCTGGGCAAAAAAACCTAACTTGTTTCAAGACTGAGCTTGATAAGTTTGTGGAGGGGAGGGTAGGGGAGGTTGCCTACGGTGGCATATGGCCAGTGATGAGCTGCCAAAATCTTAACATCTCCTCACCCCACAAGGGGATCGTTGCCCACCCCCGTCCCCCGGGACTCCTGCCCCATCCAACTCCTCTGCATTCCTTGGTGCCCGCCCCAGGACCCCTGCCCCATCCACCCCCCTTCCCTGTCCCCTGACTTCCCCCAGAACCGGGCAGGAGGGTCTTGTGGGCCACCGTACTGGGTGCCCACCCCACCCCTAAGAGCCAGAGGCACCTGCCGGGGGGCGAGGTGGGGAGTCCCAGTGGTGCTTACCTGGGGCAGCTCCCAGGAAGCATCCGGCAGGTCCCTCTGGCTCCTAGGGGCGGGGGAGTGTAGCTGGGGGGAACAGGGGGAAAGGCCGCTCCCCCACTGATCACATCAAAAGTGGCGCCTTAGGCACTGACTTCCTGGGCGCTCCGGGGCTGGAGCACCCATGGGGAAAATTTGGTGGATGCAGAGCACTCACAGGCAGCTCCCCACGCCCGGCCCACGCCCGGCCCCCGCTCTGCCTCCTCCCCTGAATCCACTGCCCTGCTCTGCTTCTCCGCACTGGCCCCTGCCGGCTTCCCGCGAATCAGCTGTTCGGCAGGAAGCCGGGGAGAGCTGAGAAACAGGCCGTGGCTTCCCACTCAGGCCCAGGGTGGCGGAGGTGAGCTGGGGTGGGGAGCGGTTCCCCTGCGCGCGTGACCCCCCCCCGGGTTACTGCTGCGGTGCGGGTGGCCCTCCTCGCCCCCCCCCCCCCGGCCTGAGTTCACCTCCGCTCTGCCTCCCTAGACCTGAGCGGGAAGCCGTCGCTTGCTTCTCAGCCCACCTCAGCTTCCCGCGTGAACAGCTGATTCGTGAGAAGCCGGGGGGGGGGGGGGGCGGAGAAGCAGAGCGGGGCGGCGCATTCAGGGGAGGAGGCAGAGCAGAGGTGAGGTGAGCTGGGGCTGGGGGTGGGCCGGGGAGCTGCCGGTGGGTGCTCTGCAAGCATCAAATTTTCGCCTTGGGTGCTCCAGGGCTGGAGCACCTGTGGAGTCGGCATCTAAGGCGCCACTTTTGGCCGGTTAAATTTAGAAGCCCTTTTAGAATCGGTTGTCCCTTGCGGAACCGGCTCCAGCTCACCACTGCATATGGCCCATCTGCTACTACTATTAGCAATTTTTTTTTTTTTAGAATCTAAAGTGGCGTCTTTTGTTTTTCTTCAAAACAAAGAGGAACCCCAGTGCTAATGAGGGGGCAAAAGATCTGTCATGAGTGAGCAATTGAGGAAATAGTGACAAACTAGGAGGACTTGAAGTGTATATTTTCAGGTCTGGATCTTCTGAGAGGTCACCTAGGAAGAAGTCCTATGCAGCAGTCACAGCTGACCAGGCTTGAGCTTCTGGGTAATATGTGTGGGGAAAGTGGACATGTCTATAGGTAGTTCCCAGAGGCATGGCACAATAGGGGAAGAGATCATTCCCAGTCTCACAAGTATCTTTCCTGACGCCAACCATTAGAGGATTCCAAGCAGCCCTGCAAAGATTAATGAAGGCCCCATTTGAAATGGCAGGGCCTTTCTGCTTTTGGGGGAAGGACTTACCTTGTTCTTTACTGATACAGGACTGGGAAGAAATGAGAGAGTGGGAACCATTAAGAGTCAGGATGACACAGATGGGGACATGAGTACTGGTAATGTGGGCAGGCAGTCAGAGACGGGGAGGGGAAAAAAGAAACTGGGGAAGGAACATCCCCAGGCATAATTGGTTTTTTTTAGGAATCCCAGTCTCCTGGGAGGAACTGGCAGGCTACATGTATGGCAGACTCTATAGTTGGGAAGCCGATTTTGATGTGCTCAACTTCAGAAAAGGGAGAGTTTTTCTTGAAATCAGACAGGGAATGAGGGGATCCAAGGAGAGTGAAGGTGGCTGCCACTACCTGAATCACACAGCGTTATCTGTTTCAACAGATAATCGTTTTTCTGTATTAGGTGCTGTTGCGGACAAGGAAGAGCAGAGAGAGATGTAACAAGTGCATTTATTTGGGGAAAAGAATGCAAGGGTTATAGAGTTTGATTAACCTGAGAAGGAACTGTCAGGGAATCTGGGGACTCAGGAGGCCCTCTCGTTGAGAATAATGAGCCAGTTAACAAGAAGGTGACCTTTTTGATTCATAGGGCCTGATACTTATGATGGTGCAGGGTTACTGTTTTATACTTAAGCATTATCAGAACTTTGGCTGGGAAGGGTATTATTACTGGTTTCTGTTATTTTGGAGTGAGGTATTGTTGTATTACCATCTATGTTACCATCAGAGTCAGAAGCTGAGGAAAGGGTTTGTTTGTTTGTTTGTTTTTCTTCCAAAAAAAGGGGATCTTCAGCTATCAGGAATCGGAGGCCTATTCCTCTTTTGAACATGGATTATAAAATTTTGACTTCCATTCAACCCAAGAGGATAGGGGAAAATAGCAGGGAAATTATTGCAATCTAATGCAGTTGAAAGTCATACAATGGCAGATCTTGTGTAAATTGTGGAAAATATTTGAAAATGGGTGAACGTGGTGATTGTGAGAAAGGTAGGGTTATGTTTTGGCCTCGGATCAGGCCAAAGCTTTTGATCAAGTGAAACTGTCTTACTTATGATTGGTCCTGTCTCAGTCTGGTATACCCTCACAGTTTCTTAACTGGCTACAGATTTTGTACAGATTTCATGCACTATGTATTCCTTTAGTAAATGGGCGAAGGAGAGAGGCTATACAGATACATACTGGGGTAAGGCAAGATTGTCCTTTGAGTGCATTGTTATATATATATTGATCTTTTATTGTGGGCAGTCTGTGATATCAGGGGTTTCAGGTCTTAAATGCATGGATTAAGGGGGAGATGACTTTCACTCTATCAATGACTATTTTCACCCATGGATGATGCCACAGTGGTTGCAGGCAGTACAAAAGATAGGGACTTTTTTGACATTGTAAACATTTAGCAGCTGCAACTGGAGTAGGGCTTGGGGGGATATTTTGGGGGGAAGACGACTCCAAGTGGGCTCTTTCCATGTTCTTTGTTTAACACGCTTGGTGGCGGCAGCATAGGGTTCAAGGACAAGGCAAAGTTTGTACCTTGAGGAAGTTTTTAACCTAAGCTGGTAAGAATAAGCTTAGGGGGTCTTTCATGCAGGTCCCACATCTGTATCCTAGAGTTCAGAGTGGGGAAGGAAGCTTGACAAGGATACACAGTGGCAGATATTTCATGGTATTTGGTATGCCAGAGGTAACTTTCAAGGAAAACACAGAGAGAGGCTGCTGCCAGGAAGCCTGCTCTGCATCAGAGAAGACAATGGAACACATTTTATTATTCTGCTCCTTTATCATCCACAGCTGGGAGCTGATGTTCTCAAAGCTGCAAGTCCCACTGTTGTGCAGCCAGACTTATGAACAACTGGCTCTTGGACATTTTCACACACCATAGGATTCGGCATCTTCCTTGATAAGGAAGGTCAGACATTTGCAGCATATTTTCTTTGAGAAGCTGGCAGTTGTTAGTTAATGCAATGGTTTTCTACTCTGTGTCAAAGCTGCTGTTCATCCTGATTTTAGGCACAGAACGGCTTACCTCAACCTCTAGCCCACACTATCTGTGCACTCAGTCAATTGCTGGCAATGGCAGAGGAAAAAAAATACAAATGAGTTTGGTGGAGTGGTGGTCGGCATGGGGGTGGTGCTAGGATACCAAATTAACCTTCTACTTTTGAGGAAAAAGAGTCAAGGCTGGGTGGGTTTGGCTGATTTCTTTTTGTATCCATGATTTGTCCTCATTGTGACTGTAATTTTGGAGTTTTGTTTTGAAGTTTTTATTTACACACACACACACAGTGAAACCCTGACCCCAGGATAGCCAACAGCACAGTGGCTAGGACACTGCTGGCCTGGGAAGTGGGGAGCAGAGGCCCATGTTCAAATCATCGTCTGAATTATGTAGTGCCCTGGTGAATGCACTAACCACTGGGCTATTGGCTATTCTGGGGTGGTCTCATATTTATCCCAAGGCAGAAAAGGAAAATTTATGAAATCTCAAGAACGTGTGAGGGATGAGAAAACTAAGTTTTACCCAGCTCTAGAAGGGACCTTGAGAAGTTCCCGAAGATACACAAACATGCAGATAGGGTAGTTGATACAACCTAGGCATCTGAGCCTGAGCATCTGAAAGGAAATTAATACCCAAAAATGGTGGCACTTCAGTGAGCCACTTGTTCTGCACTACTCTTCAGACTCAGTGTCCTGTCTGCCAGCAAAGTTTCTCCAGGAGCCATGCTATTCTATTTGTTTTGCCTTCTCCAAAAATGGTAAAGTTGCATAGGCATTATTGCTTGTCTCACCAGCATTATCTCCCATATTGATATCTGGCCAAAAATACATGGGCTCTCCATCCTCCCTTCCACGTACTTTTTTAAAAATGGCAACTGATACAGGGATGAATTTTGAGTTTAACTCACTTCTCCCATGGAAATCCCCTCCCTCCACCCTTTACTTATTACATGTCCTAGTTCTTTTGTAGCTTCTTGGACACAATCTTATTTCTGATTGGGTGGACAAGTTGAACAACTGTCTTCTGGAAAGCATACCATTGGTATGGGTTATCTGCAGAGGACAGTAAGAGCCGGATCCAAATCCTACTCAAATCAATAGGAGTCTTTCCATAGACTTCAGTGGGCTTTAGAACAGTGCCTAAGTACCTGTTTCCTCATTCTTTATGGAGACTAAGCATGCTACTTCCATTGCTATCTCCATTCTTTCATTCCAGCTTTGCAGGACACAGATCTGCAAACTACACATGTACCTGCTTCTCCGGTACTGCAGCATGACATTCTGCCACTGTGTCAACAGGATATCTTCACTTCCTTTTTTAGTGTGACAATTTGACAAAGATCATATTTATTATTGGTCTTAAGAAACACCAGGAGTGCAAGGGCTGGGAGTGTGGCGTTACAGACGGGGGGGTCAGCTTTCATTTTGAACCAAACACTCAAAATAATACCATTTTATTGTTCTTCCCTTCCATTCAGTTTGATAACTACACTGCATAGGCTTTGAGTAATTACCAATACTTTTTAATAGAAATAAATTCATCCTCCTGGAGGGTATATAATGTTGCTTGCATTAAAAAGATCAACATAGAAAAGTGCGAATTATGCCTTTTTGTTCTTTCAAAGGCAAAATTCTCCTCTGAGTCATGTTGTAGGTTTTTTGTTTGTTTTGTTTTTTGGGGTGTTTGGGTTTGTTGTTATTTTTACCACAGTCTGAATGTCTGTTGACTGTACTGCCTTTTATCCACTTGCAGACATCCCAGGGATATCAATGGGAGTTCTTCATGAACTTTATATAGCTCTCCACACTAAGGAGAATTTTGCCCTTAATTTGGGTGTTTTGAATGGGACACCTTTGACTTTTTAAATCACAGACTGAAGCACTTGTAGCTATTTGATGCACTTTCATTTATTCGGGTTCAGAATTAGTAAAGCATTTGCTAGCCACGGCATCATCCATGAAGCGAGACTTTAAAAGATTTACTATGAAAAGGTTTTAAATGTTTTTTCAAGAAAAAGACTTAGGAAAACTTTACTTGTACAGGCTAAAGCAGTGTGTTCAGTCAGTTAAAAAACAGAGGGGGGAAAAAAAGACCGTGGGGAAAACTTATTTATGATAAACCTATAAGAAAAGAACCAACTGACTTGTTAAATTAAGCACTTATATTACAACAATTAAGCTAGCAGCACGCTGTGCTTGCTTAAATATTTAAAATGTTACTTTACCCTCACACACAAATAAGTCTGCTTTCCCCTCAGTCACGCATGCAACTCAGACACATTGTTAGATATTTGTAGGGTGTTAACACTTACTAAACTTCCTCTGACTGTAGCCTGACCAGATATTCTTTATGTAGCTTGCTGGAAATGATTCCCAGAAGGCTTTAAGTGACTCTCCATTGTGGAAGTATTTGTAACTCTTAGAATAAAAGTAGTTGCTACTCTTTAACTTTTGCGATTACGACACAGGAGAGGTAAGAAACTGAAATCCTATTAAAGTATTTCTGATGCAGTAATTGGGAAAATATGAAATTCATTTTAGCTTTTAATCAGTAAAAGTTATTATATAGAGTAATCCCATTTGGAAGCATATGTTATGGTGAAGAGAGACAAGTATGATATTGTTGCCCCTTTGGCCCGAGGGGCTAGCCAATATTCACGGCCTTACAGGGTAGGAGAAGAAAATGTTAATATGAATCAAAGAATGTACACAATGTCCTGTTTCCCCAAGCACAGTAGAAACAAACAGCCAGCAGTTTCCTTGCTCCAAAATCCTCCTGTGCCCCTCCAAAGAGCTCTGTGCCCAAGAAGCTCCATATCTCAGCCTCCTCTCAAAGTTTCTTCTCCTCTTAACACCCGTAGCCTGAAAACCTACTCCTAGTCCCTGCATTTTTAGTCAGGGAAATCCCTATCATGGCTATCAGCAGTGAGGCCACAGCTTCCACTATTTCCCCCTATATGACCTGCGTCTTCGTGACCTGGGTTCCAATGTAGAAGCAATGGAGCAGTGAAGAGGGGAAATAGCACATGCTTTTATCTTTACAAAGAGCATAGAAACTGTTCTGTGTCAGAGGTGCTGCCCCCTGGAAATATTCTGCTTGCTACAGCACACAAGTGGGGATTGCTCCCTCTGTGCTTTTTAATGCAAATCCCCAAAAGTGATTGGAAAGGTGAGTGTCTGGTTTTTCTTCCCCTGCAGCACCAGTCGAAGAAACTAGCCAGCTTCAGAGAGGGGAACAAAATGCTACAACTCAGTGGATGGTGCAATATGTGATCTGCCTTTATGCTCTCTGAGCACAGGCCTTCCCAAGTGACCTCTCGGATAGCATGGCTCTACATCGTTCCCTGCTTAGTGCTCTGGTTAAATGCTACAATCTAGTCCTAAAATATCAGCATTCTGATAGGAAACCAAAATATAAAAGGAAAGAGTGGGCCATATTTTCCTCTTGGGGACAACGTACAAATAAAGGGCCGGTCCCTGGCCAGCATAAATCAGCATAGCTTTATAAACCTTAATGGAGCTAAGCTAACTTACCCCAGCTAGATCTGGCTGGTAATTTATTTTTAGTTAATTAGTGTCATTTTAGGCAGTTTAAACCTGATTGTCCCCCATGAAGGCTACTCCCAGATAGTGGAAAGGCAACTCCAAAGTTCATCTCAGAGTTTACTACACATCCTTCCACAGGGTGGTTGGGAGATGACCCCATGGAGGATAAGCAAATGCTTATTTCTCCATAAACTGCAGCTCCTTGGAGACCTGTGACTCCGAACTGCCAATGATCTTTTCCATTATGCTATCCTCTTTTCTGCAACAGGAAGCTCCTCCGCTGGTTGCTTTCCTTGTAACATCCCCTGTAATAGGCTTCCCACCCACAGAAGAAGAACCTAAGTAAATTAATCTGGAGTGGTTGAGTATGAATTCATTTGGAAGAGATTTCACCAGATATATTTTACTGGAGCAAGATGTGATTTTTCCCATCTCCTAATATTGGGCTCTCCATTGTAAAAATCCACTCCTTTCCTTTTCATTAACAAACACACAACTGGTCTCAAACACCCACAGATCTCTAGTGTTTCCGTACAGAAGAGTTCCGTTTGGCTAGACATTTGCCTTCCAGTTCTCCTAGTCACAATGACTTATCTGAGTTCTGCTCTCATTATTTTTTATGATTACTATTTATGGCTCATGTTCAAGAGTAACCTTGGTTTGATGACTGAATCCAAACAATCCTCTAGGCAGCCAGTTGAGGTAAGAAATACCATCATTTTGACCATGGTGATTTTTAAAATTTTCCTGCAAGGCAACCCAAAAATGTGCTTGCAGAAAAGAGGAAAGAATGAGAATCTGCCTGTAGATTATAATTCTAAAGATATGGCAGATGTTTGAACTTTGACCTGAGACCCAGTGTAGAATCAGTGGAGCAGGCCAAGGATTTTACGTGTTGATACGTCAGGGTTCAGCCTAAGAAATAAAGTGTTAAATATGTAATTCTTTCTTTAATTCTATTATATATTCATTTCTTTTTTTAAATGAAATAATCAAACATGCAGCTCCCTAAGGGCTAAATAAATGGACCAATACCACAAAAAATCCATATCAAGAGAAACATTTCTTGAAAAATCTTACTGACGACAATCTTGTGCCATCGCTACTATGTTCTTCTTTTAGGGATAGGAGATGGTTTGAGATCACAAGGTTAGTCTACAGGTCCCATGGAGCCTGACTAGCTACAGGAAAATTAAGCACCAAGCCTGTGGATCCCTGTGAATACCTGCTCCTTCGCATTGCCCTCTAAGCCATTCTGATAAAATGTCTCCCTCTGGAGCTGTGCCACCATGGTCTCCTGCTTTGCTTATGTCCTCCCCTACCTTAAGAGGGCAGAGAGTATAGTTTCCAGCAGAATCCCATGTGAATATGTTGTTGGGGTTGGAGGAGCACATGGCAATAAGCAAAGCTGTTCCCTAGCTCAGTCCCCACATGCCTAAAACCCAGCACACCCATTCCATGCCTATAGATCAACATCTGTGTAGTGTTAATGTGGAAGAGTTTCTATGGGGTCAAGCACCAGCCCTGGATTTGGTGACACCTTTTTTTCCTTTTGGGAGATCTTTCTGCACTGGATGGGAGCTTCTGGTCTAAGATTATGAACTTTCTCCTCTCTGCAGTCCTGTTGCCTCTGTATACTGGTGTTTAAATGTATAGCTGAAGCATTCCTTTACAAATTCTTCTTGTGACTAAAACACAACAGGTTGGATTGCCTCCTCTCACAGTAAAGCACTTAGAAGGAGATCATGGGGAGTAAATCTCTCTCATGGAGATGGAGTTCCTCACCATTGTTATATCTGGGAAAGGTGGGGAGATGGTTTCTCCACAGCATAATACAGGCACATGGAGGTCCTGTGCCTCCATAGCTACTCTGGGCCCCATGGGGGCCCTTTTCTCTGGGCATGGCTGCTCCTGGTGGGAGAACAATTGGAAAGACAATGCAATCTCAGAATGGATTATCAGCTCTGTATGGCTAGCGGTGGAGAAACAATATGCACATTCCATCCCCTCCCAGGCCTGCCCTTGGCCTGACCACTCCTGTCCTCATCTGCACAAACTGTTTTCTCCATCTGTCTGGTATCTGGACCCATAGAGTGCTCTCCACAGAGCTCCAGAAAGGAAAGAAATGATGCTGCTCAAGCAGCTGAACTTTTCAGTGCAGGAGGGGAGAATTCTCTGCATAGGAGAACTTCTTTCCATGCACATCTCAGTGGGAGGATCTTCCCCTAAAAGTCTAGATGGTGGGTTGGATTAGCCTTTATTGTCTATAAAGACTGAGTAATCAAGGAACTATAAAAGGGGGAAAAGTTATTCATTTTAAACATTAAGGGATATATTCATTAAAATAATAATCCGATAATGGAGGCGTTTTCATACTTCCTTACATATATTTGTGTTTCATGCTCAATTTCTCCCTTGTTAACAGGCCTAATCTTTACCTGAGCCAGTAGCTTCCTTTAGTTATTGCTTAAGGTTGTAGGAATATTACATTTCACAGAAATTCATAAAGCAATCTAAGCAAGGTGTCTTTCCCACCCACTCAAAACAACATTAATCCATGAATAAATGGAATGCAGTGAAGTATAATAAAAGATAAATTTAACAAGGGAGGGACACAAAAAGCTCTATTAAGGGGAAATATTGTGCTGAGGAGAGATGTCACAAGAATAAGATATGTTTCTAGCTATCATTATTCTATATATTGTTCAAATAGAACAGAAATAAAATTATCAGGGAGGCTCTTGAGTTGCCCTGGCATGAACACTGCTCTTTTCATACTATTGTTATCATTCATTTATTTTCCTCCTTTTTAATATATAGTTTCCTAGAATTGGAGATCAGAAGGGACCATTATGATCATCTAGTCTGACCTCCTACATAACCCAGGCTGTAGAGTCTCACTCAGTAATTTCTGTATCAAGCCCATCATTTCTCTTTGAGCTATAGCAGGTCTTTTAAAAAGATATCTAGTCTTGCTTTAAGGAGATGGAGGGGAGCCCCAACCAGTTCATTTCAGTTGGTAAGGATAAAGAAAACTATTTTTCAGTAAGAGTTTGGTAAAACCCATTCTTAAAAAATTGCAAAAATATTTGCAATTAAAAAAGTCCTACACCACCTACTGATATAAATAACATATGTCACTGTCCCAATATCACAGCTGTAGATCCAAGGGGTTGGAGAGACCTTGGGAATACTATCTCAAGGGCTGCTGAAGACTGAGCATGTCACCAAGGAATGGTTTGGGGAGAAAAGTTGTAAACAAGAGCTGCACTTCGAGCCCTCCGTGCAGGGGGAACAACAGCAGCAGTGGTTGAGATTCTGCTACTGAGCAGTAACGTTATTTCACAACATGCTCATGTGTACTTAAGAGAGATCCCAGTAAGAAATGAGTTGTACATGTTGCAGCTTGCTGTTCTAAATATCTGTGAGGCCTGAAATCTTTGCTCAGGTGAGTAATCCTTATGGAAGCAGTCTCATTGACTTAAATGGGACTACTCCAGCATCAGCACTACTCAAATGAGTACGGTTTGTAGGCTCAACCCGGATGGAGGTGAAAATAAGGAGATGGAAAAATAATTGTCCAAAACCATTTCTGGTTATTTGTTACAAGAAAATAACCCTGATTGTTCCAGCTTCATCCTCATGAAGTATTAAGAGAAAAATCAAGTTCTTCTCTATATTTTGAGTTTATAAAGAGGCCATCTAGTAAACCCACTAAAAGTCTTTTATTGGAGAGGAAAAGAGCAAAGGCATATTGTTGGTAAAGGAGGTGGTTAAATTCAAGGCACAGGTGAACTGGGCCATATTTCTTTCTTTCTTACGGGGAATGAGGACCTCCGGAATCCATGCTAATTCGTTTATGTGCTACTGTTTTGATTTTCCGTGGAATGGTAGTGAAAGTATTGTTTAAAATGCTTTGACTTAAATCGTAACTTGTCAGTCTGTCTTAACTAAAGGACAGCACAGATCTGCACCACTGAAGGAGCATCTCAGAGAATGAATTACGACAATTCCTCTTCCGCTTCTCTCTTGCTCTTGGTGGGGATTAAGTTACCTCATCCCTTTTCATAGAGAGTTTACGTCCTGAAAATCCGAGCCAGCTGATCTGGCTGTCAGACAGGTGGGTGGAGCCAGGGCTCCTCACCACCCCAAATGTGCTCACTTGATTGCAGTGGGGCAAATGGGGCAACAGCCCCTACTCTTCTGCCTACATCTGGAGTCACAATCAGATCAGGACGAAGCAGGGGAGCAAGGGGTGGGGAGCATGAGGGGTATGTCCCCTGACTTCCTTGTGCAACCAAGTAAAAGCTATGACAACATATCCATTTTTGAATAAGGTTATAGATCATTTACTGGTGTGACAGGAAGACTGTGTATTTACAGAAAAATTAATTTGTATTTTTGTACCACTCTTTACCTTTGTGAGTATCATCTGGGTGTACCACATGATTATGCAACAGGGGATTTACTCCCACTGAAACGGATGATTAACATGAAGACTTCAGTGCAAAAGGTTCTGCTGGAAATTATAACATCAATAATGCTATGCAGCTAATAAGTGTTTGTTGGCTCCCTAGGGTGCAGTTAGTGAGAATTTGTAAGTTTCTATAAAACAAAGCAGGTTCTATTGCATAAGAATGTTCAGATGCTGTATTATCTATGCTTACTATGGTCAAAAGAGAGGAAAAACATAGGAAAGTTTTATGAATTTTTTTAATCAAGTAAATGTTTCAAGATTGCATGTTAAAACTCATAACTTTCTGAATGCAAAAAGAGGTTTTAAATTATTTTTTTCTGTTTGTTCAGTGAAATGTGATTTTTGTTTGCTTTGTGGAAACATTCTTATATAGAGCAAATGTACCTGGCATATGTATGCGCTCCAGTATAATTGCCTCCTGGTAACATTTGCTGTAGTTACACTTAATTATAAAAGCCAGATCATGGCATCAGTTGTTAAAAAGATTTCCCATTGTGCTCAATGAAAAGTTCTGTGTAAACACTGATTGTGCAGTATGACCTAAAGTGCCTTGACCTTTGAAACAAGTAACTAAGGTTGCCATTCAATTTTGTTGTCAGGAAAATTCCTGTTCAACTCAGCCATTAATCTGACATTCAGAGACCACTTGACAATATTACCATCCACCCACTGTAATGAAAGGCAGGACTAACTTTCAAAATCACCTTGCAATTTGTTTTTTAAAAGCCTACAATAAAATCATACAGTGAATAATTTTGACAGATTCAGTTATGCTGAATCACCTCCCAATGATGTTTATTCACCTTTCTCACTGTCCCTCCCTATTCCAATTAAAAAAAATTAATGATGCCTCTTTCAACCCTTCAACGTACACATGGTTTTGAAACACTGTAAGAAATTCATCCATCAAGTTAGGCATCTGTTTTGCTTCTCTGTCTTAATATTCTAAATAATCCACTATGCACATTCTAGATACAGGAATCTCATTAATACTTTTACTTATGAACATTTTAATTACAATACTAAAAATATAAAGCAAAGAGCATATTATAAGATATATATTTATCATTTTTGCTAAATATTTCTGTCTTTGTGTATCACTACATTTCACACTATTCTTAACTGACTTATTTCTCATCAGTGAAGGCTCTCTCGGTATACATCATCCCCTCTTGTAGAAACACCTTCAGGAAGGGGATGTGGGGGATGAACTCTCTTCCAGACATCACATCCAAATGATCCCATAGTAAGGGTAGGGTTTGGCGGAGACTAGGGGAGGTCCAAACCATCTGTGTGAGTGTCTAGTGCCTCTGCACTAGCTCAAGTTAAATCCCAGGACCTTACAGTACCGCTGCAGGTCCCAGAGCCGAATGGGGGGATGGTTCTGTGGAGGTGACTAAGCACCTTTTTCTCATAGCTGGAGGGAGTTTTGTGAACAGAGCCTCCCCTCCATTTATGTATCAAAGGGAGAGTCATCTGGGCCTTGATTATTTTTTTTAAAAAATTAGCATGGGCATAGTTTAGATTGTGGAAAGAAATAATGCTCCGACATATTCACCTTGCATTTTGTTTTAATGGACATCCTGAGATAGATATTATGCATAGTATAAAGCGTTATCAAGCATCATTTTTGTTTCACATGAGTGGTGGGTATTTCACAAGAGTGGTGGTTAACTCAAATGTATTTCAACTGAACTGTTCCTTTAATCTGAAGTCTTAAATCTTTTTCCAATTAAGGAGATATGTATACTCAAATGGAGGCCTAACAAAGATAGCATATAAATTACTTCGACTAGTATGCTTGCTTTTTCCAGGGTGGAATTATTAGAACATAATAAATGCTGTGTTTTGTGTTAAAGCTTCACTCTTTGTATATATTTTAATGCTTTAAGTTGAAGAACTTAATACCACTAGGCCCTTCTTTCCCTACTGTTTTTTGTTGGCTACATTAAATGGCAAGCTGGTTATGTGGTACAAATTCCATTGAGTCCATCAGTAAGTCTTCATTATACAGTCCTTTGATGTCAGAAGAAGTTTTGACTTGGTAAAGATCAAGGGGCATATTTATGTTCAACTGATCTCTACCTGGATGGTCCCTTCCATATGTAGGTCTCTGCCACCCTTATAGAGAGGGCTCAATATGCTGCCTTTTCCATGGATCCTAGACAGGGTGTTCTGTGGATTCAAGGAGTTATATGGGTTGAGAAGGTGGGTGGGCTGAGGGATGGAGTACGTGGGGGACGCATATCATCCTATCTTTGCCAAGTGGAGATTCCTTTGCCAGAGGATTTATTTCCTTTCCACAGCTCTCTCCTCTATGTTGGGAAAATCCCCCTTTTAGGATGATCCCAAGGAAAGCCAGAGACATGGGAATCTAATGGGGATATTGTAGAGCTACAGAGCTGGGCCAGATCAGAGGAGCAGGGCCTTGTATGGATGACTCTTGACTCTGTTCCTTCTGGATCCCCATGGATTTCAGCGTATTCACAGAGTGTGTAGACTAGTCTCTCACTTTATTTTGTTGGGGTACCATCCTTTTCCTGCCAACTCTGAGTAAAGACTTTAGAAAGGGTCCTTAGTGAAGAAGGGGCCATATTCTGATGTTACGGACATTTGTGTAATAGAATCAAGAATTTATGTAAACATACAGTGTTACATTTTTTAAAAATGAACAGCATTCTAGGAAAAAATACTGCATAGTCATGCTAAAAACTGAATACTATAATACTGAAATGCAGGTCTCTGAAATCAGGTTGAATTTGTTAAACTGGAAGTACTCACCAAAGCTCATATTTTAGAATAATGGAACTTTTCTGAAATAATTCCACAAACCTCTCAAAATAAATAATACTTTACAACTTATTGACCAGAATCTACAACCCTTACTCATGCTGAGAAGGAATTTACTATCTGCATAATACTACTCAAAGGATGGCAGACTCTGGCCCTTAAGAAATTTTTTGGATTCAAGCAGTGCTGTATATTGTATGGGAAGGCCATAATTGTACAGAACATTAACAAAACATGCTTATTTTGAAAAGGCAGAATTCTCTATATTACCACCTTTTCTATCCCAGCATGTACTGTCATCTTTATACAGTTATTCGTAGAAGAATACTTTGTTCACACTTACAACTTTCCAGCTGCATTATACATGTTTGCACATCCATTGGGAAATTTTTGAGATCCATTGGACAGGACAGTATTAAAGTCAATCTGAAAGAATACAAAACCATTATTAAAAATATACCTCTAATACCATAGGGGGACATAGAACAAAAATGTTAACACACCTGTGGTTAGTGGTAGTTGAAAATAACTCAATGTATTTGTAAGAAACACTCTAACCCAATTGAACCATTCTGACTCTCTTGTAAGAATCCTGCTTTGCATTTGTGATTTAAAAAGAAAAGGAGAGTCAAAACATAAAACTAATCTAAAATATTATTTATTACAACCATATTCTCAAACTCAGTGGGTATTCCACAGAAATGCGTTGACATTTTTTATATTACTATAAAGTACAAAGATATTACAGTATTGCATATCCTTGGCATACAGTTTACCAAGTCGCTCTCCCCTAAGGAATTACATAACAGATGAGAGGTGCAACTCATGCTGGAAGAGTAATATAAGCATTTGTATCCTAAAAGGCAATACAGTTAAATTCCCAACATGAACATGTTAAAGGTGATGTTTCGGGTGTCAGTATTATACCAAAGGAATGCACCTGTGATTTTAAACTGCACAAACCACTTGCATTTTGTGGCATAATATTTCTAGTAAACCATGTTGCAGTTCTATAGGCACTAAACTTATTTTTAAATATGAAAATAATACCATAATTTATATTTAGTGTGATACTTGTTAGGGATAA
Source organism: Caretta caretta (assembly GCF_965140235.1). Classification (NCBI taxonomy): domain Eukaryota; kingdom Metazoa; phylum Chordata; order Testudines; family Cheloniidae; genus Caretta; species Caretta caretta. Next base: position 83,890,085 of record NC_134209.1, read on the forward strand.
GAAAGAAGAGATGCACAGAGAAAGAAAACAGTCTTGCTTTCATAGTTCCTACTGTGAATCATATCATGGAGATATTTTATTGGCCTTTCAGTTTTTGTGTAGTTTCTTTGACAGCATACTGTTGAAAATTATATAGTATGGATCAAATTTTGGCTAGTCTTTGGGTGGGTGAGTAGCAGCCTTACAAGGACCCTTCCTTCCATATGCTCCTCCTATGCAGGAGTCAGTCAAAAATATGCAGAGGGACTCTTCCCTAATAGCATCTCTTGAGACACAGATCATCCCAAAAGGGGCACAGAAAGGTCGAGTCTCATTCCACCCCTCAAACTCACACTGGCTAATAGAGCTAGCCAGCCACAGAAGGTAGCAAGAGCAGCATCTTCTGGGCATTCTACCCTGGTGTGCTGGGAAACTCTGGAGGCAAACTGGACCTGCTGTTTCCACTGAGGTGGTGCAGTCCCTCACCACCTTCTGCATGGGGCAGTGCTATAAGGTACAATAAAGCCCTATCATATGAAGCCCAGTTCAGCAAAGGACTTAAGCATGTTTTCAAGTCCCATGGAAGTCAATGAGTTGCTGCTGCTTTGCAGTACAACCCGTTTACACCACTCTGGCAGTATAAAAAGGCCACAAAATGTAATGCATAGTGTAAAGATGCCTTAGGGTAAATGGGAATCAGGCCCAATGACTTCAGTTGATTTAAACAGAACTTAAGCACAGTTTAAAGTTAAATATGTGCTTAAATGTTTTGCTGACTTGGGGGCCTAAGCAAGAAATGGTAAAGGCTTATTTGGTAATGTAGGCCTTTCTTGCTAATGCAGGATTTCTTTCCCCCCCAGAATACTTTAAATTAGCGGTTCTCAAACTTTAGCAACCAAGGACCCCATTTTGATTTAAAATTGTGCATAATCCCCCAAATTCCCCACTCAGCCCCAGGCCCTGCCCCCACTCCACCTCTCCCCGCCCCTGCTCCACGCCTACCCCAAACACACCCCATCTTCGGTCCTCCCCCGCCCTCCCAGCCCTTCCTGCATGCCGCTGAACAGCTGTTCCCTGGCATGCAGGAAGCACTGGGAGGGGGCTGTAGGAGTTGATCAGCAGGGCTGGCAGCCCCAGACTTGATTCCTTCCCCTCCTTCCAAGTGCCTCCTGCATGCCACAGAACAGCTACTCCCTGGCATGCAAGAGGTGCTGGGATCAGTGGGGCCTGTGGACCCACTGGACTACGCTTGCAGACCCCCAGTGGTCTGCAGACCCCAGTTTGAGAAACAATGCTGTAAATCTGACTTTATCCAATCTAATTTGCAGTGTTTCCAGGAATTAGGTTTTCACCTCTTTCTTTGGGGTACTATGCCACAGACTAATAGGCAGCTTTTTATGATCCAAGACTAATTTATCAGTTATAAATTGCTACAAAGATACTAATACAGAAATATTAAATTCAGTGATCAAAATGTGAGTATAAAGTATTCTGATTGATTCTACGAGTAATGATACTATATGTAATCCAGCGGAAATTACTCATGATAAATAAATACATAAATAGTGGTGCTGTTATAAAGTGGACAGTGCTGATTGTAAGAGAGCTCTGTGTTATTCTGCTGATTAGACATAATTGCTAAATTAAAGTTTAGTATTACAGTACTGTGACAGGGTTGGGCCAGATGGCTATAGGAGAGTAATAGCAGGCAGATATATAAGCCCCGGGCTAAGTAGGTCCCTTTTGCCCGAGTAAGGTAACAGGGGAGGTTCCAGAACAATCAGGAACCTTCTGGAGACAATTAAGACAGACAGGCTGATTAGAACACCTACAGCCAATCAAGAAGCTGCTAGAATCAATTAAGGCAGGCTAATAGGGCACCTGGGTTTTAAAAAGGAGCTCACTTCAGTTTGTGGTGTGTGTGTGAGGAGCTGGAAGCAAGAGGCACTAGGAGCTGAGAGTGAGAACGCGGACGGTTGGAGGACTGATGTGTACAAGCATTATTGGACACCAGGAGGAAGGTCCTATGGGGAGGATAAAGAAGGTGTTGGGAGGAGGCCATGGGGAAGTAGCCCAGGGAGTTGTCGCTGTCGCCCAGCTGTTCCAGGAGGCACTCTAGACAGCCGCATTCCACAGGGCCCTGGGCTGGAACCCGGAGTAGAGGGTGGGCCCAGGTTCCCCCCAAATCCTCCCAACTCCTGGTCAGACACAGGAGGAGTCGACCTGGACTGTGAATTCAGAAAAACGGCCAAGCTGAGGGTTGCTGTGAAGCTCCAAGGTGAGCAAATCCGCCAATAAGCACAAGACCCACCAAGGTAGAGCAGGAACTTTGTCACACTACCTTGAATTAGAACTAAATGTAATCAACATTTTTCAACTTCGTTTGGATCCACTCAGTGGTAACATTCAGTTAAGAGAAAATGTAATAGTGTCAATTAAGAGGATTTCTTACCGGATTTCTTCTTGACCCTTACACAAAGTATATTACTAAACTCTCTTATCCCAGATGCATGATAATTATACCAGAGTGATGCGATGCCTACGCTATAGGTGCTATAGCAGTACACCTACAGTGCTGTAGCTGTCACTGTAAGCTTGTAGTCCAGACTGTAGCAAAATAAGGGTTTTTCTGTAGCTGAAGGAACTCTCCTGCCCTGAACAATATTAGATGGACAGAAGCATTCTTCCATTGACCTAGCCTCATCTACCCTGGGAGTTAGGTCAGCATAGCCATAGTACTCAGGCCTGTGGATTTTTGACACCCCTCTGTGCCATAGCTATATTGATCTAAGTTTTAAGTATAGAACAGACCTGAGAATATAGACAATGGATGTGATCCCTGGATTCCTTTTCATCCCAAAAGTCCCATTGACTTCATATGAAGTTTGCTTCTGCTTGAACATATGGACTATAAAAAGACCTAAATACCAATTTCTGCAGAAATAGCACGCTGAAAAGGTTTTATTATCTATTGCTGAACACTTGTATTTTTAATTATACACGTTTACTTTTAGCCGTACATCATTTATTTAGGCTCCATGCCAGCACTTAGAAAAGGCTTGCAGGTGATGCAAATGACCTTTCACTGTGACTACTTTGTTTTACAATCACATCCCTGCAACTGATCAGAGAAAGATGCTGGCAAAAGTAAATCTCTGTAGCTACCGATACAACCAGAAAAGGTATGTAAATGTAGCAAGTAGACTGTCACACAATGACCTCTCATGGAAACATCTGTCGGAGGGCAAATGTAGATGCAAGGTCTGCAAGTTTTAAGGCAGGAGGACACTGGCAGCATTACCTGACAATGATGGTAGTGGTTGATGTTTGAGATGAACAGCTTGCTGTCAAATTCAACAGGTCAGCCTGCAGAAGGTTAGGTGCAGTGTGAATAAGACTTTCCAGCACCTTTGTGCCCCTCCCCCAGAACTCTGGGGTCAATCCATTTTGGCCTCAAGAACAAGTTAGAGTTGGAGGGCATGAGATATTGTTCCATTGGCCATGGATCATTAGTACACAGAATGTTTTGCCCATGCCCCTTCCCACTTTTGGTGCACTGTGTGCATGGAGCCAGGTATGCCAGCTTTACAGCACTTTGGGGTTCTCTGTAGGCAGGGATCCCCTACAGAAGGGGAAACCACAACTGCCCTGTTATGGAAGGTCCCCATTATGGGGGCTGACTGATAATCTGACCCCTTGTCTTTACTTTCCCAAAAAAACAAGTCTAAATGTAAATTCTAATTTAAAACAAAGTCTAAATTGAAAAATGGCTCTTTCATGGTTACTAACGTATATATGTGACTACATTCATCATTCACTTCTGGTCTGCATATGTTATTCACTTGCAATTACGTTTGGTGGAAAAAGAAAACTCAGCACTTTAAAGGTTGTCAACGTTTTCTTTTGAATGACAACTATTTCAGAATTACCTTGTCTATATTCAACAAATGCAAAACTAATTTAAATTCAGATGAATACTCATCTACATGTTGATTATACAATTTTGAGTCTTTTTTTATTGACTGGGTCTGTTGGTCCTGTTGAAATTTTTTGGCAATTAAATTATGGTAGAGTAATCACTGGAATTACCCTGGCACCATAAGAATTCTATGAACTAATTGGAGTTTACTCTCAGCACAATGAATGTTTGGTTTTATACCTTTAGTACAGTAATGTATCACATTCTTTTCAATGTGCATTCAAACTACTCCATTCTACCTCATCTAGACAAGACAGACCAAATCCCATTGAAGTCATTAGCAAAACTTTCAGAGACTTCAGTGGGGCTTGGATTTGAGCCTTAAATCCAACTCTGGGCCTTTAATCCAACTCTTACCCTTGCCAATCTGTGCCATATGAAATTAGGAGGGGGAATCAGGATGGTTCAGAATGATAGTGTCTGAACAGATTCCAAGAGCCATCTTGCCAGTGCATGTCAGCATGAATTAGAGAATATGGAGACGGTTCATGCAGCAGTGCTCCTTACTCATGCTCCAAAATGGGAGTACTTTGTGCCCCCTGACAGTCAGCTGTCAATGGCCGAGTGCATGCAAGAGAACGGGGGCCTTGACTATTTCCACAGACTGGCCAACCAGACCTCCTTGAGACATAGAAATGATGTTGGAAAAATTTGCCAGGGATCCCACCTGCTAATCAAGACAAACTGCTGCCCTGTAACATTGGAAGGAGGGGGACTTCCTGAGCACTCTTCCCCCAGTTGTGCACCCAAACACGAGAACAGCATTTTGTCCAGACTTCTAATGCATCAGTTTATATGCAGACTCCTCTCTTTGTCAGACCAAAAGGCCTCACAGTAGAATGCAATACCCTAAAAGCCTGCAAGGTGAAACACCAAATGAAAAGAGTACACTTTGCTCCAAATTGTACTATCATAAAACAGAGGGGAATGCTGAAAAATGAGTTAAAGTGCAGTTGATCAAAATTTTGGCTGTCATTGTAAAATTGAATTGCTGTTTCTTATGGCAATGGTGATAGATGTATTTTACAAATAAATCTGTCAAGTAGATTGGATTTTTTAGGACACAGGAAACTGTAAAGTGGAGATTAGTGTAAAACTGAAATGTAATGCAAAGGAAAATCAGGTCCTAGAACTTCACTCCTGAAATGCTTTATTATTGACTTCTAGTCCTAATTTGTGAAATACCACATGGGACACTGAAATCACACCTTTTTGATTACTATTATCTCTCCCCCCCACACACACACCTCAGTTTCTACAAGTAATGGGTGATACCTTAAGAAGTGTTTAGAGCTAAAAACCAATTACATACACCTTATGAAAGCTTCAACGCCTAACTTTCAAATGGTACAAGGCAGTCATCTCTAGTGTTAAGGACTGAAATCAATGTTAGGTGCCTAAATACCTTTTGAGGTTCTGGATGTAGGTGTTTAGGAGAATACTGGCTGCTACAGTAATGCCAGAGCAGAAGTGGGAAAGAGGAGAAGAGAAGCAAGGCGGTAATCATCAGAGTAACTTGATTTTGTCAATATTCGTTTTATTACGTGTTAGGTAGGTACAACTTCTCAAAAGTTTCACAAAATGTGAAAAAAAAAAAAAAGTTAATACGTCTGTCTCCAAAATGTTTCCCCCTCCCAGTAATATGTGAGCAGCTCTTTGAGTACTATGTGGCTACTGATATATTAAACTGTTCCTAGTTTCCACCTTTAAGAACAGCTACAACAATTAAATGAAGGAAGGAGGAAATGCTTGGGGGGACAGGACTATGTGAAAAGCATCATCTCTGGTCTCCTGAACATTTGTGATCATGGAAAAATATTTAGAATGAAGGCTAGAGCTTGAACCAATTTATAGTCCTGCCCAAATATTAATGCTCAGGAGGTCTGCATTTTCTCACTGGCTCTGCCAAAAACTTCCTGTGTGCCCTTGGGAAGCCACATAATCTCTCTGTGATTCAGTTCCTCACCTGTAAAATGGGAATAATAATTCTTTATTTTTTTCTGTAAGTTATTTTGTCTATTTAGATCATAAGCTCTTCAGGGCAGGGGTGATCTCTTACTATGTGTAAGTAAACAGCCCAGTATAATAAGGCCCTGTTCTCTGTCGAGGCTGTGGGTGCTATTGTAATACCAATTCAGCACTCAAAACTCACATTGACTTCACTGCATAATTTAATTGCACAATTAAATAACAATTGGAGATATTCGGTTCCAAGTGTCCCTGCCTGTTAAAAGTATTTTTTTTTTAAAAAAGATTCCTTTATCAGAGACTCACCTGATAGAATAAAGAACATTTCCATTTTTGAAAATTCGTAACAACTTGTTGTCTGTCGTAACTTCATGAAAGTTGGCACCTTTTTCATTAGCAAAGAACAAATCAGGTTTCCAAATAGAATCCAACATGGATGGATCTAAATCCAAAGAGTCATCTGGATATTCGCTATATGCAAGGCGTGGATCATTCCAATTCTGACGGAGAAAGATATTCACTCGGTAATCCTAAGTGAAAGACAAAACAGGCAAAGCTTTATCAAGGATATGGGCTTTAGCTTTTATTTTATCACTTAGCTGTGTAATCCCCTAACCTTCAATAGATGACAAATGATTTATGTCCATGAATGCCAGCATGATACCTTGCTTCATAGATTCCAAGGCTAGAAGGGACCATTGTGGTAATCTAGCCTGACCTCCTGCATAACACAAACCTTACTTGTAATGATTAGTAGTTATACAATAGGTAATAGCAAAGATACATTTCAGGACAACTGGAAACAATCATAACTAGGGATACATTAAGGCAATGGAGGGCTGAAGATAGACCTCACCTCAAACTCCACCCCATAGTGCAGTTCAACCCCTGCTTGGGCTATAGCACATAAAAGTAATTTGCTGGTGTTGTGTGGGATCTGACCCTTCTCATCTTTTGTAGGCACAGCATTCTCCATCTCCCTCTTCCTGTCTTCAGGCCAGCTGGGTTGTGTCCCAGAGAAAGAAGACTCCGCATCCACCCACATAGAGAACTCTGACCCATGAGATGAAGGATATGTCAGTGATTAGGGCACTGATCTTGGCTTTTGGAAACCCTGGTTCAAATCCCTGTTCTGCTACATATTTCCTGGGTATGTTATTTCATCTTTCTGTGCCTCAGTTCTCCATCTGTGAAATGGGGATAGTAGCATTTCCTTGTCTTACAGGGTTGGTATGAGGATAAATACAGAACTATGATAATGGGGGTCATAATATAATTACTTATGATTGACAGACGAGGAGAAGGCATCATCATCATGACATAATGGCAGCAGGAAGACTTACCTTCACTACACAATGACAATATTGTGTTATTGGAGGGCACCCTAAAACCAACAGCTGTCAGAGTTGAGATGCATGGAGCTGTTTAAATCTTTCCAGTTATTCTGGGCTGTCTGCACAACCTGGCAGAAATTGCTGTAGCAGGTATAGTTGGGCTCTTATTCACAACCACAAAGGCTAGAAATATTTTATTTAAATGAAATCTAAGATTGTGATCTCATGTGACTTCAAAAGTTGACTTCATAGGCATGGACCATACTGCTTATGCCTTAATCCACCATTGGTTGTAACATGATGTTCTTAATTTTCTTCAATAATATATTATTGCAAGGACTTTTTAAATTAAATCAAAGACAATGCTGTCAGGTGCACACAAGCAATGTACATTGCAGATATGGAAAACACAGCATTGTCAGGCTACTGCTCTAACCACTACACATCACAACTTTCTGAAGGTTAAAGTCATCAAAGGATTTAATGCTTGACTTGAATTCCACACCATCTCTTTCATGTGACATTGGTATAAAGGGAAGCAGTTACTAATATAACAAAAGACACAATTTAAAGTTGGGGACTGTCATTCTTTACAAAACTGCAATATTTTTAGTTTGATTCTGGGATTAAACAGTCTCCAGCTGAGTGACGAGGGTAAAGTACAAAAATGGTCTCCGGAAGCAATAAAGTATTCGTAACCAGCACATTCTGATAGCCTTTACATGTTGAGTTGAATTGTATGTCTTTTTAATATAGCACATTTTTATGCATTTTACTAAGAAAGGAAGGGAAGTTAACCTTCAAAAGGGAATTAATTGAGGGAATAAGAAAAAATCCCCAGCTACTTAATTTTTTATTAGATCACTTAAATGGCAAAGTTGTAGGCTTATGTTTGATAATATCATTAAGACACATTGGCATAGCTTCAAATTTGGAGAGATTTATTTTATAACATCTGAAAAGCTGTCCAAATTCCTAGATAAATTATGTTAAAAAATTGTAAGTAGGGAATGTCTTAGGAATGTTCAGTAAAACATTGATTTATCAGAATATCATTCAATGTTATGTTTCCATGTACCTATCTTTATAAACTGCATATTTGGGTAGTCTCAAATCATCACCTCTGTGGAAACTATACTGTCAGGGATACATACCTCTGAAGTCCTATTGCAGGTGCTCAGCATTTCCAAGGATTTGACCCTTAATTTATTTGAAAGCATGTTTTAAGCACAGTTTTTGAGGTTTGGTTTTATGGTATCTGGTAATGGTGTTAAGGGTCGTGTTTATATAATTAAAGGTGATAGATGCAAAAGGACCTAATTCTCCAATACTTACACATCTGACTCCACGATTAGCTCTGTTGTTATAATTGGAAACACTTGTGGAGTAAGGTGCTACTCAATGTGAGTAATAGTGGATAAATCTGACCCACAGACTACTAAAAATTGGGCCCAAATCCTCAATGGCAGCCTGGTGCTTAACGACTTTCGAGGGTCTAGGCCTTGATCACCAGTGTCTTTCTCCTTGATCATCAGAGGCTACCATAGAGATAAGTGTGCACGTGAACCATTCTGTCAGGACCTACTTATCTATCCTGATCAAATATCCAGACAAAAACAGTATATTGAAATACAAGATCAGCTGGAGGATAGAACTAATTGGATGATAAAGGAAAGCGTAGGTCCTCTACTTAGCAGGGAAGGAGAGCTAATAACTGATGACATCAAGAAGGTTAAAGTGTTTAATGCCTATTTTGCTTCAGTGTTCACTAAAAAGGTTAGTGGTGACCAGATGCTCAACACAATTATATTAAGAAACAAGGGGGAAGACACACAAGACAAAATAGGAAAAGAACAGGTTAAAGAATATTTAGATAAGTTAGATGTATTCATGTTGGCAAGGCCTGATGACATTTTGTCTTGGGGTACTTAAGGAACTAGCTGAAGCAATCTCGGAACCATTAGTAATTATTTCAGGAACTCATAGAGGACAGTTGAAGTACTAGAGGACTGGAGAAGGGCAAATGTAGTACTTATCTTTAAAAGGGGGAACAAAGAGGAGGCGGGGACTTAGAGACCAGTCAGTCTAACCTACATACCTGGAAAGATATTTGTTTAATAATTTATTCCATCACTTTGTAAGCACCTGGAAGATGATAAGGTCATAAGAAAGAGCCAACATGGTTTGTTAAGAATAAATTATGCCAAAACAAATTAATTTCCTTCTTTGACAGCGTTACTGGCCTTGTGGATGGGGGGAAGCAGTAGATATGATATATCTTGATTTTAGTAAGGCTTTTGACATAGTCCCATGGGACATTCTCAGAGGTAAACTAGGGAAATGCAGTCTCCATGAAATTACTATAAACTGGGTGCATAACTGGGTGAAAGATCATTCTCAAAGACCATGTTCACTGTCAAACTGGGATTGTGTCTCTAGTGAGGTCCCACGGGGGTCAGTCCTGGATCTGGTACTAGTTAATATTTTCATTAGTGACTTGGCTAATAGAGTGTAGATTATATTTTAGACTTGCAGGTGCCAAACTGGGAGGCATTCAAAGCACTTTTGCGGGCAGGATTAGAATTCAAAATTATCCTGATGAATTGGAGAATTGGTCAGAAATCAACAAGGTGAAATTGAATAACGATAAGTGCAAAGTATTTCACTTGGGAAGGAAAAAATCAAATGCACAACTACAAAATGGGGAATAATGGGCTAGTAGTATTGATAATGAGGATGTGGGAATAATAGTGGATGTCAAATTGAATGACTCAACAATGTGATGCAGTTGTGAAAAAGTCAAACATCATTCTGGGGTGTATTAAAAGCAGCATTGTATGTAAGACACAGGAGGTAATTGTCCTGCTCTACTTGGCACTGGTAAGGCATCAGCTGGAGTACTGCGTCCAGTTGTGGGCACCGTACTTCATAAAAGATGTGGACAAATTGGAAAGAGTCCAGAGGAGAGCAACAAAAATGAGAAAAAATTCAGAAAATCTAACCTCTCCGCAGAGAAGTTAACAAAATCTGGGAATGTTTAGTTTTGAGAAAAGAAGACTGATGGGGGACCTGAAAAGTCTTCATATATGTTAAGTGCTGTTATAAAGAGGATTGTGAACCATTGTTCTCCATGTCCACTGAAGGTAGGGCAAAAAGTAATGGGATTAATCTGCAGCAAGGGAGATTTAGATTAGATATTAGGAAAATCTTAAACTCTGGATAGGCTTCCAAGGGAGATTGTAGAATCCCGATGATTTGAGGTTTTTGAGAACAGGTTGGACAAGCATCTATTAGGGTTGGTCTACATTTATTTGATCCTGCCTCAGCAGAAGGGCCTGGACTTCACGACTTGTTAAGGTCCCTTCCAGTCCTACATTTCTATGATTCCCAGCATGTGTGTAAAAGCCTTCTATGACAAAATCAACCATACATCCATGTCATTAAGCATAAGGTTGGAGCAGTATGGGTGTAGTACTAATCTTCATCCATTTTAATATTACTGCTAGTTTAGGGCCAATGCCCAGCAAGTGCAGAAATGGAGGAGAGTGAAAAAAGTCTCCATCTTTTGCACAGTGGCTGCAAACAACCCTGAAAACAAAGGCAGCTCCTTGCTAGTACCTTTGTGGGTGACGTCTTCCCTTCCAAAAAATGGCAAGGTGGAAGCAGGACTGTGGTTTTTACTCCTTCCTAGGTGTAGCACCAGCCTTTTTCTTACTCTGAATCTGAAACTGAGCCCCTTGGGACAGATTGTGGTCCATTCTGCATGCCTGTGTAGGGAAATATAGGGGCATAAGGCATGATCTTACTCCTCTGCCGATACTGTGGGGAACTGTGTGTATGGAGAGAGAGACCTCTTTGGGGGTTGTCATGCCCGCCCCCCCCATCCATGCATATGAGTTTGAGTGAGTAGAAAATGGGAGGAACCTAGGCTCTGTGTCCCCAGTTCACGGGCCAGTGCAGTTGTGCCAGCATGCTGTGGGGATGTTCACTATGCTATGTATAGATCTGGAGCAGAAGAAAATTGGGAGGGAGATTGTGAATCTCTGTGAGACTTTAGGCAGGGCTCGTAAAAAAGACATCATTTAATTCTTAATTAATATTTATTGCAAGTAAAACATGTTCGTCTACTTACTTTACTCTCCCCACAGAGGGTACAATGAGAAATCAATGCAGTTATTTGTGGAGTAAGGGGCTCCTCCGTGTGAATATTGGTAGTGGAATTTAGCCCTAAATGTTGGTGAGTGAAGGGAAGTTGGAGGGGAGGTTAAAAATTCACAGTGGAAAGTATACATAAAAGAAGCAATGGTGGAAAATAAATAATCTGTTATAGACTACATTAACCAATGCTGAATGTCAACTTGCCTCAGTAGCCCTCTCAAGCTGGGATCAGATTTGTATTGGTTTAACTTGCATGGCAGTCAAAGAACATTCAGTAGTTATCCTCTCTCAAAACTATTAATGAAGCAGTCTCATTTTCAGATATCAAAAATCAAACTGTATAAAAAAGGTTATACATTTTACTAGAGCTTCATGAAGGACAAACAAGTGCTCATTGTTCTGAGCTAGTAATTACACAGTGTGGGCATGAGGTGTAAATTCTTTAAACAGGTAGTATGTTTTTGTGTAAACAAAGAGCAGAATTCAACTGCCGGCATTGATTTGTTGATTTGTTTTTCTCTGTGGATTACTAAATAACACTCTTCTATAGTTCCTAATTTTCATAACTGAAAAAGTTGGCAGGACCCCTTCAGTTCTCACTTGCTACTTGTGCATAGAGGTCAATCCTGCCCCCTTTGCATAGCACAGAAAAGTCCGTGCCGAGGAAGTTTCTCAAGTGTTGAGGCAGGGAGAAAGCCAGGAGGGATGATTTCTGTGGAAGGACAGTGGAACCACTCTGTGGCCACCTCTAACACCTGAAGGCTGCTGTAATCCCTAGAGCTCCTGTGCCCTGGTTTTTGTGGTGTACAATGGCTGACAGATACCGTCAGTCCTATTGTCCTTCCTTCTACCCCTACAGCAAAACTGTACGTGCAGTGTGTGAGAGAGACCATGTTAGGACATCAACCGAACCATTACAATAAAATCTATACATGCAATAACAAATTCCTTGTTTGTGCATATTTCTTCAGTAGATGAAACAAAATTGGATGACTAGCTAAGTACTATTTGCTAACCTGTGACTAGGTTGATGCAATCAGTGTGAGTATATTAAGTCCTATCTAATAAGGAACTCTGAACTCTAGGATGCCTTTGAGTTGTGTGAAGTGATAGAAACAGCTACAAGCAGGCTGAAAGCTCTCTTTTTTAAAAAATAGAATATCACTAGGTTCAAAAATTCAGTCTGTTACCATCCAATTTTTAAGTTCTCAGCTATTTTGACTTTTCTAATTACAGCCTTGCAACAGTAAGGCATGTATCTATGACATGCCAACAGTCCTAGGCCATTATGCTATCAGAGGTAACTCAACCAATCACCACCCAATACTCTACTGCTAATTTGCATTCAGCAGTTTCATTGGTTGTATGAGGGCGACTGCACATTTAGTGGATTACTTGGCCCAACTACCCCATCCATGCAACAGCATGGGCAAGATTTATAGTGCTCAAGCCTTTATAAGGTCTGTTAACTTCTGATTCACTATGCTGAGGTACACAGTACTACCTTCTCGCAGTATGGTAAATGCCAGAATGTTGACTGTCTCACTGGAACTTGGTGATTTATAAAGAATTCATTAGTTTATCAAATATAATGTCTAGCTTTTTACAAGCCTTTGATAAAGCACAAGCATACTAGGCACAATAGTTTCTCTTGGTTAATTGGTTGTACTAATTCCAACTCTAAATTACTGAAATAAGAGGCAGCTTTTTAAAGGTATTTTTATTTGCATCCTTTTGCCTTTCAAAGGATTCAAGATAATTTGTCATTGGCCATGTTTTACCACTGTCATGATGATAAAATGATTTTTAGACTGATATTTTGTTCCTCTAAAGAATTTCCCCTGCAATTAAAATTATTGTCCAGTTCTTTCAGCATAAGGCTTATTTTGATCAGGACACACAGGTGAATGAATGACAGATAAATGGGTTGGACTTTAAGTGGCAGGCTACAACTTTACTTAACACTGTTGAGGAGTGCTATGTCCCCCACACCCTAATCACATATATCAGGCATTTAACTGAGTCTAGTGTGGTTGTCAGGACTCTCACCATACAATCAATAAATGGGGGTAGAGCCATCTGGGAGCTGGCCCCTTTCATCCTTATCCACACTGAACACTGGCTGCAAGTTGCAATGAGCTGACACAATTTTACTTACCCTAATGTTAAACATTTTAACGTTGTAACCTAACAGTGCCTCCATAATGGCTAGAAGAAGGGGGGAAAAATCAGACCTCCTGCCAATTTTTTGCAATGGGAAAAATTCCTTCCTGATCCCCAAATGGGCAATCGATCAGACCCACAGAATCCTGAGTAACACAGCATCAACGTGATATTAAAGGAAGAGTGGGGTAGCTCACAGAAAAAGGAGCTTTTATAAAGCCCAGGGAGCTTAAATAGGCAAGGAAGGTGCTCCACAAAAGCCAATTTGCAAGCCCATCCCCCCATTTCCAATGGGAAAGGAGCAGACTCAAGGAAGGGGGACAGACCTTCTGCCCCCCCCCCGCCATGGTCACTGCATCCCTCCCCTGTGGTTGTTCAAATGTCTTCTCTTGTTGACTGCATGGGTGGGGCATTTTACTACTTTAGTTGGTGACTGATGAGCACAGGCACAAATGCAGTAGATATAAATAGTTTCTTTCTTTCTGGGTACCACAGCTCATATTAGCTGATATTATTAACAAACCTGTACCCTCCCCCACTTCCTCCTACACCATTGTTTCTGTCAGGAAAGTAGTTGCTTTCTAAGCCTACACAAGCATCACTTTAGCAGTGAAGTAATCTGACTCCTTCTCCCACTTTCATGTAGGCAACAAGTGAAACATTTTAAACAATCGAAAATCTAACATTGTCCTCTCTCAAATGGCAATGACGCTCTGGACCAAACTTTTACCTGACTGACACCCTGTGCCATCCTGCTAAAGCCAGTGGAAATACAGGAAGTGTATATCTTGGCAGAATTAAGCCCTGTGGGCTATTTTTGCTGTTTTTATAACAAATTTGATAACCGTAAACTCTGGCTTAAATAAATTGTTTAGATTTCCTGCTAGATTATCCTGCTTGACAGCTCTGGATAATCAAATGCTTTGTTTATCTACAGGACAGCAGCAGGGCAAGTTTCCTTGCTAGCATGCCTCAATCCTGACTGCTAGGGGACTTCCTTTAGCAGTAACAGGAGTAGTTCAGTCTCCATGATCCAAGCAGTTCTTGTCTTTTCTGCTGTCTGCCAATTAGTGCAAAGTATGGTCGCAAGTTTGTGAGGTGGGGCCAGCAACCATCGCTTAAATGGGAATTGTGTTTAAGCTCTACTGGGTTGGGTTGAATTATGCTGGTGACCTCCAAACCTTTAGCTTGGAGGTCATTAGCAAAGCCCTGAGGCAGCCAGTCTTTCATAAGCATTAATGTTACACCTTCAATAATAATGCTTGCCAGTATCTGAGCAGTACAATATTGCTCAGTAATTATTGTCTGAAGTAATACCATATATTAGTCAATATTTTTAGCATATTGCTTTATTATAAAGTGATAGTAATAGACTTGATAGTACTGTGAATGTACAGCATTTCTAAGGCGTCATTAAAGTTATAATTATATATTGAATACATCACTATGCTTGTCACTTTATACATGTAATTACAATATTTCTATTCACTCATGTAAGCATTGCGGTAGTCATCCGTAGTGAGGATACTTCTTTGTGAAATTAAACTCTCATTGTATTTGGGATCCTGCCAGCTCTGCAGTGATAAGTGTATAAAGGCAAATTTGCAAAATTTCATTTGCAGATCACCTGCACACATTCTTTATGGACACTATCATCATTTGCACCAAAAGATCACATGTACATGCACACAGATGGATCTTTCCCAGTATCCTGCCAGCTTTAGTTTCATGTGCCATTAAAATTTCATCTTATATTTCTATCCGAACTCTAAGCAGGAATTTTAACTTGTCTGATTCAAAATGAAACAAAGGTACATTTGCTTTGTTGGTGCTAGGTCACAGCAGCATTTTAACATGAGAAGCTTGTGGAATTGCAACCATCGCCTCTAATACAAAAGTTAATAGCATTGTGGGAAATGTACTTCAGAAGAGTAATTGTAACTTTGCTATTAGTAACTATGCCCATTGTTAGCTCAAATCCATTAAAAGACCTCACTCAAGAAAACACTTGAGCATTTAGTGCTGGTGAAGTCACCTAAAATTGCATGAAAGCAGAGGTATTTATGTAGATCTAATATTGAGATTTGTAATATTGGTTTTGAACAATCTCTAGAATGTTAACAAAAGACTCAGGGGGACAGATATTTTTCCTTTTTTATTCCCGTATGCCATTCACATCAATGAATTTTGCCCAGCATGTTCACCAATTATGAAATATTTACTGAAACACTTTAAATGAAAATGATTAATATTATATAAAAATCAAAATCCAGGTCTGGATTCAGGCTTCGTTACAAATGCAAAATGTTTTAACTGAAAGGATCCTGGAGTTCAAATGACACTGGACTGTTCGATGGTTTTCGATCAACACCATGTGAAACTTTCAGCTCACATGGTTTTAAATCCAAAAACTCTAAGCAACACTGTGTGGGGTGAGGGGAGGAATGGTGGCATGTGAATAGAAATTGAAAAGTTTCATGTTCAGGGTTGGGAACTGAAGTTAAATTACTTATATTCAGAAAAAGTTCTCTGTTTTAGAGCCAACATATCATCTATAATTTTCATTTAATGACACAAAATAGGACTGAATGCTGCTCTCAGTCATATTGGTGTAAACCTGGAGAAACTTCAGTGATGGAAATGGAGTGAATCTGGGTTTATCTCAGTGTAAATAAGATCAGAATTTGGCCCTCTACTACTGCTACATACCAACAGTCAAGGGACATAACTCTTCCAACCTCCCTCCCTCTGCCCCCATTTTTCTCTCTCTCTCTCTCCTTTTCTTCACATTCTTTAGGCACCTTTTTGATTGACCTTTCATTGCTGTAGGAGTAGTTGAGAAGTTGCAAGAAGCCCCTAGTAGTTAATTATTTTTAGGGGTAGTTATTTATTTTTTGTCAAGGTCCAAATTTCTTGGTCAAGGTATAGTCAAGGTCCAGACTTCAGAGAAACATTTTTCACACTGAAATAACAATCATGATAAGTAAATAATTTTTTTGCAGTCCATTCAAAAGCATCTGGAGGTATGGATTTGGATCATGGTCTACCTACTGACTTCCCCTGCTCTACATAATGCCGAGTTTTCACTACTGAGTAAACTATCATGAGTGTCATGAACTGGTTCCATTTTGGTGGCTGCAGTGCTCTCAATTTTAGGACTATTGCCTCAGCTACCTGCAGTTCCCCCATTGACCACTAGAGCCGCACTGTGCTGCTTGTGAAATGATATCCGCTTGTCGGGCAGAGTCTCATAGCAGGTGCTTCGTAATAGAGCTGCTTTTTTCCTCTCAGCAACTGAGCTTGGTAGCAGTGGCCTCGCCAGCCACACACCTGTTACACTGCAGCAAAGGAATTAACTGATGTAGGAGCCCAGGGGCAAAGCATGGACAGGAGCAATCTGTGCAGGCCAGGCCCCTACCCTGCCATTAGTAGAGCAGCTTCCTCTGCCGATTCAGGTGTGGAGGGCTGGACTCCATGGGGGCCTGTAAGGGAGAAGTGATTGAGGGAACCTGGGCAATACAGTAAGTCCTCCAGGAAACATAAAGACACCACCTTTCCTGTATACTCTAGATGCAGTCTTTGGGTTCCTGAGTCACATTTACTGCTGGGGCAGAATGAAACACAGCAGCCCAGACAGGACAGTCACAGGCTGCAGCTACACAGAGCAGCAGAAAGTCTTTTTACCTTGTGTCTGTACATAGTTCCTGTTTGTTATAACAACTTTATGTTGACACAGGTCTCTGCTCATCAGTACGATACTATATGGGACCAGCAATAGAAGGCACAGAGTGCTGGAAGCCATGTTGAGAAAGTTAACATTGTAATGGCTACCACGGAGCCTGTGCAACTGCAAGTAACTCCCCTAACTGTCCTGAGAATCGTGGAAAAATGTTGAATGTGCCTGGAAACCTTTCAAACTTGAATGGTATATGAAAACCACGGGGGCAAATAAACTGGAGGAGGATGAGGAAAAGATGCTCTGCTCTTAATGGTGGCAGACACAGAAGCCCTAGATGTATACAGTGTGGTGGGGAGAGGAAGGAGGAAGCTTTGCAGAAATAATGGAAATGGTTGGGGATCTTTGTGTCCTTAGTAAAAAGGTTATTTATGAGGGACAGATGTTCAGAACACAGAATGAAGGGGAAGTTTGTCACCGATTTAAAATTAAAAATTAGTCCTATGAATATGGAATATTTAAAGACTCTTTCACTGAAGACCAGATTGTCCTGGCATGTAAAAATTAAAAAGCGTGTGAATGGTTACTCGGGAGTATGAGTCTGATACTAGAAAGGGCAATATGTATGTGCCAAGCAGCAGAACAAAGAGAAACTCCAATAAAAAGCTGAGAGAAATGCACAGAGGTCATGACTGTGATTACTATAGCTAAAGTAGCAAACAAAAAGTTCACAAAAATTAAATTGTTCAAAGACAGAAACATGGAAAGCTGGAAATGATCCCAGTGATGTAGCAACCAGCATGAATATAGGAAATGCCTATCACCTGGGCAAGTATGTAGAAACTGTAATAAACCAAGCCATTACATTAAAATGTGCAGAGAAGGCAAGGAAATATAGGTATTAAGTGGAGGAAGGGATTCCACAAGTGAAGAGGAAGAGCTGTTCCTAAGCTCAATAATAGAGGAGGCTGAAAACTCAAAAGATTAGCTAATTAAAATGTGCACAAATGGCACTTATATGACATACAAGATAGACTCCGGGGAGACAAGTAAATTAATTACAGATACTGAAATAGAGAGAAGCAAGGAGCACAAAAAAGTGGAAGAATCAAATGTGTCTGAAAGACTATACTCGAGGAACAGTTCCAGTGTTGGGATAGTACACACTGATACTTAAATGCAATGGGAAAATGATAAAGAGTTTGTGGTGGTATACAGAGGCAAGCAAGACCTCTTGGTCCTACATACATGTGAGGTGCTTAGTCTCATTAAGAGGATGCATGCCATAGAGAAAGAGAAAGAGAAAGAACCAGACGTATGAAGCTGTAGTCACAGAAAATGGGTACTTCCAGTAATATACAAGATATGGTTAAGAGAAGATAAGAATCTGGAGTACAGGCTAAATGAAAAGCTCTACAAGTCTTAAGAAAGGAGCTAGAAGAGCTGGAAAACATGACAGCAAATGTTATCATTAGGAGAATAGAAGAACCAACAGGTTGGGTTCACTCCTAGTAAATGTAGAGAAAAAAGCAGGGAGACCACCGCTGTGTATGGATCCTAAAGAGCTGACCAAAAACATAAAAAGAAACACTTCCACTTGCCCACAAGAAGTGAACTCATGTCTGAAATGGCTGGAGCCAAATTTTTCAGCAAATTAGATACAGTGGCAGGATTTTGGTTGATCTCCTTGGACACTAATAGCTCCAAAATTGGCAGTTTCAAAATACCATTTGGAAGATACAGCTTCCTAAGACTGCCTTTCTGAATATGTTTAGCTTCAGAAGTATTTCACTGTACAATGAGCCAGATGTTAGAGGGTCTAGTGGGAGCAAAAGTGTACACTAATGATATCATTTGGGGCAGCACTGCCACTGAACATTAGGAATGACTGAGAAGAGTACTGGAGATTGCAAGAGCTAATAACCTTAAATTGAGTAAGACCAATGTCAATTTCAAACAACAGAAATAACATAGTTGGGAGAGAGACTGACCTACAAAAAAGTCTTGCTCAATGAATCAAAGATTCAGGCAGTACTGACTGCTAAGACCCGAGGATACAAAGGGATTTAAAAGGCTGCTAGGCACGTTGAATTACATCAGCAAATTCATACTTAGCTGTACAGCTTGCACAATTCACCTAAGACATTTCCTGCACAAAGGCACTGAATGGGCATGGATGCCAGAGCATGAAGGAGATCAAGGATTTAAAGCACATTCTGACATCCACTCTAGTGCTCCAATTTCTTGGTTCACTGAAAGACATCAGACTCTCCCCAGATTCTTTGAAAGGAGGGCTGTGAGCAGTACTGTTACATGGAACATATTGGTTGCCAGTATCATATGCATCTAGGGCTATGACAGCCCCAGAAAGATGTATGCACCAATTGAAAAAGAGAAACTGGGTCTGGCATATGGATGTACAACATTTCATTACTTTCGCTATGACTGTAGCTTCAAAACCAAAACTTATCACCAGCTGCTGCTTGCAGTACACAAAAAGGCACCTGGAGAAGTGCCACCAATGATACAGCAACTACTTTTGAACATACCAGATGTCTGCCAGGCACCACTTAGTGATGGCAGACACGCTCTCAAGAGCAGGTAATCCACTTGCCAGTACACAGCCTTATGATCTGGAACAAGCAGTAAACATACTTGTGAACATGATAAAAGTATTGTGCTATATACTCAGTCATAGGGGCTGAATGAGAGAGAGAAACACATAAAGATGAGATGCTGCAAGCTGTGATACTAGCAATAAGTAAAGGAGGGAAAAAATCAACACTCCATCTCAATATCCCAACTGTAAACAATAATTTACCAGTGATCTCCAGAGTGTTCTTGAAGGGAACAGATCTTTGTTTCCTGATGAGAAGGAAAATATTGGAATGAATTCATGAAAGGCACTTGTGAATGACTAAATAAAAAATCAGAGGAAGAGAGATGGCCACAGATGAAGACAGAGATCAAAGAAATAGTGAACAGGGCTGGAACATGTCAGAAGTTCATTCAGAAGAGATTCCTGGCAGAAAGAATCAATGAAACCACACAAACAATTTGTAAGTCCACAGGACAAGGTTGGAAGTAATTTGGCCAGCCTGGGAAGACATAATACCTGGTTCTGATGGACTTCTTTACCAATTTCCCAGAGGTAGTCACACTTGAAGATACCAGAGCAGTAACAGTTAAATCTGTATTTCCACATCATAGAATTCCACAAACAGTAACAACTGACAATGGACTACAGTTCAAGAATAGAGAATTCCTGGACTTTGTTAAAATATATGACTTTCATAAGGAGACATATAGTCCCAGATATGGATTAGCTGAATATAGAGTACTATGGTGAAGAACTTAGAACTTGTCCAAAAAAATGGATATAAGAGAAGATTCATATTTAGTACTACTCAATATTGAGCTACACTGCTGCATTGTGGAAAGTCACCAGCTGAGCCCCTCAACAATAGATGTATAAATATTCAATTACCAGATATAAGACAAAAACAAAAGGATAACTAAGGAATCTGTGATAGTGAGGAAAAGACAGGAAAAGTACAATCAGACAAATATTACAATAAAACAGCAAGACCTCTTCCACAGTTAATAAACAAAGACTTGGTGAGAATTTGGCAAGATGGGCACTGGCCAGTCAAAGCTCCAGGGATCAAAGAAGAGTCACCTGTCTTATACTCAGAGAACGTAGATAAAGGCAAAATCTTACAAATGAATTGTAAGAATCTGCTTGTCATAAATATAAAGGGAAGGGTAAACACCTTTAAAATCCCTCCTGGCCAGAGGAAAAACCCTTTCACCTGTAAAGGGTTAAGAAGCTAGGATAACCTCGCTGGCACCTGACCAAAATGACCAATGTGGAGACAAGATACTTTCAAAAGCTGGACGGGGGGAGAAACAAAGGCTCTCTCTCTGTCTGTGTTGTTGTTTTGCCAGGAACAGAAAAGGAATGGAGTCTTAGAACTTAGTAAGTAATCTAGCTAGATATGCGTTAGATTCTGTTTTGTTTAAATGGCTGATAAAATAAGCTGTGCTGAATGGAATGTATATTCCTGTTTTTGTGCCTTTTTGTAACTTAAGGTTTAGCCTAGAGGGATTCTCCATGAATCTGATTACCCTGTAACGTATTTACCATCCTGATTTTACAGAGGTGATTCTTTTACTTTTTCTTCAATTAAAATTCTTCTTTTAAGAATATGATTGCTTCTTCATTGTTCTTAAGATCCAAGGGTTTGGGTCCGTGTTCACCTATGCAAATTGGTGAGGATTTTTATCAAGCCTTCCCCAGGAAAGGGGGTGTAGGGTTTGGGGAGGATTTTGGGGGGAAAGACATTTCCAAGGGGGCTCTTTCCCTGTTATATATTTGTTAGACGCTTGGTGGTGGCAGCAATAAAGTCCAAGGGCAAAAGGTAATGGTTTGTACCTTGGGGAAGTTTTAACCTAAGCTGGTAAAAATAAGCTTATGGGGGTTTTCATGCAGATCCCTACATCTGTACCCTAGAGTTCAGAGTGGGGAAGGAACCTTGACACTGCTTAAGATACCTGACAATTTGGTTGAGACAAGTGGTGTGAGAGCAGACAAACAGATGAAAACAATTCACAAATGGACCCTATTATTGACCATGAGACTGAATTATCTGTTACACACAAAGACTTGCGGAAAGAAGGTGTACAGTATAGCAGATTGGGAAGACTGCTGAAATGCCCCAAGGGACTGCTCGAGAAATGGTAGGGTTGTGTTTAAGCAGCCTGAAGAGTTAAGTCAGTTATTGCATTTATTATAGTTTGTTAGTTTAATGCAATAGTATTTTAGTTCAGTAAAGGGATCCAAAAAGAGAAGATGTGCTATAGAGTAAGTCCTCTTCCTGTATACTCTTTATGCAGTCTTTGGTTTCCTGTGACACTCTTCCTGCTGGGGCAGGAAAAAAAGCCCAAGACAGGGCAGTCACAGGCTGCAACTATACAGAATAATGCAAGTTTTGTACCTCATTTCTTTACATAGTTCTTGTTCATAATAAAAGGTTTATCTTGACACTAGTCTGCTTATCAGTAAGATACTAACAGAACCTGCTGAGGAGGATGACGGGGAGGAATGAGACTAGGACATCCCAGTTCATGTAGTGGTTGAACCAACTTGGGGAAAATGAGACCATGACAATATAATGGGCTGGAACTTGCCCTAGGAGAGGGTGTTTTGGGGCATTATATTGCAGGTGAAGGGGAGCAGAAGTGCGGGAAACTATTGGAGAATTCCTGCCGGAGGAGAAATGAAGTGTGACAGAGTGGTGGGCAACAGCAGCTAAGTCAGTTCATCAATCATTGCAATTCCAATTAGTCAACCCAGAGCACACCTGACTATGGGAGTGCTAATCTGGTGATAGACTGGGGTGGGCTGGAGAGAGTTAAAAGGCCAATTAACTCATTAGCCCAAGTGCTACAAAAGGCACAGGAAAGAAGCCTAAAAGGAGAAAGAGGATGAGTAGAAGAGTCAGAGCTGTGCTCTGTCTCTTATCTCTGAAGTTGATGGTTATATGTTACTGATAGTATGAGGCTGCATAGACTGTAAAGGTGGCAGAAAAAAAATTGTAAATCAACTGCATGTCTCTGAGCCATTAGTGGGACTAGAAAGTAGTAGGAGCAAGTCTGCCTGGCCCTATGGGGTCAGAGAAGGAAAGGATGTTAATCAAAGATTAAAAGGGGAAAATGGAGTCTGTGTCAAGATGAAAAGGGGGAGTCCATGCATTTGTGTGGGTAGCTTGTTAATTTCAGATTAAATTCCCATCCTGATATGTTTACATGCACACATGATAGGCAAACTAGGTTCTGTGAAGAGTTCAAAAACCATGACTCACTCAAAAATGCAGTTAATGGGGCGCAAGAAGTGTTGTCTCCTAATGTTTGAAACTATAGGGTAGGCAATACTGTCCCTGTGCTCTCTCAGCCTGAAGATGTCTGAGGCTAGCACCCATGCTTAGCTTCTCCACAGTAGCCAGGCAGGGGTTGGCAATGACTCCCCAGCGCGCTTTCTAACATATTGGGCAGATGCTGAACCCTTTCAGATGAGTGTGGCCTCTTCACTACCTCCATTCCCCAGAGCTCCAGGAAGCAATGCAGCTGCCCAAGGAAGTCTTTGCTTTAATAAGTTCTTGAGGATTTAACTCCCACTTTATAGTACTGAAATAATATTTTAGAGTCATATTGTGCTATTTGTTTAATGGAGATTTCTGTTTAAAAGCTAATGGCCTAGCATTACCATGCATTAGCTTATTTTAATGATATCACAGGATAGGACAACGGTATGCATTGTTTTCTGTGTTATGAATAAAGCTGATGATTCAGTAATCTCAAGCCATGAATTCATTCTCCTCCTCTTCTGCCAACTATGCTTATGTGACAGTGTGGGAAATATGTCTGTGTAAAACTTATGAATTCTGTTTGATTTTATGAACTCTGTATCACTGGTCCTCTGTGTATTGAATCAGCCATTTGCTGACATGGACAATGTCTCATATCACACATCTTCTCTGGAAGCTGCTACAGGATAATCAAGAAGTTGTTGACATTGAGTGACATTGCCCTGCCAATACACTGTATATTCCAAACAGGGTGGCTAACCTGCAAGAAATGATTTTTTTTTTCAGTCTGGACTTCAGGTGGTTGGTGACCCAACACAGGATCATGTGGTGGGGGAAATCTGTTCACCCGAGGGGTGGATTGCAGATTGACACCACAGCCAAGCTGGTAACAGACTAGGGTCTGCATCTGTGTGCATACTTAGAGGTTTGAGGCTAGAGAGACAGTGCCTAAACTCTGACTAGCTACAGCAAGCCAAGAGCATGTGAGACCCAAGTATTGGGTTCAGGAAAGCAGCCTAAGTGTCTAGCACGAGGGTGGGACTCATTAGGGTTGTAACAGCTTATATACGTGTACAAAACTCAGCAGCTTTGTTTGTAGTAGCACTTCCCCTCCCACCCAAAAGCCACATTTCTCTTATAAATATATATTTTCAAGTTCATCTGTCAGCATTTCAGACATGTAGGTATTTTATTTTATTTTATTTTCCTTTCAGGCATTGCTGATAACTGTAGCTGTAGATAACATTAGCTTTTTATTTGGGGGCTGAAGCTTTTTAATTCCTGGCTTCAAATATGACCAAAATTTTGACATGTTGCCCTCAAGAGCATTCTCTCTCCCTCCTAACTAAAAATAACCTACAAAAAAAGGATAAATTCAGCTTCTTTATTTAGCTTTCTATTCTACGGTGTGCCTCGAATATCCACAAAGCTATCATCTCCCTCACAGTACCACCCTTTAAAGTGTTTAATCTATCCTGTTCCTTTTTCCTTTTTGTATTACTTTTACTGGTTGCCTACAAGAATTAGGTAAACTTTGGCTGGTGTGGTTTCTCTTTCTTTCAAAAACAACTTTAGTTCCTTGAACTTCGTCTTCAAAATCCTGTGACCCTTCTAATTTTAATATCATTTGTTCAAACAGGAGGATCACAATAGGCTATTTGCCAACACCCCTCAGCAATTCTCTCTCTCTCTCTCTCATTTTGATGTAATATTGTGGAAATGAATGACATAATTATAGTGAATGAAAATACAGAATGAAATATAAAACAAATGACTGGCTATTTCTTAGGGAGATTAAAGCTTTGGATGAGTGCAGTAAAATGTATTTTTCTGTGGGGGAAAAAAGAACAATTAAATCTAAGCTTATCTCACAATTTTTAACCAGAGTTCCCTTTTTGCAGTGTGCATACTTTCATGGTTAATTATAGCTTGAGCTAATTAATGTAATACTAATCAATTACTTTACAACAGTAATCAAGATAAAGATGAGTTCTGTATCAAGCCAAAGAATATTTTTCTTTATCATACTAGATGCAAGAGAGGTACAATTTGGGGACTGAAAAGATAAAGACTGATGTAAAGAAAGATTCTTTACTACTATACCTGAGAAGCTGGTATGTCACAAAATACATTCATGGATTTAGTTCTTACTGGCTAAAATTTCTAATACTGCTACCTTGGTCTCTAAAAATATGAAACGTGACATGCTTTTTAGTACTGCTTTGATTAGTATAATTGGACAGGATGCCCCGTGACTGATTAGGCTTTGTATAATAACCTTTCCATTTTGCACTTGTTCAGTGACCCATGCTGCATTTCAAGTAATCTAATTATTCTAAGTAAATTGATGGAGTTTCCTTAGTTTTCCCTTGCATGTGTAAACATTTAGGGCTGGACCCAGTGACTTCAATGGACTTTGGATCAGGCCTTTAAACAACAGAAACTCACTGTGCAAGTATTTAAACCCAGGCAAGCATTTCATAGCTGTGGGATTTGCTGTTTCTTAAATAAATTTCCATAATCAAGTGAACGAGGAAGGCTTCCTAAGAGAACTGCTTCATTCATTAGGCATTTTAGGAGACTGACCTGCCTGACAGTGATTCTGTGGATCAGCTTGTTGTGCAATGTTTGACTATAACCAATGGCATATTCAGCATACAGTGTTATGCTTAGAGATTGGGTATAGAGAAAAAGAGCTCACGGTTTATAAGCATTTCTCCCTAATGCACATCTACCTAATCAAGAGAACACTGCATGGTTGGCCTGCCTGTACCAATTGTGCTGAGTTGATGATTTTCATGGTCTACGTGCAGGCAGGATGCAGCTTTTCAGGGAACTTCAGCTCACTACCTGGGACTGAGAGATTAATTGATCTCTACCGCTGATAGCTCTGGAGTATGGTAACTTCTTTTCCAAAATGCTTGTGCCAAAGGGTAACTGGCCTGGAGATAAGAGAGAAGCCTACAGAGAAGTTAAGGGGTCAGGAGAGAAAGAGGGTTCCTCTTCAGCCTGCTGACCTTTGCCAGTCCAGGGGAAAGGACACAGCTGAAGCTGAGTGCTACAACTGGCCTGCATTATCAATGTAGAACCTAGAATGAAGGCTGTGAGTTTTCTACACCTTGGGTCAGGAATCCATGTGAGTTAGCAGCCCAGACCCCTACAGGGGTGCTGTGGGATCCCTGAATCAAAGCAAAGGAAGAGTTGACTTTAGTGAAGGAGTAGTCTGAGTAGCTGTAAGAGACTTAAAAAGTGAGATCCTCTAAAGGGGAAAATCTTAAAGTATTCTGGCCTTGGAATAACTTCTTACAAGGGCTACAGAGGGCTATGAGGGACCTGAGAGCAGTGAACCTGCAGGACCCTATCATGCTACAAGGCAGTGGCCTTACCTGGCTCTCTGTTGCAGCTTCACTTCTATGATATGTTATTTCTATTCCTTAGCTTTTTTAATCAACAGAAGTTGGGCCCTGACACAAAACAGTGTTCACACACCAACACTGTCTTGTCACCATGAATCAATCTAGCTTGGCACAAAACATGACTACTTACTGTTGGAAAAATCAAGCAATGGCAACTCCATATTAAACCTCTTGAGTTGGAAGGCGGGTGGTGGTGGTCGGGGACTCTCTCCTCCGGGGGACTGAGTCATCTATCTGCCGCCCTGACCGGGAAAACCGAGAAGTTTGCTGCTTGCCGGGGGCTAAGATTCACGATGTGACGGAGAGACTGCCGAGACTCATCAAGCCCTCGGATCGCTACCCCTTCCTGCTTCTCCACGTGGGCACCAATGATACTGCCAAGAATGACCTTGAGCGGATCACTGCGGACTATGTGGCTCTAGGAAGAAGGATAAAGGAGTTGGAGGCGCAAGTGGTGTTCTCGTCCATCCTCCCCATGGAAGGAAAAGGCCTAGGTAGGGAGCGTCGAATCGTGGAAGTCAACGAATGGCTACGCAGGTGGTGTCAGAGAGAAGGCTTTGGATTCTTCGACCATGGGATGGTGCTCCAAGAAGGAGTGCTAGGCAGAGACGGGCTCCACTTAACGAAGAGAGGGAAGAGCATCTTCGCGAGCAGGCTGGCTAACCTAGTGAGGAGGGCTTTAAACTAGGTTCACCGGGGGAAGGAGACCAAAGCCCTGAGGTAAGTGGGAAAGCGGGATACCGGGAGGAAGCACAGGCAGGAATGTCTGTGAGGGGAGGGCTCCTGCCTCATACTGGGAATGAGGGGCGATCAACAGGTTATCTCAAGTGCTTATATACAAATGCACAAAGCCTTGGAAACAAGCAGGGAGAACTGGAGGTCCTGGTGATGTCAAAGAACTATGACGTGATCGGAATAACAGAGACTTGGTGGGATAACTCACATGACTGGAGTACTGTCATGGATGGATATAAACTGTTCAGGAAGGACAGGCAGGGCAGAAAAGATGGGGGAGTAGCACTGTATGTAAGGGAGCAGTATGACTGCTCAGAGCTCCGGTACGAAACTGCAGAAAAACCTGAGTGTCTCTGGATTAAGTTTAGAAGTGTGTGCAACAAGAGTGATGTAGTGGTGGGAGTCTGCTATAGACCGCCGGACCAGGGGGATGAAGTAGATGAGGCTTTCTTCCGGCAGCTCACGGAAGCTACTGGATCGTATGCCCTGATTCTCATGGGTGACTTTAATTTTCCTGATATCTGCTGGGAGAGCAATACAGCGGTGCATAGACAATCCAGGAAGTTTTTGGAAAGCGTAGGGGACAATTTCCTGGCGAAAGTGCTAGAGGAGCCAACTAGGGGGGGCGCTTTTCTTGACCTGCTGCTCACAAACCGGGTAGAATTAGTGGGGGAAGCAAAAGTGGATGGGAATCTGGGAGGCAGTGACCATGAGTTGGTTGAGTTCAGGATCCTGACACAGGGAAGAAAGGTAAGCAGCACGATACGGACCCTGGACTTCAGGAAAGCAGACTTCGACTCCCTCAGGGAACGGATGGCCAGGATCCCCTGGGGGACTAACTTGAAGGGGAAAGGAGTCCAGGAGAGCTGGCTGTATTTCAAGGAATCCCTGTTGAGGTTACAGGGACAAACCATCCCGATGAGTCGAAAGAATAGTAAATATGGCAGGCGACCAGCTTGGCTTAATGGTGAAATCTTAGCGGATCTTAAACATAAAAAAGAAGCTTACAAGAAGTGGAAGGTTGGACATATGACCAGGGAAGAGTATAAAAATATTGCTCGGGCATGTAGGAATGTTGTCAGGAGGGCCAAATCGCACCTGGAGCTGCAGCTAGCCAGAGATGTCAAGAGTAACAAGAAGGGTTTCTTCAGGTATGTTGGCAACAAGAAGAAAGCCAAGGAATGTGTGGGCCCCTTACTGAATGAGGGAGGCAAACTAGTGACAGAGGATGTGGAAAAAGCTAATGTACTCAATGCTTTTTTTGCCTCTGTTTTCACTAACAAGGTTAGCTCCCAGACTGCTACGCTGGGCATCACAAAATGGGGAAGAGATGGACAGCCCTCTGTGGAGATAGAGGTGGTTAGGGACTATTTAGAAAAGCTGGACATGCACAAGTCCATGGGGCCGGACGAGTTGCATCCGAGAGTGCTGAAGGAACTGGCGGCTGTGATTGCAGAGCCATTGGCCATTATCTTTGAAAACTCGTGGCGAACGGGGGAAGTCCCGGATGACTGGAAAAAGGCTAATGTAGTGCCAATCTTTAAAAAAGGGAAGAAGGAGGATCCTGGGAACTACAGGCCAGTCAGCCTCACTTCAGTCCCTGGAAAAATCATGGAGCAGGTCCTCAAAGAATCAATCCTGAAGCACTTGCATGAGAGGAAAGTGATCAGGAACAGCCAGCATGGATTCACCAAGGGAAGGTCATGCCTGACTAATCTAATCGCCTTCTATGATGAGATTACTGGTTCTGTGGATGAAGGGAAAGCAGTGGATGTATTGTTTCTTGACTTTAGCAAAGCTTTTGACATGGTCTCCCACAGTATTCTTGTCAGCAAGTTAAGGAAGTATGGGCTGGATGAATGCACTACAAGGTGGGTAGAAAGCTGGCTAGATTGTCGGGCTCAATGGGTAGTTATCAATGGCTCCATGTCTAGTTGGCAGCCGGTATCAAGTGGAGTGCCCCAAGGGTCGGTCCTGGGGCCGGTTTTGTTCAATATCTTCATAAATGATCTGGAGGATGGTGTGGATTGCACTCTCAGCAAATTTGCGGATGATACTAAACTGGGAGGAGTGGTAGATACGCTGGAGGGGAGGGATAGGATACAGAGGGACCTAGACAAATTGGAGGATTGGGCCAAAAGAAATCTGATGAGGTTCAATAAGGATAAGTGCAGGGTCCTGCACTTAGGACGGAAGAACCCAATGCACAGCTACAGACTAGGGACCGAATGGCTAGGCAGCAGTTCTGCGGAAAAGGACCTAGGGGTGACAGTGGACGAGAAGCTGGATATGAGTCAGCAGTGTGCCCTTGTTGCCAAGAAGGCCAATGGCATTTTGGGATGTATAAGTAGGGGCATAGCGAGCAGATCGAGGGACGTGATCGTTCCCCTCTATTCGGCATTGGTGAGGCCTCATCTGGAGTACTGTGTCCAGTTTTGGGCCCCACACTTCAAGAAGGATGTGGATAAATTGGAGAGAGTCCAGCGAAGGGCAACAAAAATGATTAGGGGTCTGGAACACATGAGTTATGAGGAGAGGCTGAGGGAGCTGGGATTGTTTAGCCTGCAGAAGAGAAGAATGAGGGGGGATTTGATAGCTGCTTTCAACTACCTGAAAGGGGGTTCCAAAGAGGATGGCTCTAGACTGTTCTCAATGGTAGCAGATGACAGAACGAGGAGTAATGGTCTCAAGCTGCAGTGGGGGAGGTTTAGATTGGATATTAGGAAAAACTTTTTCACTAAGAGGGTGGTGAAACACTGGAATGCGTTACCTAGGGAGGTGGTAGAATCTCCTTCCTTAGAGGTTTTTAAGGTCAGGCTTGACAAAGCCCTGGCTGGGATGATTTAACTGGGAATTGGTCCTGCTTCGAGCAGGGGGTTGGACTAGATGACCTTCTGGGGTCCCTTCCAACCCTTATATTCTATGATTCTATGAAAGAGGGCAGTACAGTGAGTGCTAGTTGAATCCAGGGGTGAAAGCAACTAAGGCCACTTACCGGTATGGAGTGGGGTGGCTCCGGCCCCTGGAAGGGGCGGGGCCTTGGGTGGAAGGGGCGGGGCTGGGGGGGTCAGCATCCCCCAGCCAGCCCTTCCAGTCCGGCTGGCCCAGTTGGCCTGTCGTAGCAGCAGTGTTGGCCGGAGCCCCGGGCCCTTTTAAATCGCTGGCCCCAGGACAGCTGCTCCCTTTGCCCCCCCTGCCCGTCAGCGGCCGGGGGGGCCAAAACGGGCAGGAGCACTGCAGGGTCCTTTGCTGCCGCCCCACCGACGGCGGGGGGGGCACAGCAACATTAAAGCGCTGCGGCGGCAAAGGATCATCCTTAAAGTGTTGCTCCGGCAGCGCTTTAATGTCCCTGCCCCTTTCGCCTCCCCTGTCAGCAGCCCTGCTGGGACGGACCCTACCGGCAGGGCCGCTGACAGGGGGAAGGGGCAGTGAAGTTAAAGCACTGATGCGGCAACGCTTTAAGGACGGTCCTTTGCCGCCGCAGCGCTTTAACGTTGCTCCCTCTTTCCCCCACCCCCTCTGTCGGTGGCCCTGCCGGTATGGACCCTACCAGCAGGGCCGCCCACAGGGGAGGCAGAAGGGGCAGGGATGTTAAAGCGCTTTAATGTGGGCTGGGTATGGGCCGGTGTGGGTTCTTACTGGTATGCAGTATCGGCCCCTACCGGCTCACTTTCACCCCTGGTTGAATCAGTCCAATAATACATTAATTGTCTTTGGCTTATAGTTCTCACAGCAGTTATCTCTGAATCTCTACCTACCACTTTCTGTCACATCAGATAACTACATTTCGTCTTCGCTACCTGGTCAGACAATCTTAGACCTGAGATGCAGGTCTCCTCCTTAGATTCCAATTATAGAGCTCTAATGCACTTCATTATCTGATCTCTGACTGGTGTGATAAAAGCACAAAAGAGTCCAGGCTGCAGCTAATCGGATATTAATTCAATCATAATATCAAACATTAAGATAGTAATAGATTATATATAGGTAGACGAATATCCTTAGTAAAGCTTTTCTACAGACTGCTTTCCCTGTCTTTCATAGTACCATGCTGAAGTTTCCTGGGCTTACTAAAGTGTACAGTGACTGTAACTTTTAATTGAATGTTGGTTTCATGTAAGAATTATCTCTCCTGAAATAAATGTTTTACTCTCAGGTCCTGACTACACACCATATTTAACTCCCAGCTCTTATTTTAAAAAGACTGACTAACATGGCCGCTACTCTGAAATGTGACTAACCCTGTGTAGCCAAAGATGGGGATTGTTGGTGTTTATTCAGGGGATAGTCATTGACACAGAGTCAGATTAAGATTGTGTGGAATTCTAACTTTCAATTGTTTGTTCTTTAACTTTAACCTTAACTTTGAATTCAAAAAAAGTATATTACAATGTTCTAAAAATGTTGCTGTAATTTAACCTGGTATCTCTTTAAAACGTTATTTGTAATTTAATGATGTTTGTTCCTCTAGGAATTGTCTTAGATTTTAGAAACAATTTAAAAAAAAACACCCTAAATGTGTGGACAGGTACTCTTTTTATATTTCCTTCTGAAAGAGAGACTATATTTCCTAGAATTGTGGAATAAAGACATATTCAAGGTGTCATAGCAAACATTCTGCCTGTATGTATGCATTTTACAGGACAGCTGCATGGCTGAATATTTCATAATTCAGAGACAGAACTAAGAAATATTGTAGCACTCATATTTGAATCAAGGGTTTTCTTTTATTTCACCACCAATTTTTTTTCAAATATAAATTAAATTTTGCTTTAATATTTTGGAAGTGTTGATTATCCAAGTAGGATGTGATTTCCAAAGCACTTAGTGATGGTCTATCTCCACTCCCATTGAAGTCAATGTGAGTTTTATTATTGACTTAATTGGAAGCAGAATCAGGCCAACACTGAGAGATTTTGAAAATTTCACCTGTAAGGTCAAAGATATAATTGTGCACAATTACAAAGCACAGGTGATTAAATAAATGGTTATGTCCACATTCCGGTATTACTAGCTTTATCACCTGCCTTCATTAGCACTGATCCTAAGTATTGTTGCCACTCTTACAAACGTTACCCAGAATAGATGGGGCTCCTTTTTGGTTGGTTCCATTCCATTCCTGCTTCCATTTTTCTGTTCCTTTCATGGAAATAGGACTATTTCCTTTGTGTTTTTCTTGGTTAGTTAAATTCTGCTATAGCCAAAAATAAGTTGCTGGATGTATTATTTACAAGCATGGTATTATAAATATCTGTCAAGGATGCCTAAAGCCTAGGATAGATATTTTTATTAGTTGTATAATCAGAAAGTACTGTGTAATAGTAATAATAGATGTGGCAAACACTTTCCTTGGAATATAACGGACTATCTGGGGAATATATTTTTATCACAGTACGAACATAATTCTTGTTATTAATGGAAGTTGTGTGTTCATAACTCCCAGTGCAGTGGGATTACACTAAAATCCCACTGTAATATGCTCAGTTTAATTGAGCTAAAACTGAAAAATGACAGCAGCTTTTACAATGGTTTTAAATTTTGAACAATAGTGGCAAGAGATAGAGAAACATTTATATGACAATTTACACAGCCATACATAATGTACAAAATGGCTATGTCTACATGCACCTTTGCCACATTTCTTAGTGTATAAGTAGTAGCTTTTAATGCACTAGCAGGTGATGAGTAGACACTGATAAAGATACTGCTGCTCTCACATCTTAAGGTACTTGTGGGTAGCTGACAAGTTGAGCTTTTCTGAGCTGGGAGGCCCCATGGTGAAGGGAGGAGTTGGGAGTGGGGGAAGGTGTAGGTTTCTTTCAAGCCCATGCTCACCAATGCAAGGACCACTTGCAAACTGGCCTTAGTATACAAACTACACACTGTCTAATATGGCAGTCAGACTTGAAATTTTGTCGGATGACAGACAATAACAATACTTGGGGACAATGTATACCTTCAGATCAGCGGCACTGCTATGGGTACCCGCATGGCCCCACAGTATGCCAACATTTTTATGGCTGATTTAGAACAACGCTTCCTCAGCTCTCGTCCCCTAAAGCCCCTACTCTACTTGCGCTATATTGATGACATCTTCATCATCTGGACCCATGGAAAAGAAGCCCTTGAGGAATTCCACCATGATTTCAACAATTTCCATCCCACCACCAACCTCAGCCTGGTGCAGTCCACACAAGAGATCCACTTCCTGGACACTACAGTGCTAATAAACAATGGCCACATAAATACCACCCTATACCGGAAACCTACTGACCGCTATTCCTACCTGCATGCCTCCAGCTTTCATCCTGACCACACCACACGATCCATCGTCTACAGCCAAGCTCTGCGATACAACCGCATTTGCTCCAACCCCTCAGACAGAGACAAACACCTACAAGATCTCTGTCAAGCTTTCTTACAACTACAATACCCACCTGCAGAAGTAAAGAAACAGATTGATAGAGCCAGAAGAGTTCCCAGAAGTTACCTACTACAGGACAGGCCTAACAAAGAAAATAACAGAACGCCACTAGCAGTCACCTTCAGCCCCCAACTAAAACCCCTCCAACGCATTATTAAGGATCTACAACCTATCCTAAAGGATGACCCAACACTCTCACAAGTCTTGGGAGACAGGCCAGTCCTTGCCTACAGACCTGAAGCAAATACTCACCAACAACCACATACCACACAACAGAACCACTAACCCAGGAACTTATCCTTGCAACAAAGCCCGTTGCCAATTGTGCCCACATATCTATTCAGGGGACACCATCACAGGGCCTAATAACATCAGCCACACTATCAGAGGCTCGTTCACCTGCACATCCACCAATGTGATATATGCCATCATGTGCCAGCAATGCCCCTCTGCCATGTACATTGGTCAAACTGGACAGTCTCTACGTAAAAGAATAAATGGACACAAATCAGATGTCAAGAATTATAACATTCATAAACCAGTTGGAGAACACTTCAATCTCTCTGGTCACGCAATCACAGACATGAAGGTCGCTATCTTAAAACAAAAAAACTTCATATCCAGACTCCAGCGAGAAACTGCTGAATTGGAATTCATTTGCAAATTGGATACTATTAATTTAGGCTTAAATAGAGACTGGGAGTGGCTAAGTCATTATGCAAGGTAGCCTGTTTCCTCTTGTTTTTTCCTCCCCCCCCCCCCAGATGTTCTGGTTTAACTTGGATTTAAACTTGGAGAGTGGTCAGTTTGGATGAGCTATTACCAGCAGGAGAGTGAGTTTTGTGTGTGTATGGGGGTGGGGGGGATGTGAGAAAACCTGGATTTGTGCAGGAAATAGCCCGACTTGATTATGTAAAGAGTTGTCACTTTGGATGGGCTAGCACCAGCAGGAGGGTGAATTTGTGGGGGGGGTGGAGGGTGAGAAAACCTGGATTTGTGCTGGAAATGGCCCACCTGATGATCACTTTAGATAAGCTATTACCAGCAGGACAGTGGGGTGGGAGGAGGTATTGTTTCATATTCTCTGTGTATATATAAAGTCTGCTGCAGTTTCCACGGTATGCATCCGATGAAGTGAGCTGTAGCTCACGAAAGCTCATGCTCAAATAAATTGGTTAGTCTCTAAGGTGCCACAAGTACTCCTTTTCTTTTTGCGAATACAGACTAACACGGCTGTTACTCTGAAACCTGTCAATACTTAACATGTATCACTTTTCACCTCTAGATCACCAAGATGTCTACCAAGTTGAGAAGCTTTATCAGCCACAATATAGGTAGTACTGTAAAATTGAGGTAATGTTCTATAAAATGAAATGGGAATGTTAAAGTATAAATTCTATTGTCTGATCTTTCAGGCAACTTGGATTTGTACTTCTGTCCCTTAAAATTAATATTTAGACAGCAGATGAAAAAACAAAAATATGAAACTAACGTTAGCCCCCCATAAATACAACACCTGTGTTTTATCCAGGCAATTCTAATAAAAGACAATGAAAGTCATGTAGCTAATACAATATTCAACACAAACCTTCAAAAGACAGTACATAAAGGCTAAAAGATAGTGTGTATATCTGTCTGTCTGGGTTCGTGGATGGCCCCCATTACTGTAGTGCCTAGCATCTTGGCCTTACACCTTATTTATAGTGACTCTCTATCCCATCCGACTACCAAGGCCTGGATGCAGCATTGGAGGCCATCCGACTACCGAGGCCATTAGAGGCCATTCATCCTGAAAAGCTCATAGGGATGTCAGGCACTTTTTCCTTTCCAACAGCTGAACGCTCCAACCCTTGCTAACTCAGTTGAGAAAGGTTATGTCTTGAATCTAGATCCCACAAGTGGTAGCCCACCACAGACCAGTAAACAGTAATACAGGCCATAACTAATCTGGTTGTGGCAATAAATCAGTTTTCATAGGTTACAATAAAGTTACATTTTGAGCCACAAGTCAACAGATTTACAAACAGTGTAAAGACTACTTTTTTATAAGCCTGGAAATAAACATAGGATCATTTGCTCTCCTACAAAGAGAGCAATTTTTTTAAAAAAATATTAATTTTATAGTTGAAATAAGGTAACTAAGAAACAGTACAAAGTATATACTGGTTCTGACCCCCACCCATACACAAAACTGATTCACCCCCAGTCACATATTGCTGCAATATCATTAATATGGTACGGAAAAAAACTCAGATGAATGAGCATTTACCACAATTCTTTTAAATCAAGAGGCTACTTTTTACTAAAAGTTTACTGCAAACTTTTTACTATTTATTACCAGACAAACCATGCCTGAGTGTGCTCTTCAGTGTTTTCCACTAGAATATTTGGCTCAAGCAATACAAGCCCCTGAAGTATTCACAGTACCATTGTAACAACCACTAGTGTTAAACTTATTGTTGTGTTGGCAGTATTGCCAATGTTTCCTTTTTTTTTTAAAGGTTCATAATTCATATGTAAGACAAATTGTTCCAGGCTGACAAGAATACATTTATCACATAATATAGCTAAACAACAGGACAACAAGCCAAGTGTGGGGCCAGAGAGAGAAAAGTAGTAGGAGTTGAGGAAGATGGGAAATTCCTGATTTACTACATTCAGAAACCTTTGACTGCACCCTTAGAAAGCTTTTAGAAAGCGCCACTGAAGCTGTTTTCCTTGCCCCTATCCACCTACTCACCTATTTGCGTCACATGTGGGAGAAGCAACCACCTGCACATCTACCAAATGGATTAGGGTATTCCCCAGTTGTGGGGAGAGGTGAGAAGAGTGGGGCATCAGCAAGGGTGAATAGTTGTTGGGAATGAAACCAAGGATTCACTTCAAAGTTATGAAGTGTAGGTAGTGCTCATTTAACTTTTGCATGCTGGTCCATTCCAATACTTCCTAGGGTCTGATCAGAATCAATCAAAATGCATATTTCCTATATTGTGATACATTTGTGGATTAAATATTATCCATACCATAAAGCCTTCAAGGACTTTCAATGTGTGCCAAGAATTGATACAATCTGGAGCAGTTTGAAAGACACACACAGATCATAGTAGCTCTTACAGAGCTTTAAAACTTCAAGAAAAGGTACATAATGCCTCTTCCTGAAGCCATAACAATCACATTTATGAACACACTGAGAATTTCCCTTTGAAAAGAAAAAATAAGAAAATCAATTTTAACTAGGGGTATGTCTACACTATGGAATAAGGTCGAATTTATAGAAGTCGTTTTTTTTAGAAATCGGTTTTATATATTCGAGTGTGTGCGTCCCCACAGAAAATGCTTTAAGTGCATTAACTCGGCAGAGCGCTTCCACAGTACCGAGGCTAGAGTCGACTTCTGGAGCGTTGCACTGTGGGTAGCTATCCCACAGTTCCCGCAGTCTCCGCTGCCCATTGGAATTCTGGGTTGAGATCCCAATGCCTGATGGGGCTAAAACATTGTCGTGGGTGGTTCTGGGTACATATCGTCAGGCCCCCCTTCCCTCCCTCCCTCCGTGAAAGCAATGGCAGACAATCGTTTCGCGCCTTTTTTCCTGAGTTACCTGTGCAGACGCCATATCACGGCAAGCATGGAGCCCGCTCAGGTAACCGTCACCGTATGTCTCCTGGGTGCTGGCAGACGCGGTACTGCATTGCTAC
This sequence comes from Caretta caretta, assembly GCF_965140235.1. NCBI lineage: Eukaryota > Metazoa > Chordata > Testudines > Cheloniidae > Caretta > Caretta caretta. The sequence goes on from NC_134209.1 coordinate 83,927,479, forward strand.
ACAGTAGCAGCAACCCATTGCCTTGTGGCAGCAGACGGTGCAATACGACTGGTAGCCGTCATTGTCATGTCCGAGGTGCTCCTGGCCATGTCGGCTGGGAGCGCCTGGGCAGACATGGGCACAGGGACTAAATTTGGAGTGACTTGACCAGGTCATTCTCTTTAATCCTGCAGTCAGTCCGATTGAACCATCTTAGGGTGAGCAGGCAGGTGATATGGATTGCTAGCAGTCGTACTGTACCATCTTCTGCCGGGCAGGCAAGAGATGAGGATGGCTAGCAGTCGTACTGTACTATCTTCTGCTGAGCAGCCATGAGATGTGGATGGCATGCAGTCCTTCTGCACCGTCTGCTGCCAGCCAAAGATGTAAAAGATAGATGGAGTGGATCAAAACAAGAAATAGACCAGATTTGTTTTGTACTCATTTGCTTCCCCCCCTCCCCTGTCTAGGGGAGTCATTCCTCTAGGTCACACTGTAGTCACTCACAGAGAAGATGCAGCGAGGTAAATCTAGCCATGTATCAATCAGAGGCCAGACCAACCTCCTTGTTCCAATAAAAACAATAACTTAGGTGCACCATTTCTTATTGGAACCCTCCGTGAAGTCCTGCCTGAAATATTCCTTGATGTAAAGCCATCCCCCTTTGTTGATTTTAGCTCCCTGAAGCCAACCCTGTAAGCCGTGTCGTCAGTCTCCCCTCCCTCCATCAGAGCAACGGCAGACAATCGTTCCGCGCCTTTTTTCTGTGCGGATGCCATACCAAGGCAAGCATGGAGGCCGCTCAGCTCACTTTGGCAGTTAGGACCACATTAAACACCACACGCATTATCCAGCAGTATATGCAGCACCAGAACCTGGCAAAGTGATACCGGGCGAGGAGGCGACGTCAGCACGGTCACGTGAGTGATCAGGACATGGACACAGATTTCTCTGAAAGCATGGGCCCTGCCAATGCATGCATCATGGTGCTAATGGGGCAGGTTCATGCTGTGGAACGCCGATTCTGGGCTCGGGAAACAAGCACAGACTGGTGGGACCGCATAGTGTTGCAGGTCTGGGACAATTCCCAGCGGCTGCGAAACTTTCACATGCATAAGGGCACTTTCATGGAACCTTGTGACTTGCTTTCCCCTGCCCTGAAGCGCATGAATACCAAGATGAGAGCAGCCCTCACAGTTGAGAAGCGAGTGGCGATAGCCCTGTGGAAGCTTGCAATGCCAGACAGCTGCCGGTCAGTTGGGAATCAATTTGGAGTGGGCAAATCTACTGTTGGGGCTGCTGTGATGCAAGTAGCCCACGCAATCAAAGATCTGCTGATATCAAGGGTAGTGACCCTGGGAAATGTGCAGGTCATAGTGGATGACTTTGCTACAATGGGATTCCCTAACTGTGGTGGGGCCATAGACGGAACCCATATCCCTATCTTGGCACCGGAGCACCAAGCCGCCGAGTACATAAACCGCAAGGGGTACTTTTCAATAGTGCTGCAAGCTCTGGTGGATCACAAGGGACGTTTCACCAACATCAACATGGGATGGCCGGGAAAGGTACATGATGCTCGCATCTTCAGGAACTCTGGTCTCTTTCAAAAGCTGCAGGAAGGGACTTTATTTCCAGACCAGAAAATAACTGTTGGGGATGTTGAAATGCCGACAGTTATCCTTGGAGACCCAGCCTACCCCTTAATGCCATGGCTCATGAAGCCGTACACAGGCAGCCTGGACAAAGTAGTCAGGAGCTGTTCAACTACAGGCTGTGCAAGTGCAGAATGGTGGTAGAATGTGCATTTGGACATTTAAAGGCGCGTTGGCGCAGTTTACTGACTCGCTTAGACCTCACTTAGATAGCGTGGCTATCCCCTCAACCCTCCCCCCGCTCCAATATTCCCACTGTTATTACTGTTTGCTGTGTGATCCGCAATATCTGTGAGAGTAAGGGGGAGACGTTTATGGCAGGGTGGGAGGTTGAGGCAAATCGCCTGGCTCCTGGTTACGTGCAGCCAGACACCAGGGCGGTTAGAAGAGCACAGGAGGGCGCGGTACGCATCAGAGAAGCTTTGAAAACCAATTTCATGACTGGCCAGGCTACGGTGTGAAAGTTCTGTTTGTTTCTTCTTGATGAAACCCCCCCGCCCCTTGGTTCACTCTACTTCTCTGTAAGCTAAACACCCTCCTCTCCTCCCTTTGATCACCGCTTGCAGAGGCAATAAAGTCATTGTTCCTTCACATTCATGCATTCTTTATTCATTCATCACATAAATAGGGGGATGACTACCAAGGTAGCCCAGGAGAGCTGGTGGAGGAGGGAAGGAAAATGCCACACAGCACTTTAAAAGTTTACAACTTTAAAATTTATTGAATGCCAGCCGTCTTTTTTTTGGGCAATCCCCTGTGGCGGAGTGGCTGGTTGGCCAGTGGCCCCCTCCCCACCGCGTTCTTGGGCATCTGGGTGTGGAGGCTATGGAACTTGGGGAGGAGGGCGGTTGGTTACACAGGGGCTGTAGTGGCAGTCTGTGCTCCAGCTGCCTTTGCTGCAGCTCAGCCATACACCGGAGCATACTGGTTTGGTCCTCCAGCAGCCTCAGCATTGCATCCTGCCTCCTCTCATCACGCTGCCGCCACATTTGAGCTTCAGCCCTGTCTTCAGCCCGCCACTTACTCTCTTCAGCCCGCCACTTACTCTCTTCAGCCCGCCACCTCTCCTCCCGGTCATTTTGTGCTTTCCTGCACTCTGACATTATTTGCCTCCACCCATTCGTCTGTGCTCTGTCAGTGCAGGAGGACAGCATGAGCTCGGAGAACATTTCATCTCGAGTGCGTTTTTTTTTTCTTTCTAAGCTTCACTAGCCTCTGGGAAGGAGAAGATCCCATGATCATTGAAACACATGCAGCTGGTGGAGAAAAACAAAGGGACAGCGGTATTTAAAAAGACATATTTTATACAACAGTGGCTACACTCTTTCAGGGTAAACCTTGCTGTTAACATTACATACATAGCACATGTGCTTTCGTTACAAGGTCGCATTTTACCTCCCCCCACAGCGTGGCTATCCCCTCAACCCTCCCCCCGCTCCGTGGCTAACAGCGGGGAACATTTCTGTTTAGCCGCAGGCAAACAGCCCAGTAGGAACGGGCTCCTCTGAGTGTCCCCTGAAGAAAAGCACTCTATTTGAACCAGGTGACCATGAATTATATCTCACTCTCCTGAGGCTAACACAGAGAGATAAAGAACAGATGTTGTTTGAACGCCAGCAAACATACACTGAAATGCTTTGTTGTACAATGATTCCCGAGTACGTGTTATGGGCCTGGAGTGGTAAAGTGTCCTACCATGAAGGACGCAATAAGGCTGCCCTCCCCAGAAACCTTTTGCAAAGGCTTTGGGAGTACAGCCAGGAGAGCCGCGAATGCCAGGGCAAAGTAATCCTTTCACATGCTTGCTTTTAAACCATGTATAGTATTTTAAAAGGTACACTCACTGGAGGTCCCTTCTCCACCTGCCGGGTCCAGGAAGCAGCCTTGGGTGGGTTCGGGGGGTACTGGCTCCAGGTCCAGGATGAGGAACAGTTCCTGGCTGTCGGGAAAACCGGTTTCTCCGCTTGCTTGCTGTGAGGTATCATCCTCATCATCTTCTTCATCCCCAAAACCTGCTTCCGTGTTGCCTCCATCTCCATTGAAGGAGTCAGACAACACGGCTAGGGTATTGGTGGCTGAACCCCCTAAAATGGCATGCAGCTCATCATAGAAGCGGCATGTTTGGGGCTCTGACCCGGAGTGGCCGTTCGCCTCTCTAGTTTTCTGGTAGGCTTGCCTCAGCTCCTTAAGTTTCACACAGTACTGCTTCGGGTCCCTGTTATGGCCTCTGTCCTTCATGCCCTGGGAGATTTTGACAAAGGTTTTGGCATTTCGAAAACTGGAACAGAGTTCTGATAGCACGGATTCCTCTCCCCAAACAGCGATCAGATCCTGTACCTCCCGTTCGGTCCATGCTGGAGCTCTTTTGTGATTCTGGGACTCCATCATGGTCACCTCTGCTGATGAGCTCTACATGGTCACCTGCAGCTTGCCATGCTGGCCAAACAGGAAATGAGATTCAAAAGTTCACAGTTCTTTTCCTGTCTACCTGGCCAGTGCATCTGAGTTGAGAAATCCATTTTAAGGAAATCCATTTTAAGAGCCCTTTAAGTCGAAATAAAGGGCTTCATCGTGTGGACGGGTGCAGGTTTACATCGATTTAACGCTGCTAAATTCGACCTAAAGTCCTAGTGTAGACCAGGGCTGGGTCTTGTATAGCATTTGTTACTTTTCTTTTTTATAATGGCTATAAATAAAAACATGTGTACTTTTTTTTGGTATGGGGCTCATTATAAACAAAAGTTTTAAAATGTATTGACATGAAGTATTATAAGCAGAGCTTATCCAAAATTATATATCTTTTTCCACACAGTCTGGCTACTGAAACTGAATATCCTGAAGACAAAAATTAACAAAACAGAGTACACTGAAGACACGGAAGACATAACTTTATTTTTAAATTTAACTTGGATTTTAAGGTAAATCAAACTGATCAGAGGAGGGGAATTCAGAGAGACCACTCTATAAATACTCATTGTGATCTAGTGTAGGCACTGATAAGCTCTTCCACCATACGTGCACAAGGAAAGAGAAACAGTCTCTGAATGTCCTGTCCTTCCTTTTCTTATTTTTAGATTCACCTTTAACATTGCTCTAAAATACTGTAGCTTTTTGTGTTAATGGAGTTTCGGTAAATTGTAGGTTCATGCAAAAATGAAAGCCAAAAGGTATATTCTTATCTGGATGGAGGAGATTTATGGGTTTAAATGTCTACTAACGCTAATAGGAGTTAAGGGCAAAAATCCCCATACGTCAAGATGAGATTAACACCCATTAGCTAAATACACACACACAAAGACAGCTATGCTAAAGACATCTGAAAACTCATTTCCTTTGGCTTTCATTTTTACATACATAATTTTGACACTGGTATCATTGTATTAATAAATTTAAAGAATGTTTTGACAGTTTGATGCAATAAGAACAATAAATCTATATTAGAATAAAAATAGTTGCTAGACAAAAACAAGATAATACACTGAATTAGCCTGTTGTGCACTGATAACCATAAATCCCAGAATATGATATGCACAGGATAAACGAAAAGGTATAACCACGTAACATTATAGAAAGGTCCTAGTGCAACATGAAAAATATTTTTTTTTACAGTAGATGTGGATATATTTAATCCTGGGATAAGCCCATGTTATGTTTTTGTACTGCTCAGTAACATCTGTCTCAGTTACTTATATGGTGTCCATCGCTGTCGTTCCTGGCTGTTTCACGATCTCTACTGTATTTATTCTCACAGCACCCTGTGAGGCAAGGAAGTCCTATGAGCCCAATTTCACAGATGGAGAACTGAGGCACAAAGAGGCTAAATGAGTTGCCTAAAATCATGCAGAAAGCCTGGGGCACAGTGAGGATTTTACCCCAGGATTCTCAAGTGCTAGGTTAGGGCACCTAACCACTGGACACCTTTCTTCTTTAATGCTAATTAATAATGGAAAACACACATTTACTGCTCTAGATCTTTAAATCCTACAGGTGAAATAAAAAAAACAATTCACAGAGAAGGCATATGATTTGTTTGCTATATCTATTTCACTTTCTAGCTTGGCCTTTTTAGATATCAATGGTATCATCCATGTATCGTTATTCTCCCCTAGCTTGAGCACACACATTATAGCATTATTCTTCATTAACTTAAGTACAAATCTAAGTTGGGAGCAACCAGGAAAACAGACATGAACCTTTATCTAGTTGTACGTGGAGTTAGAAAAACTCAGAATTTATGAAAACATTATTGATGCTCAAGCTCTCTCCCTTCTATTCTTTAAAGCTATTATGTTCACCAATTTAATGAATGCAGCAACTGAGAACTTGTGCATTAGAAAAATGTGTGCCTCTTTTTATTCTTATGGGCTCAACATTTCTTTTTTCTTAAGGTCTAACCCCTTGAAAAGGCACTCAGCCCAAAGGAGATGCTAGCCCACCCACTATTCCCACTACAGTTAATGGGAGTTGAGGGTGCTGAACACTTTACAGGATTAAGTCTTTAGATATAACCTCTAGAATATTTGAGCCCATATGAAATATTTGGCTAAATCAGGTTTGAATAAATCAGAGGAAGAAACTGGGAAAGTGACTAATCCCATAAGACAAAACTGAAGAAGTAAAAATACTAGTTTGGCGGAGGTTGGACAAATGAGAAAAGTGCCATTTTTTTCCAGCTTGCTTTCAATGCTGAATGCAAGTGGAAAAAAGAGCAGGGATTCTGTAAGTTTTTCCAAGCAACTAGTTTTCAGCAGATCACATCTCTGGAGATCAGTTTGCAACTGTACCAATGATAAACTCAAAGATGATCTAAAAATATGTGTTTGCTGCTAAAGAGAGGGAACTATTTCAGAACATGTTTTAGTGCGGAGTTGGTCTTTAAAATGAATGTTGGTACCATGTGAAAGAAACATATTATTCTACTCATAAATTCTGAGAACAGCACAGATGCACTAATAATGTGAAGGATGTATTAATGATTACTGAAATCCTTATCTGATGGAAAAAAATAAAAATTATTAGGATGTAAAAAAGAAGATATAGTCAATATGGTTTGATTCTTTCAAGGGATAGCTCAGTGGTTTGAACATTGGCCTGCTAAATGCAGGGTTGTGAGTTCAATCCTTGAGGGGGCCATTTAGGGATCTGGGGCAAAAATTGGGGATTGGTCCTGCTTTGAGCAGGGGGTTGGACTAGATGACCTCCTGAGGTCCCTTCCAACCCTGAGATTCTATGAATTAAAAATGTAAACCCCAGTGTAGAATACAAATACTATATATTAGCTCTCACTATGCTAGTGAAGGCAAAATTTTGGGGAAAACCCCTAATTACAAATTTTTCCATATTTTTACTAGAAACCTCACAGTTCAACTTTTCTAGATAAAAAGAATGTTTCCCATTTCATCCTTTAAAAACCAACAAATTAAAAAGAGTGCCCTAATCTGACTGCAAATTAGATTAACACCCATTTGTTGTGGCATCTTAATTAACGTGCACATTTTTTGAAGTAGAAGATGAGTGCATTTTTAGACACTTTTTCCTTATATATGTGAAGTGTGTGTGATATGTCTGGTATGGAAAAGGAAGATAAAATGAAACTGGCAGATTAGAATGCAGGTTCAGCAAGAGGATTTGCACAGATTAATCTGTTCATGTAACAAACTGAGCAGCTGCTGGCCCAGTAGAATTTGAAAGACCTTTGTCTGCATCTGACTCAGTGACCTAGGCTAAGGACTGCAAAAGCAGGATCATGATACAGAATACGAAAAGATAAATAGCACAAATTTCAAACCTAGTGCAAGATCAAACTGTAGATTGCAGAAATGATGTTTCTATTTGCCCTTCTAGAAGGGAAAAATTTAATTATCAGAGTGCAGGAAAGGAAGAATTAAAGGCATTTCTATACCATGTTGAATCTGGAAGGTGACCTGTATTTCAGGTTATGGGAATTGTGATCTAAAATGTGCAAACTAGACTATTCTGCATTATTCACTGTAAACACTAACAAATTAAGGGATCTGTTAGGTGTAATGTTGTACATGTTTCCGCCAAAGGAAGACTCATTTCACAGACAATAGTGGTTACCAACTCAACAGATTCTATTGTACCGAAAATCTGGGAAACCTACCACGAGTATCATTACATACATATAAGGGAATATTGCCGTCAAGCACTCTGTTTTAAGACAATCCCATGGCAGAATATGGCAGAAATAGATATGCTCAGCTATAAGAAGGTCAGGCTGATTAAACCAAAGAAGTGGATAACAGATGACGTAATGTTGACTGGTCAAAAAACATGGTACACAATGTTTTTTTAGTGTGGGTGAAAAGCACATCTTGCTTTTGTCTATATAATATGCCAGGCTTTAATGGAAGGTACTGCTAGCAGTAAAAAAGGCAGCTCACCCAATTCCTACCCATAGTCTGACTGCATTCCTATTTGCAGCCAGACTCAAGAAATACCCATGACCAGAAGTTGGCAGGAATAAGCAAGAGAGAGAGATTCTTTAAGGATAATTAGCTGCCTTGATGGCATTTGCCATTAGACCTCTTTCCAAGAGTCTGAGTCAGTGCACTCTTAGCATATGTATAGTTAGTTCACTTAGAAATATTTTAGCTTATTTCTGTGCTAATATCAATGTGCTCTTCTTGACCTTTAAAATCCTTTAAGAAATTTGGTGAAAACTCTCTTCTTTTTGGTCAATCATATTCTCAAGTGCTAAATGAGATTCATTGATGCTGACTTACTTCTCTTCCCTATAACCAGCTACACCATATTTGCTAGTCTTTGCTTCATCCACTTAGCACATTCCTTCTCTGAAACTCAAAACCAGAAATGTCAATGATGAGGCCACCCTCATTCTTTAAACTGAAACTGAATAATCACTTTTAATTTTTAGCTGGGCACTTCTGATTGCTGTACATTAAATTGTGTTACATCTGTTTAAAAGTATCTTGATATATCTTAGCCTGCATTTACACAGTACCATATCATGCTATCATGAGAAACTTTGTGTACGAACAGGGATAGTATGGACACTATGGATAGTATGGACACTCCATTATCTTTTAAGAGTTGTTGCCAACGAGTAAATTAAACTGTACTAAAACTTTTTGGCCTCCCAGCACTCAATCCTGCAAGATTCTGAGCACTCTGGCCCTAAGCCAGCAAACCACTTATGTATATGTTTTAACGTTAAGCATATGGACAGTCCATTGACGCATCGCATTCGTGAAATTAAACATGTGCTTAAGTGCTTTGTTAGATGAGGGCTACAGTGCTCAAAACCATGCAAGATCAAGCCTTTAAGTCATATTTAAGTCTGAGTTGCACAAACCTATAAAGGCGCAATGGCCAGAACTGCAGAATACCACAGAAGACATGCTACTATTGTGTATTTTAAGAACAAACACCTGCTCTTAATTTAATACATTGAATTAAATCCATTTCATTTTAATTTCCAATCATGAAGTGTTTAGACAATTAGATAAATTAATGGGGTTGAATTATAAAATGCTTATAATATCTTGTGCTTCTAAATCTAGAAAGAATATTTTTATTTTGAAATATTTTTGCCTATTGCTATCATTGCTTCGCTTTTAAAATTCCTGGATCACACAATAAGGAATACAAATGGTGGGGCCATGTTTGTTTGTTTGTTTTGTTTATTTATTTTTAATCAAACAATGGGCCAAATTTGGAAGTCCTTAATCATTTCTCATTCCCTCCCTGCCCAGACAAAGCTCTTATTGATGGGAGTCTTGATGAGTAATATATGTCAGGGACTAAATCCTCAGCTGGTATAAGTCAGTATACTTCTATGAGTCTGGTACCAGGACTGGGCCCAATGCACAAACAATACACAAACAAATGGCAATATTTGACCATATTCATATACAAGTCTGAAAAAGTCTGTCTAGAGTGAGTTCCTATTAGACCTTTGTTAAACCAATGTATGTTACACCAACTTAGGCTCCCTTAGACTCAGTTAGACTCATGCCTTCTTACCTACATGTAATGTACACTCCCGCCTCTAAAAATAATCTTTCATTTTGGCTCGCTGAGACTGAAATGACCAGGAATGTGAGTCCACATGACTTTAACTCACATTCTAAGGGAGCAAAAGATATGAGTGTAAAGTCAAAGCAACTAACTGGAGCTGTAACAAGGTAGCCTACTTTAACTCATACCCAGTTCTTTCACTTACACCTTCTGGCTCCTTAGATTCCCTTGCATATCAGTCCAAGGGGATCCACTGGTCTTGCAGAACCTACCTGAGTGTAAAGAAGCCAGATATTCATTTCACACCCGGGTAAATCTGATCATAGAATCATAGAATATCAGGGTTGGAAGGGACCTCAGGAGGTCATCTAGTCCAACCCCTTGCTCAAAGCAGGACCAATCCCCAATTAAATCATCCTAGCCAGGGCTTTGTCAAGCCTGACCTTAAAAACTTCTAAGGAAGGAGATTCTACCACCTCCCTAGGCAACACATTCCAGTGTTTCACCACCCTCCTAGTGAAAAAGTTTTTCCTAATATCCAACCTAAACCTCCCCCACTGCAACTTGAGACTATTACTCCTTGCCCTGTCCCCTTCTACCACTGAGAATAGTCTAGAACCATCCTCTCTGGAACCACCTCTCAGGTAGTTGAAAGCAGCTATCAAATCTCTCCTCATTCTTCTCTTCTGCAGACTAAACAATCCCAGTTCCCTCAGCCTCTCCTCATAAGTCATGTGTTCCAGACCCCTAATCATTTTTGTTGCCCTTCGCTGGACTCTCTCCAATTTATCCACATCCTTGTAGTGTGGGGCCCAAAACTGGACACAGTGCTCCAGATGAGGCCTCACCAATGCCGAATAGAGGGGGATGATCACGTCCCTCGATCTGCTCACTATGCCCCTACTTATACATCCCAAAATGCCATTGGCCTTCTTGGCAACAAGGGCACACTGCTGACTCATATCCAGCTTCTCGTCCACTGTCATCCCTAGGTCCTAGAACTGCTGCCTAGCCATTCAGTCCCTAGTCTGTAGCGGTGCATTGGGTTCTTCCGTCCTAAGTGCAGGACCCTGCACTTATCCTTATTGAACCTCATCAGATTTCTTTTGGCCCAATCCTCCAATTTGTCTAGGTCCCTCTGTATCCTATCCCTGCCCTCCAGCGTATCTACCACTCCTCCTAGTTTGGTATTATCCGCAAATTTGCTGAGAATGCAATCCACACCATCCTCCAGATCATTTATGAAGTTATTGAACAAAACCAGCTCCAGAACCGACCCCTGGGGCACTCCACTTGACACCGGCTGCCAACTAGACATGGAGCCATTGATCACTACCCGTTGAGCCCGACAATCTAGCCAACTTTCTACCCACCTTATAGTGCATTCATCCAGCCCATACTTCTTTAACTTGCTGACAAGAATACTGTGGGAAATGTTTCAAAAGCTTTGCTAATGTCAAGAAACGATACATCCACTGCTTTCCCTTCATCCACAGAACCAGTAATCTCATCATAGAAGGCGATTAGATTAGTCAGGCATGACCTTCCCTTGGTGAATCCATGCTGACTGTTCCTGATCACCTTCCTCTCATGTAAGTGCTTCAGGATTGATTCTTTGAGGACCTGCTCCATGATTTTTCCGGGGACTGAGGTGAGGCTGACTGGCCTGTAGTTCCCAGGATCCTCCTTCTTCCCTTTTTAAAGATTGGCATTACATTAGCCTTTTCCCAGTCATCTGGGACTTCCCACGTTCGCCACGAGTTTTCAAAGATAATGGCCAATGGCTCTGAAATCACAGCCGCCAATTCCTTTAGCACTCTCGGATGCAATTCGTCCGGCCCCATGGACTTGTGCACGCCCAGCTTTTCTAAATAGTCCCTAACCACCTCTTTCTCCACAGAGGGCTGGCCATCTACTCCCCATGCTGTGATGCCCAGCTCAGCAGTCTGGGAGTTGACCTTGTTAGTGAAGACAGAGGCAAAAAAAGCATTGAGTACATTAGCATTTTCCACGTCCTCTGTCACTAGGTTGCCTCCCTCATTCAGTAAGTGGCCCACACTTTCCTTTGCTTTCTTGTTGCCAACATACCTGAAGAAACCCTTCTTGTTACTCTTGACATCTCTTGCTAGCTGCAGCTCCATGCATGATATAACCTCAATGAAATCAATGGAAGTGACAGTGTAAAAATTGATATAAGTAATATGGAAATAGACTTCTGGTTTCTAACACATCACCCCTGAATTAAACCAGTTGTCTCTTGTGTTATACATAGCCACGCCAGCAGAGGGAGCTCAAAGATTTTGATCACCTTAAAAACCATAATACATAGATACAATATAGATTTCCAGTATATTGATACAGTATAGATTACAGGCACATTGCTAAAATAATTCCTGTAAACATAGGCAAATATCTTTAAAACAAATCCATTAGATTAATATACATTTAGAGGTTTAAATTTCCAGAGATGCTTTCAGATATCAATTAATGACTTTCCTAATTTGTATTTAATTTTTCTCTTAAAATTCTTTATGCAAAGATTGGAAAGAAATACTTGAATACAATTTTGGACATTGTGGTTACAGGCCTCTAAATTGTCTGTATACATCATGATTTAAAATAAATACCAAGAAGAAGGTAACTAGTCAGATGTGTTTCACATAACTTGGACAGAACAAACAACAAATACTGTAGTAAAATACTGTAAGATGACTCCTATTCAACACAGTTCCATAAAAAAAAAATCCAGTTTGTAATAAAATGCCAGATGTTATTATTGTAACGTTAAGATATAAACACTGTCCTAGTTTTCAAGAGCTGTTCGTTATCGCTGTTCGTCATCACAGGTCACAAATAAAGTCATGTGTGAGTGCTCATATTTTAAAATGACTGATTTCATTCCAACAGAGTTTAACAACTACTGACCATAAGTAAAAGTCTTCTCTGAGCAGCATCAGTGCATAAGTTACAAACAAATTACCAGTATTACGTAGTATCACCAGTTTCTATGTAATCTAGGTTGCAGTTTTTTGTGCAGCCTTAACATGTTTGCAGATGGCATTACTAAAAAAGTTAATACATACTATACCATGATGCTGACAATGCTTTGGAATTTCCTATATTTATAATGTATGTGACTCTGGTCTATTTATGCCATACCATGATAAGTGTGTATTATTTATTGGCACTCATTTTGCCTGGGAACAATGTGTACAGATCACTATTTTCCTATCTAGAAGCTGTCTTTCAAAGATCATTAGAGCTAAGGTTAAATATTATTTGTAGGTTTTAATTATTTTAACTAACCTCTTTCCAAGGTGGTAACAGAGCAAAATGTATCATCATCTTCTTTCGTAGCAGACTATAACCTTTTACAACGCGAAAGTAACTTAATAATGGAGACAAAATGGTTAAAATGGGGATTACGAGTCCAAGGTACGTGAAACAAATCTGACCATGTTTTCATTTAAGATTCAGTTTTGGCTTCCGAGAGCCAGGGAAGCACAATGAGCAGTGAACACTTTCAGAAGCCAAATGCTGAGGAGGAGATCTTATGCCAATAGAAGCCCTAATCCCATTCTTAAAAATAGGCACACACTTATGTATTTTGCTGGATTGGGGCCCTGATGCCTTCTGGGCACAGTGAGGCTTATAGAGGCAGTATCACTTGCTACCTGTAAAGTGGTGTAGCCAGTTCCTCTCCCCACCACCCTGCCAGCACACTATGGGTAGAAGAAGTAATGGTCCTCCCCTTGCCTAAACACACCCTATCCAGGGATTGTGTGCTTTCCGAACACTCTTTCTTAGGGCATAAATCTGGCCCCAAATTTAGTGGTATTTTCTGGATAAAAGTTGGCTTGTCTAAAGTCCACATACTGCACTCAGTCTACTCATAGAATTGCCATAGCTATCAGTGGTGTTTCTGTCCATGGATCAAAAGCAGTATATGTTTGTCATTATATTAGAATGTGTGTAACTGCACTGGAAATTACATAGTGTTCTATCTTTTCAAAAGGGCTTTAAAAACATCAATCGATCTGTACCTCTGCTACATCTGTACCTCATTCTACAAATGTGAAAAGTCAGGCATGGAGAATGAAATAGACTTGGCAAGGCCACATAGCAAATCAGTGACCAAGCTGAGATTAAATGCACATGGTTTTGGCTCCCAGGCCTGCAATCAGTACAGTAGACCATCCTGCTCTCTGAACTGACATTAAATAAAAGCATTTCTGTGTATACGCCAACACAAAAGATGTCAAGTTCATTAACAGGTGTAAATATTCTAGAAATGTTTGGTAGCCTCTAAATGGCTGTCAGTGTTTGTAATATGATACATACATAAATGAAAGAAATGGGAAAGCACTTAGTGTGACTTCCAAAGTTATTTTCATTCTTTTCTCACATTTTTCTTTTAGGTAAAAACCTCTCAGAAGCCAAATTTCACTGAAATTTAAGGGCTAAATTCTCATTTCCTCTGGAAAGTCCAAGCAAACAGCTCCTGAAGAGTGGATTTCCTTCCCACCTCCTAATGCGTGACTACTACTGTATATAGTAGCAGCTGCAGTCTGCTGAACATCTCCTTTCGCAGGGAGGTTAGCCCCAATGAGTTTGTATAGTTTGCTTGCTTACTAGACATAAGTCTACCTGTCCCATGGCTTCCCCCAAATTCGCCCTCTGAGCTGCTAAAGAGAGATATGCCTGAGTACTTCTCCACAGCAGCTAAAGATTAAATAATCCTGGTGCTTAATTTGTGCCAGAGTTGAGCCCTGACACCTCTAGGTTTGGCAGTTTATAGCCCTGGCATCTCTGGGCTTGCCACATCAGTTATGAAAGTAAAAAAAATTGCTTGAACCCTACCCCCTCCCATCTCTTTCATTACAGATTAAGCACTGTATTATCCCCCTGTTCAACCCAAATAAGTCTCTTTGGCTGCTGGCCCTTGAAACCTCTTCAATCTGCATAGGATGCGCATTCATAGAAAGTGCTCCCAATTTCCCATCAGAAGCCACAACATTAAGGTAGCTTTCTACCTGAAAGATCAGTTTACTGTGTCAGCAGCCGCCATAGCCTTCTAAGGCTTTCAGTGTTCAGACAGCTATGGATATTTTTCTGGTGGACTGGAGTCTTAATATTTGATTTTCTTTTGTGTAGTCTATACATTAGTGCTACATTTCATTTATAGTAAATAATACTTTACTGAAAATAAAGACATTCATCATGTAAAATGTATGCCCCCATCTGTTATATAAAATGGAACAATAACATATAACTAACAAAGTTATTAGATCCATAAATTGTGCTATTAGAAAGGTAAAATGCCATAGAAAATAAACTTTTTAATTAAAAAGTTAAAAAAAAATCACATATTATGAAATTTCATTACAACTATCACAGAAGATATGAAAAGCATCTCTGTTGGCCCTCACAAGTGCATTCTTCATCCTGGTAACTGTAAAATGATGGATTTTCTACCAGATAAACCAACTATTAAGTTAAATATTCTATTTATTGATTTTAACCATAACAAAAATGATTTCCTCCTCAGTTTAGTTCCAAACTAAAATAAGACCTAACTTCTTGTTCAGTTCTTTGAGTTACTTTAAGTTGCATTTTAAATGTTTTCTGAGGTAAAATGCCTTACCATGGTTGTCTCTGCAATGGATCCAAAGCTGTTTATAAATATGTTACATGTGACATTAACTGGAGGGCCTGAAAAAGAAAAAAAATATTGTGTGACAATCAAAATATATTAACAGACTAAACTATGATAAAAACAAACACTCAATCACTTGGGAAGAAGTAGACTACATTCAGGACTTTTTAAGTGATGCGGGAGTGTGTGCTGTTATTTTAACGGTGTAATAGATTTTTTCAGTTCATTTTTTTTTCAAAGATTCATTAACTGTCCTGTAATTTGTAGGAATCCCAATTAGGGCTCAGGAAAGAGAAGGGAGCTCATCAGGTCTTGAGGGAAGATGCCATGCAAAAGTGAATGTGCTTTTTGTAGAATTTGTACTATGTCATCTAAAACAATGTCCGTTTTAGTACAACTGAATATACATCATAGTCCTTCACAACAACCAGGAAAAAAGTAACTCTTTACTTGACAGATCTGCTATATCTGAAACCTGTTTACTGCTTTTAGTGACAAAGGCACATTATTAGAGCTTTTTGCTCCTGTTCGCTGTGTTGGCTATTCAGTGTTAAGAAAAAAATAAGCTAGATTCTATTCTGCGACAGCCACAGAAATGGCACTCACCTGCCTCCATGGGTGAGGAAACTTGATAGGGCTGGCAGTGAAAGAGGACAGTCCCAGCAGTGAGCATCTGGTACAACTGGCTTGAATTTTTCAGAGATGATGTCCGATACAGGCACTAACATATAGCTACAGAATGTGAGGGAATGGTCTGAGCAGGAGTTGTGATACCAGACATAGTGGCTGAGTGGGGTGTGACCAAACTAGTTGCTGGCACCCCTTGTGGCCAGTTTCCAGTGTGGATAAAATAAAATGATTCAGAAAAGGTGGGGGAGTAGCACTGTATGTAAGGGAGCAGTATGACTGCTCAGAGCTCCGGTACGAAACTGCAGAAAAACCTGAGTGTCTCTGGATTAAGTTTAGAAGTGTGAGCAACAGGAGTGATGTAGTGGTGGGAGTCTGCTATAGATCGCCAGACGAGGGGGATGAGGTGGATGAGGCTTTCTTCCAGCAGCTCGCGGAAGCTACTAGATCGCATGCCCTGGTTCTCATGGGTGACTTTAAATTTTCCTGATATCTGCTGGGAGAGCAATACAGCGGTGCATAGACAATCCAGGAAGTTTTTGGAAAGCATAGGGGACAATTTCCTGGTGCAAGTGCTAGAGGAGCCAACTAGGGGGGGAGCTTTTCTTGACCTGCTGCTCACAAACCAGGAAGAATTAGTAGGGGAAGCAAAAGTGGATGGGAATCTGGGAGGCAGTGACCATGAGTTGGTTGAGTTCAGGATCCTGACACAGGGAAGAAAGGTAAGCAGCAGGATACGGACCGTGGACTTCAGGAAAGCAAACTTCGACTCCCTCAGGGAACGGATGGGTAGGATCCCCTGGGGGACTAACATGAGCTAACAGAGCTACAGACTAGGGACTGAATGGCTAGACAGCAATTCTGCGGAAAAGGACCTAGGGGTGACAGTGGACGAGAAGCTGGATATGAGTCAGCAGTGTGCCCTTGTTGCCAAGAAGGCCAATGGCATTTTGGGATGTATAAGTAGGGGCATAGCGAGCAGATCGAGGGACATGATCGTCCCCCTCTATTCGACATTGGTGAGGCCTCATCTGGAGTACTGTGTCCAGTTTTGGGCCCCACACTACGAGAAGGATGTGGATAAATTGGAAAGAGTCCAGCGAAGGGCAACAAAAATGATTAGGGGTCTGGAACACATGACTTATGAGGAGAGGCTGAGGGAACTAGGATTGTTTAGTCTGCGGAAGAGAAGAATGAGGGGGGATTTGATAGCTGCTTTCAACTACCTGAGAGGTGGTTCCAGAGAGGATGGTTCTAGACTATTCTCAGTGGTGGAAGAGGACAGTACAAGGAGTAATGGTCTCATGTTGCAGTGGGGGAGGTTTAGGTTGGATATTAGGAAAAACTTTTTCACTAGGAGGGTGGTGAAATACTGGAATGTGTTGCCTAGGGAGGTGGTGGAATCTCCTTCCTTAGAAGTTTTTAAGGTCAGGCTTGACAAAGCCCTGGCTGGGATGATTTAATTGGGGATGGGTCCTGCTTTTGAGCAGGGGGTTGGACTAGATGACCTCCTGACGTCCCTTCCAACCCTGATATTCTATGATTCTATGATTCTCAGAGGTAAAACACCTTGGATTTTAGTGATGGCCTTGGGCTCATGGAATAGAGTGGCATTTGACCTTCACAGACAGAGGTTATACCTTGTTGCCTTCATAGGCAAGGTCCCCACCCTTCTGCACTCTGTCCCCCTTGCAGAGGGGAAAGGAGTATGCTAGGACTCAAAGCAAGCTGAGACCTTCGGGCTAGGCTGAGGAAAGCCTACCCTCAGTTACGTATAATATGGGTCGTGGGTAGCACTCCTCCCCGTGTTAAAGTTTAACAGAAGTTGTGGCATGCCACTTAAATCCATCCAGGTGTAAATCCTCATTTCACTGCTGTGTCCCTATTAGTTGTTCAGGATCCATTCCTGAAAACATTTACTACCAGGCATAGTCCTTCTACTATGAGTAGCTCCATTGAATACAATCAACAATTATTATCTTGCCCTGAATTTGCAAAGGATCAGTAATGGCAGAGCAATGCTTGTGAGTCTGATATCTGACTTAAGAGCTGAATCATCTTCCCATGCAAAAAAGGTTTTAAAATAATTTAAACAGGGCATTATGGGGTTTAATATTACAGTTTCTCAATTATTTCCATATCATAATTACTCTGTTAATTAGTGAAATTTTTTCTTCTAACTGGCAGCCCAATCATCAATATTATTATTTAACTCTGTTTGGAATTTGAAAACCTAGCTGGCTTCTTTTCTTGTTTCATATGATTACCAGTAATAAGGATCCCAGATTTGGAATATAAGAACCAATCCTGCAAATTTACTAACAAGAGTAGTGTTGAACTATCCAGAGTAATCCCACTGAAGTCATAAGCAGCTCTGTCATTGCTGATGCTTCACTGCTCACTGACATCAATGGGGCTACTGCAGTAATAAATGTTTGAAGGATCAGCACCTTCGTTAACAAAAAATTCTGCTCATGGTGCATGAACCAGAATAGAATCCGGCTCTCCTTTTTCTCAGCTGTATTGGCTCTACAGTGAAGTACAGAAGCAAAAAAGCACTAAAATCTCTCTCTCTGTTTACTTCACTGAGATGAGTACATACAGGAAGCAGATCTGTTGGGTAAGAAGGTAGCAATTTTTCAGTCAGTCACTTTGCATATGATGGCATTTAATTTACTAATTTAAAAATTTAAAGCTGCCTTATCTGATGTTTCAATGTAAGATATGACTGGGGCCAAGGAAGGGTGCAAGTAGTGGGAAGGTGATTTCATGGGATCATACTTAATGGCTGCCACTGGGTAGTGAAGTTATCCAATGTGTGTGCGCAAGTAAATTCCAGTTCAGAGGTACATCACATTTTTTATATACCTGTGCATTCTATCATTTCCAATTCAATACGCTCCTGTCTACTTCAAAAGATAACCCTATGGAATTTTATAGTGTACCCAATGGCATATCAGTTATTGAAGAAAAAGAACAAAATAATGCACAATTCCATCCTAGTAAATTGAACTAAACAATCTAGCATCACTTAGGAAAGTGATACATAGACTCATAGATATTCAGGTCAGAAGGGACCATTATGATCATCTAGTCTGACCTCCTGCACAATGCAGGCCACAGAATCTCACCCACCCACTCCTGCAATAAACTTCTCACCTATGTCTGAGCTATTGAAGTCCTCAAATCATGGTTTAAAGACTTCAAGGTGCAGAGAATCCTCCAGCAAGTGACCCGTGCCCCATGCTACAGAGGAAGGCGAAAACCCCCTAGGGCCTCTTCCTATCTGCCTTAGAGGAAAATTCCTTCCCGACCCCAAATATGGCGATCAGCTGAACCCTGAGCATGTGGGCAAGATTCACCGGCCAGATACCCAGGAAAGAATTCTCTGTAGTAACTCAGATCCCACCCCATCTAACATCCCATCACAGACCATTGGGCCTATTTACCATGAATAGTTAAAGATCAATTAATTGCCAAAATCATGTTATCCCATCATACCATCTACTCCATAAACTTATCGAGTTTAATCTTAAAGCCAGATAGGTCTTTTGTCCCCTCTGCTTCCCTTGGAAGGCTTCACTCCTCTGATGGTTAGAAACCTTTGTCTAATTTCAAGTCTAAACTTCCCAATGACCAGTTTATATCCATCTGTTCTTGTGTCCACATTGGTACTGAGCTTAAATAATTCCTCACCCTCTCCGGTATTTATCCCTCTGATATATTTAGAGAGAGCAATCTTATCTCCCCTCAGCCTTCTTTTGGTTAGGCTAAACAAGCCAAGCTCCTTGAGTCTCCTTTCATAAGACAGGTTTTCCATTCCTCGGATCATTCTAGTAGCCCTTCTCTGTACCTGTTCCAGTTTGAATTCATCCTCCTTAAACATGGGAGACCAGAACTGCACACAGTATTCCAGATGAGGTCTCACCAGTGCCTTGTATAACTCTACTAACTCCTCCTTATCTCTACTGGAAATACCTCACCTGATGCATCCCAAGACCGCATTAGCTTTTTTCACGGCCATATCACATTGGCAGCTCATAGTCATCCTATGATCAACCAATACTCCAAGGTCCTTCTCCTCCTCCATTACTTCTAATTGATGCATCCCCACTTTATAACTAAAATTCTTGTTATTAATCCCTAAATGCATGATCTTACACTTCTGACTATTAAATTTCATCCTATTACTATTACTCACTCCAGTTTACAAGGTCATCCAGATCCTCCTGTATGATATCCCAGTCCTTCTCTAAATTGGCAATACCTCCCAGCTTTGTATCATCTGCAAACTTTATTAGCACACTTCCACTTCTTGTGCCGAGATCAGTAATAAAAAGATTAAATAAGATTGGTCCCAAAACCAATCCCTGAGGAACTCCACTGGTAACCTCCCTCCAGCCTGACAGTTCACCTTTCAGTATGACCCGCCTGTAGTCTCCCTTTTAACCAATTCCTTATCCACCTTTCAATTTTCATATTGATCCCCATCTTTTCCAATTTAACTAATAATTCCCCAAAATGCCTTACTGAAATCTAGGTAAATTAGATCCACTGTGTTTCCTTTATCTAAAAAATCTGTTATTTTCTCAAAGAAGGAGATCAGGTTGGTTTGGCACCATCTACCTTTTGTAAAACCATGTTGTATTTTGTTCCATTTACCATTGACCTCAATGTCCTTAACTACTTTCTCCTTCAAATTTTTTTCCAAGACCTTGAATACTCCAGATGTCAAACTAACTGGCCTGTAGTTACCCGGATCTCTTCCCCCACCCCACCCTTTCTTAAAAATAGGAACTCTCCAATCATACGGTACAACCTCTGAGTTTACAGATTTATTAAAAATTCTTGCTAATGGGCTTGCAATTTCATGTGCCAACTCCTTTAATACTCTTGGATGAAGATTATCTGGGCCCCCTGATTTAGCTCCATTAAGCTGTTTGAGTTTCGCTTCTATCTCAGATAAGGTCATATCTACCTCTGTATCCTCATTCCCATTTCTCATGCTACCATTATCCCTAAGATCCCCATTAGCCTCATTAAAGACTGAGGCAAAGTGTTTGTTTAGATATTGGGCCATGCCTAGATTATCCTTAACCTCCACTCCATCCCCAGTGTTTAGCAGTCCCACTTCTTCTTTTTTTGTTTTCTTCTTATTTATATGGCTATAGAACCTTTTACGATTGGTTTTAATTCCCTTTGCAAGGTCCAACTCTACTTGACTTTTAGCCTGTCTCACTTTATCCCTACATGTTCTGACCTCAATAAGGTAGCTTTCCTTGCTGATCCCTCCCATCTTCCACTCCCTGTATGCGTTCTGCTTTTTCTTAACCACCTCTCTGAGATGCTTGCTCATCCAGCTTGGGCTCCTCCCTATGAATTTTTTCCCTATTCATCCTCCCTATGAATTTTTTCCCCTTTCTTGGGATGCAGGTTTCCGATAGCTTCTGCAGCTTTGACTTGAAGTAATCCCAGGCCTCCTCTGCCTTTAGATCCATAAGTTCTTCAGTCCAATCCACTTCCCTAACTAATTTCCTTAATTTTTGAAAGTCAGCCCTTTTGAAATCAAAAACCCTAGTTGTAGATTTATTTTTGTTAATCCTTCCATTCAGTTTGAACTGAATTAGCTCATGATCACTTGAGCCAAGACTATCCCCTACAACCATTTCTTCTATGAGTTCCTCACTACTTACCAAAACCAAATCTAAAATGGCATCCCCTCTAGTCGGTTCAGCAACTACTTGATGAAGGAATCCATCAGCTATCACATCTAAGAAAATCTGAGCCCTGTTATTATTATTATTAGCACTTGTCCTCCAGGTCTATATCTGGGAAGTTAAAGTCTCCCATGATCATGCAGTTTCCATTAATATTTACTTCATTAAAAACATTAAAGAGGGCTCTATCCATATCCGTATTAGATCCTGGCGGTCTATAGCACACCCCAAGCACTATTACAGGGGACTTTTCTTCCCCAATGTGATTTTTGCCCAGACGGACTCTGTCTCATCCATTCCATCACTTCTTATTGCTTTACATTCTACCTCATCATTGATATAGAATGCTACTCCACCACCTTTACCTTTATTTCCGTCTTTCCTAAACAGCACATACCCTTCAATACCTGTAGTCCAGTCATGACTACTATTCCACCATATTTCTGTTATCCCTATAATATCTGATTTCACTTCCTGCACCAGTAGCTCTAGTTCCTCCATTTTGTTACCTAGGCTCTTTGCATTGGTGTACAAACATCTTAATTTTTGCTGTTTGGCCTCGCTCACATTCTTTACCCAATTAGGCATGGACATTCTACAGCCAGGGAATGTCCTTTATTATCATAGGTTAACAAATGTTCCTGCTTTCCTAAGTGATCCTAGATTGTTTAGTTCTATTCACTAGGATCTGAATCTAAATTTCTTAATATGATAAGTTAATGATACAGGTAGGAAATAAGAGGTGAGAGAAAAACAACAACATTTTAACTAAGTTGGGGTTGATAGCATGTGGAGTGTATTCCTATATTTTGTCAATGCACAAAGGAGAAATGGGAAGTAGGGACGCTTCTGTGATTCAAAACAAGCAGATTATTATTAGATGGAAGAAACCAAATGGATTTTTAAAAATTTAAATTAAGTAAAGCAAATTCCAAAGTGGTGTCACTTGCCATATAAGGAATGACTAGGCCAGGTGGGTTAGAATATGCACCCAGTATGGATCTTACTAGATGGTACATGAAATTCTTTTAAAAAGAGAAAAGTATGTCAATTTGTATCTAATGAAAATTAGAATTGTTGCCTATATTCTACATCAATATGAGAAGTCCCTCTGTGGTAACTGCTAAACTGTTAGGCTTTATTCTGTCTAGATAGTGCAAGTCTAATCCTCTCACAGAATGTTAAGAATGGAAGGATTCTCACTTGACACTTCCACATTCAGATTTGGAGATCTATTGTTGACTGGGTCACTGTTACTCTGATAGACAGGAAGAGAACACTCTATTCCCAGAGATTATCAGTATCAGAGTCTCCCTGGGTTGATTTAAAGAGTGAGGGAAAAATTGCTGCATTCTAAGAAGTGATAGCAGGCTTAAGTATGTAGAAGATGGAGGCTACTTGAGGGGGAGGCAAGCTTGTTCCTACAAAGCTCTACATACAAGAGAAGCAACATATGACAAGAAAGATGGAAATAGTCAGATTGAACAAGGCTCTTCTATCTCTTCCCAAGCTCCTGCACAAATTTGTTTTCTATATTCTCCAAGATACCAGGATGAGTCAGTTTTATCTTGTTTAACCTTGAAGAAGAAGTGCTTGCTTCTGTGACTAACTCAGAGTGAGGTGCAGGGAGAACAGGAGAATTCAGGAATGACAAAATGGGGCCAAGTGTTCTTTATGTCAAAACTTTATGTTCTTTTTGTGTAGTGTTCCCACTTGACCACCAAGTGATAAGAACAACTAACCCAAGTATTCCAGAACAGTATATCAGCTTTGAGAAACAGGGAAACACTGATTTTAATATTGTAAGTCAGAGTTACGTTTAATACTTAAACATGTGCTGTGTTTCCAAAGTTTAATATTGTTGCCCTCTATTGCACTTCAGTGGCTATCTTAGCAATACTTTCTCAATGTTATGATGAAATACCTAATAAATAACTTTTGACTGATGTTTTTAAAAATAGTTATCGTTTAAAAGTAAACCATTCAATATTAAATTTTATATTAAGTAAGGCATCATGCTACTGTAAGTTTTCCTCAATCAGCAGAGATGTTGGAAATTATAAATCAAGTAATGACTGTAACGTTATCTGATTAAAATATAACTATGTAGAGAATTGTTGCTACCACTGTTATATAATTGCAACAAATCTTATGCAAAGTGTGTCAAGTAAGGTGTCACTAGAAAAGTTATGATTTGCTAAGCATGATTATGCTATTTCTATGCGTGTATCATTTTTATATTTGAATTAATGAGGATTGGCTCTATACCTGTATTTTAAATATGTTTGCTCCTGTGGAAACTCCCACAAGGTATTTAGCCTGCACACCTTGAAGGGACTATTCAAGTTAAGTGGCCCATCAAGGGACTCACAATGGACCATGAAAGACTCCCATCCATGCCTGATGGACCTTCATGTGAACAACTAGAGAATAGGCAATGGCCTTTGCTGTGACTAAGCGAAATCATGGCCTTTGCTGTGACTAAGCGAAATCATGCATGGACATGTAACTTGCCCATGTGACTCCAAACACCATTTTTCTACCTGTATTTTTCCACTAGCTTTGTTGAGCACTTTGTTTAAAACAACGGATTTCCCTCCACATGGCAGAAGCTATAAAAGGCCTTGGAAACATCTCCATTTTGCCTCTTTCCTGCTTAAACCTCTGGACTATGATGAACTTGTACTAATGGGAGAATTCTAACCAAGGGACTGAGGACCTTCCAGTGATTTGGAAGCAATCAGAGACTTAACAAGCCATCGGTTTATTCCATCACTGCTACAAGCCTGATCTAAGAACTTTGCATTTATTGTATGTACTTGATTCCTTTAACCAATTTTAACTACTCTGAAACTTTTCTTTCTATTTTCCATATATAAATGTTTAGATTTAGATACTAAAAGACTGGCAACAGCACCATTATTAGGTAAGATCTGAGTTGTATATTGACCCGGGTGTGTGGCTTGTCCTTTGGGATCAGAAGAATCTTTTATTTGATGAAATTGGTTTTAAAAGATCCACTCATCTTTAAGTCTAGTATTTTTTGTGGAGATACAAGAACAGGAATGCCAGGGGAAACTGCTTTTCTGAATGCTAGTTTGCCAGTGTGGTGAAAAAATTTACTTTTGTTGCTGGTTTGGTATATCTTATGGGAGAATAACCACCAGTTTTGGGGTGTGTCTGCCCTATTTCTCAGCAGTTTGTCCTGAATTTGGTATTCTCAGTTGTGACCCCTGGAGGCACGGTTACAATGATCCATTGCATTATTCCTGAAATAGGAATGTGAAGGGATGAGCTGTAGCTATGTACAAAAGGCATGTTCATGACAAAAGAGCCTGATCCTGAACTCCTAACTTGTTGAAAACTCTGTATTCAGACATTGACAGTTTTGAATAGATAAGGACTTTAGGATTAGACCCAGATTTGGAAGACAGTGATGCATTCACACCTAGAGCTTTTCATCACAACTGTAGGAGTGGAAAAAACATAATGGACTCCAAAGGCAAGAGTTCCTCTCCTCCTTTCATTGAGCGAGGCACTTCCTATGGTCAATTTTGGCATAGTCTTAAATATTCTATAACTAGAACAAACTTTTACCAGGGATTCTTCTCTTGTATTTTCATCCATACCCAAAGATGTTTCAGAATTTCCATATTTTAGAGTTAGAACTAATATTGGACCTCTTTGAAAATACTGCTTAATCCCTCTCTTCTATTGAACAAAAACATGATTATGTTCTCATGATTATGTATTACTTCACAAACACAAAGCAGTCAGAAACAAAGTGTAATTATGAAGACTAAGTATGACATGCAGTTGGTAGTCAAATAATATATTATCTGCAGTGTCTAGGAATTTTAATGAAAAAAGATTCAATTTCTTAATTATACCAGGGTTGATAGTCTGGGATTTCATACTAGTACTTGTTTCATATTTTAATTGTTGATAAATTACAAAGTCCAAATGGCAGGAAGTTCCACTTGTTCTTAGAGTAATAATAGCAAGAAAGTGGCAAAGTAGTTTAAGGAGATATTTATTCTTAGCGAACAATCTGAATCTTTCTTGGCAAATTTATTCAAATTGCTTAGCTGTTTAGAAAATTTACAAAGTACACTTTTAAGAAACAGCAAACCAATGTTGAATTAGGTTTTTGTCTCTTTACCAAAAAACTCTCCCAGTCCTTTGAATTATATATTCAAGAAGCACAATACTGAATCCACTATTTTCTAAACATCTGCCCCTTCTGCAAAATAGCCTCCTCAGAAGATTGTGATTGCATGGTGCCCATGACAAATTCCAAAATCCAATCCCCAAAGGAATTGCTAAGCTATAAGATCTTTGCTTTTATATACTCACCCATGGAGCTTTAGAAGATTCAAAGAAAAAGAGGAAAGAGATTGCATTGCTTGGTCTTATTTGCCTGAGATCCTCTTTTGTGCAGCACCTTAGATTTAAAGTAAAGCTGTGCAGCACAAAAGAGGACCCTGGGCAAAAAAGACCAGGCAATGCAATCTAAAACTTGAAATTTACATGCTAAAGGGAATAGCTATGGTATATAGTTGAGAACACCTTTAATAAGGAGAAAAATAAATAGAAAGATTCCACACACACACAGGGAAGTAATCTTTTAAGTGGAACTTATCTGTTGTTATTGTGCAAGTTCTGTTTTACACCCAGGGTTTTTTTCCTCCTAAGCAAGAAGTGAATAGTGTCTATTCTCTGAGGGATGCAACTGGCAAGCAAGCAAGCAAACAATCTCTAAGGAAATTAGCCATAGCAAACGTATATTGATAAAAATAATACATATCTTTCTGGGTGGTTTGTTTGATGAATATTTTCTATACACATTTGTTGTTTAAACTAAGGTGTCAGGAATGTATTCTGAGAAATGTCACCTCTACTCACCTATTGCAAGATCCACGTTTCCAGATAGAAGTAAATCATTTGAGATTAGCTTTATTTACTGTTCTGTTTTTTTAAGATTGTTTGACTGGGAAGCAGTTTGACAGACAACTCATTCTTCTCTTGCCAACCAGATTCACTGGGCAAATCATGGCAAAGGAAAGTAAATAAATAGCATCCAGTACCAATAACTTCAGGGATTTAGCTAGTCAAGTTTCTGAGCACTGGTGAAATTAAAAACATTTTAAAATGCAATGATGAACAAGAGGTGAGACTGAAATGGGTGGTGAGATAGATGACCTAAGAAGGTAAACATGGAGGGAGTCCTGGCTGCTGATTGGAAACAGCCTCTGGCAGAAATGGAGATATTTTCTGTAAATCAGGTTATCTTGAAAAGAGAGGACAGAACACCTCCTGAAAACAGGAAAAAGGGCACTAATGAGGAAAAATTAATGCTAAGGAACACTAGTATGGGGCTTTATTTGCAGGAGATTTTTCCCTCCACACACAATCTGCATTTGAAAAGTATTATTTTATTTTATTGAAGGTACAAATGGTTAACTTGATTAGAAATATTTTTAAATTGTTTCATAAATTTATCTAGAATTCTTAAATTCTGAAAGGTTAAGAACTCCCCCCCCCCCCCCAAGTTTCAACATTCTACCTAAGCAATAGAGGGTCACAGAGCTTGTTGGCAGCCTATTAAAAGGGTGACAAGACTACTGGTGACTTTGGATAAGCTATTACCAGCAGGACAGTGAGTTTGTGTGTGTGGTTTTTGGAAAAGGGGTGGGGGGGGTGAGAAAACTTGGATTTGTGCTGGAAATGGCCCACCTTGATTATCATACACATTGTAAAGAGAGTGGTCACTTTGGATGGGCTATTACCAGCAGGAGAGTGAGTTTGTGTGTGTGGGGGGGGGGAGGGCGGAGGGTGAGAAAACCTGGATTTGTGCTGGAAATGGCCCAACTTGATTATCATACACATTGTAAGGAGAGTGATCACTTTAGATAAGCTATTACCAGCTGGAGAGTGGGGTGGGAGGAGGTATTGTTTCATGGTCTCTGTGTATATAATGTCTTCTGCAGTTTCCACAGTATGCATCCGATGAAGTGAGCTGTAGCTCACGAAAGCTTATGCTCAAATAAATTGGTTAGTCTCTAAGGTGCCACAAGTACTCCTTTTCTTTTTACTATATACATAACACACTAAAATATTAAAAAGAATACTCAACTTCTGTAACATTTTGGCACCTACCCAAACTTCAAAACAATAGACCATGTTTTTGCTGAAATTTGAATGATCAAAGTCAAGGTTAGCTGAGCATGGCTGAGTACATTTGTTTTGCTTTTAATTTTTCTCCAAAACACACTTTTACACCAAAGACAATGTTAGATTAAAGTGAATTAGTTTTCAAAATTACCTTTGAAATTTGGTCTGATTCTTGCATCATAGCCTGACATCCTACCCATTAATTTATCCAGGAAATCAGATGGTGACATTGGCATGCTACGAGATCTTGCACTGTCTGTTTCCTTTGTGGCTACCAAACTAAAAACAAAAACAAAACTTTATTAGTCATAATTTCTAGTAATAATTAAGTACCTAACAACATAGTCATTTTATTCATCAGTATTAAAGCAGATCAATTCAAAGGTAAAATTGTATTTTTAAATTAAACATTAACAATAACAGAATTATTTTAATTTGGATGTGGGAAAACAGTATGCTCTTATTATATCCATTGTTAGATATCTATTTTTTTCTAAATGTCTGCCAAACTGCATTGTGATCACATTTTTTGTGTGTTGAGGCTTCTCAAAATTAACCATATTTCTAATCAACCCTCATTGATTTGTTCCACAAAATTGCAATAGTAAATAATGTCAACTACACAAATATCTATAAACCTGGAATGCCATGATTTGGAAAGTGCTCTGTGATTAATCTTTTTAACTGGGTTCTTTATAATGGAAACTTGCATTAGAGAAACTTAGATTGGGATCTTTCATGTTACTTTGAACAGACACACCCCTTTTTTGTACCATTGATTGAATGTTTGATGGTGATATCTATGCAGATGAAACCAGGTAATTCACTGGCAAATTTTATTCCATAATATTATCAATGGAGGTTCATTTTTCTTTAAAAAGAGAGAAGGTCCCTCAAGTAGCCAGGACCCAGACTCTTTAGAACCTTTCAAGGTCAACATCAGCATCCTAATCACCACCTAGAAATTGAGAATTGACTTACTAATGATCTATAAGTACCAACCTAGAAAGACCATTTATGATTAAAAAGATAAAAGGCACAACAAGATCCAGTGACTGGATGCTGAAATTAGACAAGTTTGGGTTAGACATAAGGGGCATGTTTTTAAACAGTGAGATAATTAATCATTGTAACAATTTGCCAATGGATGTAGTAGATTCTCTATCACTTGATGTTTGTAAATTGGGAGTTGAATGCCTTTAAAAAAAAAAAAAAAAAAAGCTCTAGCTCAACTATAAGATGTGGGAATGATGCAGGAATTACCGGGTGAAAATCTTTGGCCCATGCTGTACATGAGCTCAGACTTCATTATCGTAATAGAGCCTGATGGCCTTAAAATCTAAGGCTCTATAATTGTCAGCTGGGGCAGACTGACTCAGATTTTCAAAAGGATCATAAACTTGAACATCAGATTTAGCAGTGGGCAAAAACTGAGATGTAGATGTGCACATGGTATTTGGACTTACAAATCATGCAGTTAGGTGCTTTATTAAGCTCTAATAAAGGTGTCCTATTTCAGGCATATGAACTTCTGAAAATTTGTCTGGAAAAGAACATCCTTTACTGCAATTTTGATAGTTCCATTTCCCCCTCAAAATATTTGTGAAAATATTGCATCATAGTTGCTGTAGTTCATGCTACAAGCCTTTTTTGGCTCCCCCCACCCCCCATTTCTATTCAGAGCGGAGTACAGTGTCAATCTCAAATTTACTGAAAGGGATAACTTTAGGACTCTGTGAGCCGTTGTACCCCAATTAGTTCCCTCAGAATCTGTCACACCTCTGTTGTGAAGGACAGTATACAAAACTATTAAACCATTTAATTTGTGGCTTCATTGGTAGTTTCCTCTTTCTTTTCTGATAAATTATTTCGGTATCGTCTTTTGGAAATTTTATGCCTATATTTGTACTGTGTGTCAATTTATCCACTTCTTTATCATTATGATTTTTGTCATCAGAAAATCATAGCTTCTTTCTCCCCCCATTAGCATCTAAAGAACAGAGTCTTTGAGCCACTGAAAAACTTATGAATATTTGTGTTTTAAAGTACAGTGTTGACTGCAGAACCATCTTGTGATGTGCACATAATAATGGATCAATGGCTTTTTCATTTTATTATGTAGCCTGTTCCTTGGAACAGCAAGTGTAACTCAAGGCCCTGGAGCTATGGGAACTTTTATTTTGTGGTTCATTTTATTCTACTGATCTTTGAATGCTTTTAATACAGTGTATATTAAAAAGGTTTACAGAGGAAATTAACTACATATTCATGGGAAGTGACTGTATGCAAAAGCTGCAGCCAGCCATTATGCACTCAATTGCATCTCACAAACAGCAGTACCACAAGCATTTCTGCAAATTAATCTGAGCTGATATTAATTTATTGGATCACTCATGATTAAAATAATGATTACACTGATTTAATCCCAAGAATACATCCCTTGAGTCTACGGTTGTAGTGAGTTTAATGGTGACAAAATTCATCAATATAAAAATGTGCCTAAGAAAAGAAAACACTTTCAGCAGGTCCTTTTTTAATGCAATCCTCCAATCTGATTGCAACTGATTAGTTCTGAACAATCATATTTTTTAAATATCATTCACAGTTAAGCAAACTGGTTTGAGTCAATAACTGCTGCATAAATAATTTCTAGAGACTGATATAATCAAAGTTACTGCATGATATAAAACTAAACTATGGAGTAACTAGTGATCCATGCTGATAAAAGCATGAAAACATCATACAAGAAAACTGTAAAAGGAGTACTTGTGGCACCTTAGAGACTAACAAATTTATTTGAGCATAAGCTTTCATGAGCTACAGCTCACTTCATCAGATGCATCCGATGAAGTGAGCTGTAGCTCACGAAAGCTTATGCTCAAATAAATTTGTTAGTCTCTAAGGTGCCACAAGTACTCCTTTTCTTTTTGCGAATACAGACTAACACGGCTGCTACTTTGAAACCTGTAAAAGGAGACTCAGTAATAGCAGATATACATCAAAAACAAATGTTATCTACAGTAGAAATAGTCAGTATTTAAACCTTCGGTTTCTGACCAACATGCAGATTGGATTTTTGTTGATGTTGATTGGCTATGTGAAGTCTGGGCACCTATTTGACTTTTCAAAGTTCATCTACCCCATCTTGTCAATTGGTGGCTGCATGTGTGTGTTGTGTTGAGCCAGCTCTGTGCAGATAGCTGGCCCAACAGATGTCAATCCAACTGCCCAAAGAGACCACAGACTTGGTTCAACAGTGAAGGTGCTCAGCCAGGTTTATAGTCAATGAAGCATGATCCTAGCTCCCCAATTCAATGTCTACAGTTACACTAGTACATGCATGCTTGTTACAATGGACTCGGCTCAGTGAACGATGGGGCTTTCCATTCCCTCCTAGGCAATGGAAAGACACCACCTCTGTGACCCCTCTTTTATACATTGATGCAAACAAGTTACATATTGACCCTCTGACATGGTTAGTTACCACCATTTAATTCATACATCTTGGTTCACTCAAAACATCTCTGTCCATCACCCTGTCATCCTGACCTTATCTTTCCTTGTATCATCTTTGGGGAATGTGTTTACACTATATCTTGGTATCATTGTGTTCTGGCACTACCCTTCTGGGATGTGTTTACGTGAATACTTAGTGCCTTGGAGTGCTTCTCTTTTTGTAATGCCAGCTATGTTCTTCCCAAGTTCATGTACTGGATAGTGAACCTGCAAGCAAGCATCTACTTTGTAACAGGGCCTGTCTTTTGCTCATATCTTGACTCTTGCTAACTTTGCTTTATCTCAGCAGGGCTTAACTTTTGTTCAGGCCTTAGGCCTTACACCAGGCCTCTCATATTACACCTCATGTCTCAGGCTCTCTCTTTCTATACTCTTTCCAGAGTATACTACACTACAATTCTACAATCAAAAAGAGCAACTTTGGCTAAAAATTGATCATGGATCAATGGTGATATAAAGGCATTAGAAATTAAAAAGAATATATCCCCATAGTGGAGGGAAAAGGGAAATAGATAGCAATCAATACAAACTAGAAGTTATAAAAGTGAAGAAAATTGATAAGGGAACCTAAAAACATCAGGGCAAAATCCATGGCTGGCAGAGATAAGGACAATTAAAAGGATGCTTTTTAATGTATATTAGGAACAAAAGAAATCCTAGCAATAGTATCCCCATTGCTAGATGGAGATGGCAAATTGTTAATGATTGAGGGGAATGATAAATAATATTTCTGTTCTGTATTTGGAAAGAAGCAGGATGATGTACTTGTATCACATGAGAATGATGACATATACTCCAGTCCATTAGTAATGGAGGAGAATGTTGGACAATATCTGCTAGGGAAAAATATTTTTAAAATCAGCAGGCTTTGGATAAATTTCAGCCAAGAGTCAGTAAAAGAGTTGGCTGAAAGAGCTCTCATCTTCTGATGTTAATTTTTAATAAAACTTGAAATATCAAGGAAATTCTGGAAGACTAGAAAAGTGCTAATGTTGTACCAATATTCAAAAATTGCATGCCAGATGACCTGAATAACTACACGTCATTTAGCCTGAGATCAGTCCTGAGCAAAGTAATGGGAAAAAATGGTACATGATTCAATTAATAAAAAAATTAAATGATAGGAATATAATTAATGCCAGTCAACATGCTTTTACGGAACTAAGTTTAACAAAATTGATTTAATTCTTGCATGAGATTACAAGTTTGGTTGATAAAGGTAACTGCACTAATGTAACATATTTAGTCTGTAGTAAAACATTTGTCTTAGTCCCACATAACATTCTGATTAAAAAGTTAGCACTATACTAGTGTAAGATCACATATTAAATGGATTAAGACCTGGTTAACTGACAGTCTCAAAAAGTAGTTGTCATTGGGGAATCATCACTAAATAAGAGTAGTTCTAGCGGAAAAGATAAGACCAAGGGGGGATATGATAGAGGTATATAAAATCATGAGTGGTGTGGAGAAAGTGAATAAGGAAAAGTTATTTACTTGTTCCCATAAGAACGAGGGACCACCAAATGAAATTAATGGGTAGCAGGTTTAAAACAAATAAAAGGAAGTTCTTCTTCACTCAGCGCACAGTCAACCTGTGGAACTGCTTGCCTGAGGAGATTATGAAGGCTAGGACTATAACAGGGTTTAAAAGAGAACTGGATACATTCATGGAGGTTAAGTCCATTAATGGCTATTAGCCAGGATGGGTAAGGAATGAAGTCCCTAGCCTGTGTTTGTCAGAGGGTGGAGATGGATGGCAGGAGAGAGATCACTTGATCATTACCTGTTAGGTTCACTCCCTCTGGGGCACCTGGCATTGGCCACTGTCAGAAGACAAGATACTGGGCTGGATGGACCTTTGGTCTGACCCAGTATGGCTGTTCTTATGGATTCCACAGGGCTCAGTACAAGGGCTGACACCATTCAACATTGTCATCAATGATGTGAAGTAAATATAAAATGACTGCTGATAAATATATATAGATGACACAAAGATTAGTGAAGTGATGAATAATGGTGGCAGGGCACTCATGCAGAACAATCTGGATCACTTTGCATTTCGCTGTATTAAAACTCCTTGTCTTTGAATGGACCCAGACTACAAAGTTATATCTCTAGGCACAAGAAGTACAGGCCATACATACAGAATGAGGGGTTTGGGAACGTATCCTGGAAACAGGATACAGTGACTCAGTGAAGAATTGAGAAGAATTTACAAGAAACTGAAAATAAGCTTCCAGTGCAGTGCTGTGGGAAAAAGGGCTAATGAGATCCTTGGATGTATAACAGAGGAAGGAGGAGTAGGAAGGTGATTTTATCACTGTATATGGCATTGGTGAGACTGATACTGGAATACTGTGGACAGTGTTGGTGTCTGTATTTTAAAAAGGGTGTTGAAAAATTGGAGAGGATAGAGAAGAGAGCCACCAAAATTATTTGAGGGATGGAGAAAATGACTTGGGGTCAGAGACTTAAAGAGCATGATTTGTTTAATTTATAAAATAGAAGATTGACAGGTGATTTAATTAATCTATGGGTACCTTCAGAGGGAAAAAATCCTACGAACTAAAGGGCTCTTTAATTTAGTGGAGAAAACCATAACAAGACCCAATGGCTGGAAACTGAAGCCAGACAAAAATCAAATTAGAGATTAGTCACAAATACTTTATAGTGAGGATGATTAACCTTTGGAACAAACTACCAATGAAAGTACTTGATTTTCCAGCTCTTGATGTGTCTTCAAATCATGACTAGATGCCTTTTTGGAAGATATGTTTAGCAAAACACAAGTTGTTGGGCTCAATACAGGGGTAACTTGGTAAAATTTAATGGACTGCAAGACAAGACCAGATATTCGACATAGCTGATCTAATAATTCCTTCTAGCCTTAAATGCTATGAATCCTCAAGAGTTCTGTATTACTCAATTCCTCAAGTTTCAGAGTAACAGCCGTGTTAGTCTGTATTCGCAAAAAGAAAAGGAGTACTTGTGGCACCTTAGAGACTAAACAATTTATTTGAGCATAAGCTTTCGTGAACTACCGATGAAGTCAGCTGTAGCTCACGAAAGCTTATGCTCAAATAAATTGGTTAGTCTCTAAGGTGCCACAAGTATTCCTTTTCAATTCCTCAAAACATCTTCCTACATCTTCCCGAGCAGAAAAAACCCAACCTGCTGGTTTCTCTAGCTAAAACCTGCTCTTACCCCATCTTCCTACCAAAACTGTTCTTGGCCAGTTTCCTACTCCCATTCTGGCATACCAGACACTTTGCTACCCCAAATCAGCATGCTTCCTGAGGAATTGCGTAGGAACTGCTGATGTCATTTCTAGAACATTATGCTTGCTGTGAGAAGACCTCCCACCCTGTCCCCATGCTTTAAAAAAATAATCAGCAGATCATTTTTTTCTTAATGAAGTTGCACACTTCTTGTATTAAGGCAACAGGAAAAGCAGCACCAGGTACAAGCATATACTTTAACAAAAAATACATTATGGAGGTAGATAGTTTTAGTCATGATTGCATTTAGATTTGTATGGGAAGCAGGATTAAAATACTTTTATTTCACACTTCATTAATTGAATTAGATCTCAAAAGTTAACCATGGCTTAGCTTTTCTGCCGTGTTAGTCACTCCGTGCTGTGCAGTCAGCAAAAAACAGTGGCTAGAGCTGGCATAGCTAGCCACAGGTAGATCACTCTAGCACAGAGGAGCGCTTCAGTGCCATAGAATTGGCACAACAGTATCTGGGCTGCCCTCCATCTATGATTTGTATGGAGCTGATTTGTATGACTGAGCAAGTTGGGGAAGGGCCAGGGCTTTCCTGCACTCCATTATCTACTATTTATGTAATAGTCTACTAGGACTATACAGAACTAGTGTAATTTAGAGCAGTTTGCAGGGAAGGGGATGCTGGAAGCAGCTGCCAGCTTAGGGAAGCTTGCAAGGGAGCAGGACCACTGGGATCTGCATACAGACTTTGTAGAGGGGCTATGTCTGTGGGAAGGAAGCTTGGCCCCCTAGGAAAACTATTGAGGAAAACCTCTACAAGGAGAGCCTCACCGATCTTTTCCTTCAGTCTCACTGTATGAGTTTCTCTATTGGATACACTACTGGAGCCACAGAAATCAGATTGATATTGCTTTGCACATGAGTTTGAATGAGTAAATACCTTTAAATCTTGAGATGATTCTTTTCTGTACAACTGCTCAAAGGTTTTGCATGTTTGTACCAAGGTGCATGTTATGAAAAAGGAGTTCATAAGAGAAGCCGCACTCTGCATAGATATGTTTCGCCACTGCCTTATCCTGTTAGCTGGGGTTGGCAGTGTAGACTGCCTGGCCTGATGTTTTTGGGTTGAACTCAGAGAGTTTTCCTTCTCCTGAGCATGTGAGTGCATGCTCTCTCTCAACTTTTTTTTTTTTAATAATGTTTTCCTGAGACTTCTCAAAATTTGTTTAATTTATCTTGCCCCTAAAAATCTGATGTCACTGGTATGCTATACAATGTACTGAATTTACTGATACCATCTGTCAGATATTATAGTGGGTTTATAGCTTTCTGAACTATTCACCTTTGAGGCTGAAATTTTTCCATGTGTTGTCTCAGCCCAAAGGTGGATTTTTTTTATTTGGAAAATTTAAAGGGCAGGTATGACTATTGAAACAGTTTGTATAAATGAGATAGCACATGTATCCTTAGAAAAACCGTCTTAATATCAATAATGTGAGGGGGGAAGAGCATTTTTTTTAAAAAAAATCATATTTTAAACCACCTCTTCCTAATTCTTCTCGTCCCTGGTGCAGGAGAATGCCAGAGTTGGAAAGTGAGTATCCAGAGCAATGCTTTGCTCTAATGATCCCTGGCAGCATAATG
Source organism: Caretta caretta (assembly GCF_965140235.1). NCBI lineage: Eukaryota > Metazoa > Chordata > Testudines > Cheloniidae > Caretta > Caretta caretta. The sequence continues at coordinate 83,963,681 of NC_134209.1, forward strand.
GTGCCAAGGGGTTGTTACAAATAAGTACAATTTAGAGCTTCCCCAAAGGTACTGCATGTTGTTCCAGGTGCATTCCTCAGAATCTGTCACTAATATTTCTGTTGAAAAGGGCAATATACAACTGTTAAATTATTTACTTTGTAAGTTTGGTGGTGGTTTCCTCTATCCTTTCTGATACAATACAGATGTAATTTATTTTGAAAACCTTATACCTATACTTTTGCTGAGTGTCAAATTATCCCCATCTTTGCCATTGTGATTTTTGGGTAATCATTGCTTTCTCCCCATGAGTATCTGAAATACAGGTTCCTTGAGCTATTGAAAAGGTTTAAAACACAAACATGTCTAAGTACAGTGTTGACTACAGAACCATCGTGTGATGCTGCTGTACACGTATCAATGGCTTTTTCATTTTATTATTTAGCCTGTTCCTTGGAACAGCAAGTGTAACTCAAGGCCCTGGAGCTATGGGAACTTTATTTTGTGGTTCATTTTATTCTACTAATCTTTGAATGTTTTTAATACAGTGTATACTAAAAAGCTTTACAAAGCAGCTCAAGGAAATTAATTATGTACTCGTGGGTGAAGTGACTGTACAAAGGCGAAAGCTGCAGCCAGCCGTTGTGCACTCATCTGCATCTCACAAACAGCAGTACCAAAAGCATTTCTGCAAATTAATCTGAGCTGATATTAATTTATTGGATCACTCATGATTAAAATAATGATTACATTGGTTTAATCCCAAGAATACGTCCCTTGAGTCTATGGTTGTAGTGAATACAATAGTAACAACATTCATCATTGCTAAATAAAAAGGTACATAAGTAAAGAAAAACACTTTCATTAAAAAAGGGCCCGCTGAAATCAAGCAATCATCTGATTGCTACTGATACCTGATAATCTGACACTATTTTCATATTGTGTTCTGAAAAGCATGGTAGAAACATTTCTCACTATGTCAACATCCTCATGTTTGATTCCTGTCCTACAGACAGTTTATCAATGAATAGTGACTGTGTGGACACTTATGTGAGGCAAGCACAAAACACAAATTCTGGAAGCATAGAAGAAGTCGGAAAAAGAGTAGCTGAGAATGAGTTAGGTCCTGAGTAGGTAAAGCAAGGTACTGAAGAGGTCAGAGTTTATACCATAAATAAAGAACATTCAAAACATTGCTGTAGCATTAAACTTGAACCTGCAAAAAATAAATTTTTAAGGTAGCAAAGTCCCATGAGATTCCAAAATGTGACAGCCTAAAGCAAGAAATAACAAATGCTAAAAAGAATACTTGTTGCACCTTAGAGACTAACAAATTTATTTGAGCATAAGCTTTCGTGATCTACAGCTCATCCGATGAAGTGAGCTGTAGCTCACGAAAGCTTATGCTCAAATAAATTTGTTAGTCTCTAAGGTGCCACAAGTATGCCTATTCTTTTTGCGAATACAGACTAACATGGCTGCTACTCTGAAACCTGCTAAAAAGAATGGCTGTGAAAAGATCCAAGGTAGTCCAATATAAATGCGTGTTCTGATTATGAATGAAAATCATAAGGACTACACATATCATGAAGGTAAAAGCTGTTTTCAGTTTTACAAAAAAAGTAGAGGGAAATAAATAACAATAAATTTGTCACAAATAACATATCTGGCAAATGTTCTCTCTCCTTATTCACAAAGGGCTCGATCCACAAGAGGGACCTAGTGGACTTGACAACCTCTCACTCTCTGCCGCTGAAGCTCTTTCACTTTGGCTCAGTGAATATTTAATGAGTTATACGGAGAGAGAGAGAGCGCAAGAGAATGAATGAATGGCTCTATATAGCCCAGTGATTAGGGCACTCACCTCGGAGCGGGAATGGTGGTTCTAGTCCCTGCTCCAATAACTATTATTTAGAGACAGTGGAACAGTGATTGAGAGCGACCCATCCCAGAATACGCAAAAGTCTCGTGTGTAGGGCACTTGCATGATAGGGAAGACCTGGGTTCAAATTCCCACTTCACATCAGGCAGAGGAGGGATTTGAACCTGGCTTTCCCATATTCTAGGTGTGTGTCTAACCAGTAGTCTATTGGGCATAAGGACAGCCTCTGGCCATCCTTTGTGTGAGGTTGGGAGTGTTCAGAGCATGCCTACTTGATCAGGTACCATAGTGGTTGGGGGAATGCCTAATCTGTGAATTCTGTCATAGTGTAGGTGTAAATTAGGTGCTGCACTTCTTGATGGTGTCAGGGTTTAGGTGGCTCTGTGAATGCATGCTGGCAGAAATGTAGGTGTCTAGAGGATTTTAATGATTAAAAGTGAGGCATACTAGGGGTAGGCAGCAGATGATCAGTAGGGTGGTTTTATTATTATTTAAAAATAAATAAATAAAAACACAGTGGTGCCTAAATGTTGGACTTCTTGACACTTAAGTGCCTAAGTCTTTTGAATCTAGAGCAGAATGTTTGCAAACAGATTGTGCTGTTTGTGGGTAAAACCATTATTCGAAATCTTGAAGTTAGTTTGTGAATTTTGTTTATCTTAGGCTATTTCTACACTGCACACCACTTGGGGAATGTAACTACACACTACATGTGGTGTCAACATTGTGGTGTAGCTACATGGCACTGAAAATCTCTGGCATGGGAGTGGCAATGGGGAAAAGGCTTGGCAAAGGGTAGCTGCTGGAGCTTTTCCCCACTGCCTCCCACCTGCCAGAGTTTCCCCCACTGCTGGAGCCATTCCCTGTTGTAGTCAATTAGTTTGTTTAATTGTTCAATAGAGGATTTATTGTTGTGGTTTAAATGTCAATGTGTAAATGATAGTTTAAGTAGGATAGTATCATAGAAGTATAAAGTTGATAAGCATTTATAAGTGATGAGCGTGTATTAGGTATACTGGCAAAATAAGGCTATAATGCAAGTCCTACATGCTGAAGTCTGTAAGATTTCAGCTTAGCCATACTAGGCCTAAGGAGGGTTGACATAATTTACCAGTACATTTACAAGGCTGATTGTAAAATCATAGGAAATTCCACTGTCACTGCAGCTTACCATGGTGATGTGCATACATAAATGCTATCAAGAAAAGGGGAACTAAGAGGACAACCTATGAACAGCTGGGCACCCCAAAGTTTACGGGTTGTGGCAGTACAGATAAGGAAAAAGGGGATGGAACCCTTATACATATGTGTAAGGTAGTAGGTGTGGTCATAAGAAGATAAAAAGGATTACTTGGTATGGATAGGCAGGGGAGACCTAAGCAGGAAAGTATCCCCTCACCCCCACTGATGACAACCTGATTCGATGATCTCTTGGGGGATGTAAGCATGAATACAGAGCTGGCTATTCCATTGGCTTTCTCAAGTTTTGTATATGTGTTTGTGTCTGTAACATTGATTATCTGATTGGTGAGATTTATATTACACACAAAATTTGTTACTTGTAGCTGTGTTTGTGGTCACTGTATGCATTCTTTCATGTGCTCCTATTGTTTTCCAACCTAAGGAAATCCCTCAGAGTGACTCTCAGCTGTTTGATCTTAAAACTGTAGCAGCCCAGGAGATGGTCTCACTCACTAGGGATACTGTGAGACCATACTGTGGTTTAACACAGAATAGTATCAATTCAACTTAAATAAAGGCTAGGGGAGAAACTCTGGCAGTGGGAAGGCAGCAGGACACTACATTGTTAAAATTAGCAGTGTACGTGGAGGTGGCAGAGCTTGGGCAAGCAGACAGAAATGTAAGGTACATACCCACATGGTTCCGGAATGTCTTTACTTGCCTAAGAAGTACCTCACCATTTACACTGCTATTTATACCCATGCTAGGGAGGGCATGCAGTGTATGTATTCTACATGCTGTCGAAAGGAGTATGCAGTGTAAGCATACTTTTTGACTTGCTAGTAAAAGACAATTGTGTGAAATAGTTACTGTTCCCAAGCTGAATGAGTAAAACTCTTTAAAAATAGGCTTCTGCCATGAATGCTAAAAGGAGAATTAATAATTCCTTGTGAATAGTAAAGTATAGTAAAGTAAAGTAAAGTAAAGTTTTAAAAAAAAGACAACTATATTCTCAAAAGAAAAATGGCAGTAATCTCTGAACTCTGAATGAGCAGCAATTAAAATCACTGAGAAAGACACAGGAAGCTAAGCCTGACTGTACTGGGGGTCTGTGCACTTGTCATAAATATAAAGGGAAGGGTAAACACCTTTAAGATACCTCCTGGCCAGAGGAAAAACCCTTTTCACCTGTAAAGGGTTTTTCCTCTGGCCAGGAGGTAAGAAGCTAGGATAACCTCGCTGGCACCTGACCAAAATGACCAATGAGGAGACAAGATACTTTCAAAGCTGGACAGGGGGTGTCAAGGTTCCTTCCCCACTCTGAACTCTAGGGTACAGATGTGGGGACCTGCATGAAAAACCTCCTAAGCTTATCTTTACCAGCTTAGGTCAAAACTTCCCCAAGGTACAAAATATTCCACCCTTTGTCCTTGGATTGGCCGCTACCACCATCAAACTAATACTGGTTACTGGGGAAGAGTTGTTTGGACACGTCTTTCCCTCCCAAAATACTTCCCAAAACCTTGCACCCCACTTCCTGGACAAGGTTTGGTAAAAAGCCTCACCAATTTGCCTAGGTGACTACAGACCCAGACCCTTGGATCTTAAGAACAATGAACAATCCTCCCAACACTTGCACCCCCCCTTTCCTGGGAAATGTTGGATAAAAAGCCTCACCAATTTGCATAGGTGACCACAGACCCAATCCCTTGGATCTGAAAACAATGAAAAAGCATTCAGTTTTCTTACAAGAAGACTTTAATAAAAAATAGAAGTAAATAGAAATAAAGAAATCCCCCCTGTAAAATCAGGATGGTAGATTCAAGATGGTAGAATCAGGGTAATTAGATTCAAAACATAGAGAACCCCTCTAGGAAAAACCTTAAGTTACAAAAAAGATACACAGACAGAAATAGTTATTCTATTCAGCACAGTTCTTTTCTCAGCCATTTAAAGAAATCATAATCTAACATGTACCTAGCTAGATTACTTACTAGAAGTTCTAAGACTCCATTCCTGGTCTATCCCCGGCAAAGACAGAATATAGACAGACACACAGACCCTTTGTTTCTCTCCCTCCTCCCAGCTTTTGAAAGTATCTTGTCTCCTCATTGGTCATTTTGGTCAGGTGCCAGCGAGGTTACCTTTAGCTTCTTAACCCTTTACAGGTGAGAGGAGCTTTCCCCTGGCCAGGAGGGATTTCAAAGGGGTTTACCCTTCCCTTTATATTTATGACAGGGGGAGAAACAAAGGCTCTCTCTCTCTGTGTGATGTTTTTGCCGGTGACAGAACAGGAATGGAGTCCTAGAACTTAGTAAGTAATCTATCTACATATGCGTTAGATTCTGATTTCTTTAAATGGCTGAGAAAATAAGCTGTGCTGAAGGGAATGTAGATTCCTGTTTTTGTGTCTTTTTGTAACTTAAAGTTTTGCCTAGAGGGATTCTCTATGTTTTGAATCTGTTTACCCTGTAAGGTATTTACCATCCTGATTTTACAGAGGTGATTCTTTGCTACTTTTTCTTCTATTAAAATTCTTCTTTTAAGAATCTGAATGCTTTTTCATTGTTCTTAAGATCCAAGGGTTTGGATCTGTGTTCACCTATACAAATTGGTGAGGATTTTTATCAAACCTTCCCCAGGATAGGGGGTGTAAGGTTTGGGAGGAATTTTGGGGGGGGAAGATGTTTCCAAACAGGCTGTTTCCCAGTTATGTACCTGTTAGACGTTTGGTGGTGGCAGCGATAAAGTCCAAGGGCAAAAGGTAAAATAATTTGTACCTTGGGGAAGTTTTAACCTAAGCTGGTAAAAGTAAGCTTAGGAGGTTTTCATGCAGGTCCCCACATCTGTACCCTAGAGTTCAGAGTGGGGAAGGAACCCTGACAGCACTAGAGAAGGAATCTCAGCCAGCCCCACATAGAAGGGAGAGGCAATTTTGGCTGAGCTGGGAGCCCTGCCACAGGACCACAATTAAGATCAGGATCCAGTGCCTCAGAAACCATATGCAGGGAGCGCAGTGAGATTACCATTCCATTCCAGCTCCCAGGCTGGAATAGCAACTGCAAAGAACTTCACTATAGTCTCAGGTTCTCCCCATGGGCTGTGAAGGTGAATTCTATCTTCCCAATCCCATTATCAAAGTCATTTTACTTGAGCTTTGTGGGTGGATGAATTACTTTCACCCAAGGGGAACAGCACAGCAAAATGAGCTAATACTAGCCTAACGAGTGAAGGGAGAGGGAAAGAAATACTAAATAGTACCCATTAGGAAGTAGGAGGAGAGGAATTAAATTAATTATGACTTAAAAATGGCTGACATATCAAACTCCTTTTTTAAATTAACATAAAAATACAGAAAAAAATTTGGACAAGTAGAGAGCCGTGAAGAGTAGTTATGGGAATACTGTACTTGGAAAGTATGAGCAGGTGCAAATCAGCCAGCTTGGATGACATGCATTGCAGGGTGTTAAGGGAATGAACTGATTAACTTACCAAATCAATGTTAATTATTTCTGAAAAGTCACAGAGAACTGGGGAGGTACCAGAAGACTGGGAAAAAAAAGCAGATATGGCATCAATCTTGGGCGGGGCGGGGGAGTGGGGATACAATTACAAATTGAATGAAGGAGATCTAATATATTTGGATTTTGGTAAAGAATGTAATGTATTTTCACAAAATCTTGCAAAAATTAAATTTGTATGATCCTGAATACGTGTAGACCTAGCCAGAACCAAGAATGAAAGCAGAAGGAAGAAAACAGAGGTTAACAATGGACAAACTGTACATTCAAAGTGGCCTTGTAGATAATATGTAGTTGGTAGATAAAGAATAGTAAGAAAGAAGAGAATGTATGACAGCTTATAGCTGTGGCCTTGCATGTAGTACAGCATAGGAACAGCTCATGATCTAGATGGGGATTGCCTACAAAACCTTGGACCAATCAGAGTGCCTGATTTGATGTAGACTGGAATGCGCATGTGGTAGCGTGTTTCAGAATATGTACAAAAAAGGCTGTCAGCCTCCTTGCTGCAAACCCCATCTCTGGCTCACAGCTGGGGCTGTCACCCCGGGACAGGGAGCTCCCGCTATTGCAGCCTGACTGCCCCCCAGGCTCTCCAGTGCCAGCTCTGAGCTAGGCTGCCCCACAGGCTCCTTGCTCTAAATCTGGCTGCTGCCCAGGGTCAAAGCTGGGATCCCAGTTGGTAGCATGGCTCAGAGCAGGGAGCCAGAGTCCAGTCGGCAGCCTTGAGGAGCTCCACCCAGAGGTGAGAGCATGTGTTCTCAGCCCTCCTCCCCCCCCCACACACACTGCCCCTATTAAGTTGGTGGAAGTGTGTCTTGGTGAGGACACGTACCACAGACAGAAAGGGTAGTGTGGACAGGAAAAACTGCAGTAATTACTGCAATGGCTGTATGTTGACTTTACAAACAGGTCAAATTAAGTTAAGTATACAGGGGTGCTGGAACAATTTTTATAGTGGGGGTGCTGAGAGCCATTGAACCAAACTCTAAACTGTGTATGTAATAGAAACCACTTCAAGCCCTTGCTATAGCTTTGCTGTATGCCAGTAAAGAAAATTGAGGGACAAACCTGGAGCCAAACTGAGTCCTAAGGAACCAGGAGGTTGAGGTCTCAGGAAAATTCCAATAATATGAATACTACCTGGTGGGCTGAATGATTATAATCATTGGACAATGATAAATGGGTAAGTATTGGACTAGAGGGAAGATGCCGAGATCAGTGTTAGGTCCCATCTTATTTAACGTATTCATTAATATTTTTAAAGAAGGGGTAGCAGCACCTGATTGAAATGCACAGATAAAACTAGGTTTCCATTGATTTGTAGATAATTCAAATTTTCCAGGAATTGTCACACTTCCTTTTTATTAACCATTTTACAGTCTTATCTTTTGCTCCATCTGTTCAATTTATGCTTTTTTACATTTGTGCCCAATTGAAGTCTCAGTGTCTCATTGCTTCTCATTTCCTGTTACATGGGCTATCTGAATAAAGCAATATTGGATCGGTTTTCTTCTCTGTGTGTGTTCTTTCCAAAAACCAACATAAAAGTCTTCTAGTATGCAACATCATCTTAAGGCCAAGGTCAAGTTAGTGCTTCAGGATACTGCTCAGAGTGACAGGATTCATGCCAGATACTGACAGAAACCAGAATTTCTAATGTATGCACTGAAGCATTTCCCTTAACTGAATAAGTCAGTGAAAATAATGCTAAGGTTAATAAATGATGCTGCTAGCCTTTCATGTTTCCAGTGAAATTGGTCCACAGAACCACACATACATACAAACACACACCATATCTCAATGGTGTTTAAAATTTCCTCCAGATACATGGCTTTACTTTGCTTTCCTGATCTTGCTTGTGTTACCATCTTACGTCTACTGTCCTTTCAATTGTCAGCTCACTTTTCTCTGATTCATACTGGGAAGTTAATCAATGAGAATGTGCTGGATGCAGGGATTATCAGGCCCAAGTGCATTCTTGGCTGTTTCATATGCAGGATGCTTCACCTCCTGAAGGCTATGAAAAGGGTGACAGAAAAGGGCATTTGCCCACCTACACTCTGTCCGCAGCTACTTTGTAGAGAAGCCTCCTGTTTGAAAATCTGAGCAAGCATTTTTGTGAGTACAGTTGAACTACAAGTGAAAATCTGAGCACTATCACCTCCAAAGGCTTGATATGCTCCTACAATTTATTTGTATTGGCTCAGCATTGTTATTATAGTTCTTCCCATTATAAAATGACATGTTTTAGCCTATTATTACCAGCAAGTCACCACTTTTCATCATTTTACTTCTGTCTAGTGGGGCACCTTTAGGCCGCTGGTTCCTTGGTCACTAAATTAAATTTAGGTAGCTCCTGAGGATGGTGCATCTTTCAGTCCACAACCACCTAGAGCATGGAAACGCCTATCCTGATTGTAACCAACGACAATGCAATTTTAAAACAATTATATTAAAAACCTGAAAGGAAATAATATGTAAGCTGTTTTGATGCTTTGCAATAATCAAGGTCTTTTGTACTCCACAGTATGCTAGACCTAAATTCCCTGGAAGGTCCCTGGATTCTATAGATGGGAATCTACAGAATCTGCTGGGGCAAATTGGAAAAGAGTGTTTTTTAAAAATATAAAATAAATTTATCACCTTAAGAGGCAGCTTGTGATTGGGATAAGCACATTTGCTGGATATTTCTGCTAAATGATCATCAGTAAAACAGTTATGGGTGACATTTCTAATGTCATCTTAAGGTTTAAGAGTAAACAACCAATTTAAATGAAATTCACACCTCTGAGAGCTACTCTGTCAGGCTTTCTGTAATCTGTGCAAGAGAACACTATTACAGTTTAGGCTTGGTTCATGTTTCTAAGGTTACCTTGAGAGCAGGACACATTTCTTTTAAATAAAAGCTGAAGTTTTGGAGTTCAATTCTGTACTAGGGAGGGGATTCCACAGAAAAGTGCAGGCTGTTAAATTTCAGAATACAAAAGGCCCTATCAACAGTAAGTGGCATATTTATTTAACATAGAATCATAGAATATTAGGGTTGGAAGGGACCTCAGGAGGTCATCTAGTCCAACCCCCTGCTCAAAGCAGGACCAATCCCCAATTTTTGCCCCAGATTCCTAAATGGCCCCCTCAAGGATTGAACTCACAACCCTGCATTTAGCAGGCCAATGCTCAAACCACTGAGCTATCCCTCCCCCCATAAATATGCTAATGAATTTTTAAAAGTGTGTTAAGTATTCACTGTAAATTGTGAGATTGTGTCACTTGTGACACAGATCAATATTCTTGTAAATGTACATGGGATGCATTCCGATATCTAAGAAAGTGTTTTTAAATAAGAGCATTTAAATAATATATTCCAAAATTAGTTGAACAACAAGGGACTTGATCTCTCACCTGTTTTAATCTAAGTTTAACTCTATTGATTTAAATGGCATTTCCTCTAATTTTCATCAGTGCAAATGAGATCATAATCAGGCCTGACACGTCTGGACCTTTCTAATTTAGGAGAACAATCATTACATTTTTCTTCAAAAAGAATCAAAGTATTCCTCTATTTCTTGTTTGTATCAGTTAGGTAGGAATGAAATAGGAAATATTGAGAAGAACAGCATTAGCACAGCAAGAATTAAAAGGTGCATGTTAATTTAAATTTCATTGTAATTTTAATTTAGTTTTCCCATATATTACTGTACAAACATATTTCTTCCTTCTGCTTTATAACAAAAACAAAGGTAGGATCTCAAGAAAGCAGTTTCTTTACAAGTTTATTTTAAGAAATGAGGAACAGCAGATGAAATCCTGCCCTCAGTGAAGTGAATGGCAAATAGCAAGCCACTGACTTGAACGGGGGCAGAATTTTACCTGGCATATTTAAATTACCGTGTTCATTGATAATTAAAGTCCTCTCTTTTTCTTTGTTTTGTAAACTACAAGGCAATCCACCCACATAGGGAGTCCAATTGCTCTGCCTCTGTGTCATTGTCACTTGTCCAGTAGGATCTAGAATGAGAGTCTCTCCTTTGAAAATAGCTTCTGGTTGCTACAGACTAGGGTTGGAGATGAAAGGCTCTGTACTTCATTACCCTGAACTATTAAATTTCCATTTCTCTGCCCCCAACACAGGCACATCTGTTATGATTTTAATAAATTCATTCATTGAGTTTGCAATTCGTGGATCTTTAATTGCTGCTTTATAAACATCAAAGGTGTCATTCTTTGCTTCTTAAACAGCTACTGAGGCCTTACAGGCAATTCTGATGGCATCTCATATTATATGAACTATTTTCTTGTATTCTAATTGGCATTTTTTTAAACTACTAAGGCTATTTGCATGAAGAAAGGTTTGTTGGTGCTGCTATTATTACTCATCTGAAGTCATACTTCTCCATAACATAAGACTAATCCCCACAGTGGTTAACTATAGGCCCAGTCACCCCTCTGGGATATGCAGCAAAAGGCACTCTCTCTGCATACATCCTGCTCTCTAATACAGTCAGGGACTTCCATGGTATGATTCCTCCTCAGAGAAAAGAAGAAGGGGTTAGTGAACAGGTTGAGGGAGGAGTGGATAGGCAAGAGGTGATACTAATCTTCCTGCTCCCTTTCCGGAGGTTACTTGAGAAGTATAATAAGTGAGAAGCTATACTACATTTTCACAGCTCCGTCCCTTCACTCCAGATAATGTGGATAGCTATCATCTCCCCTTTAAGGAGACCTCGGAGAAAGGAACAGTTATGGGTGTCCTGTTAGGGGCTTCAGTGGAGCCACTCTGTTAACAAGCAAAGGCCAGAGCTACTACAGAGTGTCCAGACTCTACACAGGTGATTTTGATCTCCTCCTGATCTCATGGGATCCATTCAGATGCACAGCCATTTTGACTGATCCCTATTAACTGTGAAGGGCAAATTCTACTCCCTGGTAGAACAGGGAGAATTCTCCACAGGAGACCCTCATAAATACTTCTTCCCCTTCAAATCTCTCCTCAGGGGTTCCCTGTGGAAGTGGGCAGTCTGGACTTCTAGTATTATCAAGGGTTCTGATTTTATTTTTAGATAAGTAGCAGGAGCAGATATAGTCCTAAACAGAGATTCTACTTTACTCTACTTACATGTGGTGACTCAGGGCATTTTACACTAAACAATAATATTACAGAAAAAAAAAATAAAAAATAAAAAGGGAGTACTTAGTTTAGACTTAAAAATTGAGAATTTCTAATTTTCTGAGTTTGAGAAGCAATTTCCAGAGAGGTATAAACAGAAAAAGCCTTGATTCATAAAGATAACAGCCCTGTTGCAAGGATTGTCATGAGTTGCTAATGGAACACTGAAAGAACAATTCTGAAATACATGAAAGGCCCAGTCCCTAAAGAAGTTGTTTAAATGATAAGCAGAATTTGAAAATCTATGAAGAAATCTACTGAAAGCTCATGTAAAGATTTTTAGAGAAGTTGAGTGTATATTTAAAGAGTCTTGCTGCTGAGTTCAAAATGAGCTTGAGTGTGTTGATTTGTTTATAAATAAGACCACTAAACAAGGAGTTAAAATAGTCCCATCTTATAACTGTCATACAATAATAAACAAGGACAGAAACACATGGAAGATATGAAAGCAGAATTGTCTCTAAACTGAATGCTCTTCAAAATGTATACAAAATAATAGTGCTGCATATCTTTTTTGTCAAGTTCCATAAACTACTGTCAGAAGTAGAAGACCTAAAATACACCATTATACACCAACTGTATTGTTATAATAATACACAGAAATAGTTATACCAAATTTCTATTATGAAAATAAGGTTGTTTTACTCTTCTAGCTGCAAAATAGCTTTCAGATGTCAGCTTATATAAAATAGTTATCATACAAGAGTCTATTTTTTTCATATTTCTGATTTCAAGGGACTTGAAAATGGGATGGAAAATTATTTCTTTCCATAAAGAAATCAGATGTCTTCTCTTTTACAAAATATACCAGAATGTGGACCTTCAGCATCTAACTGATGAGAATAACAAGCTTGCATTTAAATAGATCATCTTAAAAAGGAGACCTTTTTTTTAATTTGGCATGTACTGAAAATATCAGTTTTACCCTTCTCAGAGATGGCATCTAAATAACATGCAGATATAGTACTATCACAAGGTAAGACATTTAAGTAGCTTCTACTGGAGCACTTAACTTAACCTCTCCCTACCCCCGCCCAGAAAAAAAAATCCCACAAAAATTCAATTGAGGTAAGAAAAGTTAATCTCTAATATGGTTTAAAAAATGAGAACCTTTGTGTCATATCTGGAACAAGTGAAATCATTTAGGGGTCAGTTGTGCTTAGAAGGCACAATTCTTCAATAAAAGTACTGTATAAGACCCCATTCCAGTGGATCTCTATAAGTGATTGTCTCTCAAAGGGAAGACAACATGGTAGCAGTTTACCCCCCATCTGCCCAGTTGTAAATGATTACACGAGGTGCAAAGCAGGGGAGAACTGGTCTCAATGACTTCCAGAAAGCAAAACATCCGTGTCAACATTTTAACAGGTTTCATGCATCCGATGAAGTGAGCTGTAGCGCACGAAAGCTTATGCTCAAATAAATTTGTTAGTCTCTAAGGTGCCACAAGTCCTCCTTTTCTTTTTGGGAACATTTTAACACACCCTCATTTGGACGTGGTGAACTGGGCTGGTCTATATCCTTTTGGGATGGCTTGTGATGCTAATAGCTCAAGTCAAGAGCAGTCTTTGTATTCCAGAGTGCATAAGGGCTGCAAATTTGCCCTGCCCCTGACTGGGAAATAAAAACTAGAACCTTCCTATGCACTCCCACCTCCTAACTGCCTTCACAGCAGCCATACACAACATAGCTTCTAGATTTTTGTGCATAATGACCATGGCTATTCTTAAAAATGATCATTTAGATGAACAACCCTGCTATTATGAAAACATTTTTGTTGCTTTAAAATGGAAAAAAAGTATACACATGTAATGCAAAGATGTCACTCTACAATCTGAACTTAAATATGAGTTAACTTGCTTGAGTAATGTTTTCTGATCTGATGCTATAAAAGAGTTATCTGCCTTCCAAAAACATATTTCTTTTCTTTGTAAATAACATATGTTTTATATTATTAAATAAAGAGTTGGTTGTTCATTCAGTAGTATACTGACATTTAGATAAATGTCAAGGAAATCATGATCTATTATTAACCTTGAAATACAATAACTGATAGTACATTTCTACTTATAATTATACTTCATTCAGTATATTACAGCCCATATGGGTCCATCCTCCTATTCCATACATTAAATATTAAAAACTACAAGAAAATGTACACTCTCTACTGCTCACTCTCCCACACAACACCAAATAATCCCACTTCATGTGACCCAGTTTCTTAAAATCTGTTCCTGTTTGCAAAGGTAAAGTAAGATTACAATAAATACTACTACATTCTACGTGTTGATTCAATTAACCTAAAACTACCTAAAATGAACATATATTCACCATCACCACTGCCTGGTGCTATACATACATATACATAGTTGTGTGTTTATAAATAATCCCTCTGCATGTTATCACAAGAGCCTCTAGTAACCTATGTATTACATTTTTTAATTCCTTCCCGCATCTTTGAAAAAAAAAGTAAGGATATGACACTCATTAATACCCTGCCTCTGTGTTATGTAAGTTGCATGTATTTATGCTTTATTTTTATTGCTGTACAAAACTAACATTCACATATTTCTGACCGGTTTAATTCTAGCAGAATATTCTAGCAAAAAAACATTAAAAGGGTGACCTCGAATTCTGCTTTTTAAATGTCTATAGTGTGGGGACTTTCGTTTGCTTATGCGTTTGCTTGCCTTTTAAAATAAATACAGAGATTAATGGAAGAGGGAGTCTAGTTTGTTCCAGAATGTAACCACCACACTTAGAGAACTTGAGAAAAAGAATGTTTGTGTATCTTATTAGTTGATCTGAGAAAAGTGTGCTGGGCAATAGTGAAAACACCTTGTGCACTAGGATGTCCTCTAATATTTTCTGCTCAACTCTTGATTTATTGTTCTGTCTGTATCATACACTACACAAATTTTAGAAAGCCCAGTTGCATAGTACACCAAGTAGGTAAACATCCTGGAAGTAATTCTCGAATCAGTTTCCTCTCTCCACCTGGCTATCATTGTTCCTGTTTCTGCATGAAAGTTTCATGACCTCATAAAGTCCCCAAATTAGATACCCTATACTAATTAAAATAAAATAGTAGTAACTGAAATCAAATGTATTACAAACTCTGAATAAACTTCGTGGAACTTTATATATAGCTCTAAACTGAAGAATTTTAAAGAGGTAAGTGTAGCATTTTCCATTTAAAAAGAAAGAATGTAACAAAACAGAAGCTAACTGGCCAACTGTGCAAGGGGAAACCCCAGCTCTAAATAAAACAAGGAACCTTACATTGTAAAATGAAACTGAAATCCAGCGTCACTCCAGTATCTCAAAGTTACCTCAGACACAGATCCCATACATTTAATTGTCACTGACAATGAGAAGGCTATTGAAGGCTAGACATTTGTGGAGAGTACGGCTGGAGAGGCAGCAACAACTGTGCATCATCCATGAGTCCCAAGCATTTCAGCTGTGCAAGAAAAACCACTGGGGGCACGTTTGTGATCTCCGTTTCCCACCCTGGAGGGACTCACCTGAGCAGAACTGCAGCTTCCCACAGATAAAATCCCGAAACAGCTGCACGAAGGTATCTAACCTTGGCCATGTTACTACGAGGCATTCACAACCTCCAGAGCAGACGTTTCCGAGTCATGGAAGATCCAGAAAGAGTGCCTAGGAAATTTGCTCAGTCTTGGGAGCTGTTGGAGGAAACTGCCGGGACGTCAGCACCCTGGAGAGCTCCCTGCGGCAGTGCTGCACCTGTAATCCCACTGGCAGGGAAGTTTTAGTCTGGGGTTAGTTATTCACCGGCGCCTGGCACTTGGCCGAACATTTTCTGGTGGTGGCGCGGCTGGGAACCAGCTCGGTAGGGTTTGTATTTTTCATTTAAAGAAAACGACGGTTCCAAAAGGGGAAGATCAGGCAGAGCAGAGGCGGCAGCGTGCGCTCAGCTTCCCTTCCTCCCTCCGGCTCCTGCTAGCCGCCAGAACCCAGCTCTCCACATTCCTGAGCAACTGGAACGCTAGGACCAGCTGAGAGAGGGAGGGAGGGCGGAGACCAAGCCCAGGCAATGGGCTGCCCACAGCCACTCAGGGGAGCTCCCAGACAGACTGACAGCCGGGCTAAGCAGCACTGCAACAGAAGGGGGTGGATGGGGGAAGAGAGGAGGTTGATCCCTCAGACCTGTGTGTCTGTGCTGGGGGGGGGAGCTGATGTTTCAGGGGGTGGCGGTGGACAGGGAGAGGATCCCCTAGAAGGAGATGTCTGGCGGCGGGGGGTGGGGGTTGACCCTGAGGAAGAGGATGAGGGACTGGTCCCACAGGAGGGAATGTGGGGGGTGGTGATCCTTCAAAAGCGGATCTGATGTGGGGAGCAGTTAGTCCAGCCAGGAATGGGGTGGGCCATTCCCCCGCCCCGATGTTCTTTCACCTCCTTTGCATTCACTACGAGTATGAGGACGGAGCCATCTGTCCTAGCTGCTGTCAGAGCCCTCCTCAGATTAAACGCTGGTAAAAGAGCTGCTGCCTAGCCGTGCCCCTCTGCCCGGCGTTGGTGGGGCGGAGGGGAGAGGGGCGTGCAGAGGAGGGCGGTGTCCCAGGGGCTTGGGAGGGGGAGTTGTGTGTGTTCGGGGGATTGCGGTCAGGTTGGGGGACGGGCAGGAGGGTCCAGGGACGGGCAGGGCATTGAGCGCTGGGCAGGGCGAGTGGCCCATTGCGGGAATGGGCGTTGAGCTGTGCGCTGGGGGCAGTGGCTCTCCGGTGGCTGGGAAGAGCTGTCCGTGGTAGTTTCCGCCTTCAAAGGCGCAACCACTGAGGAGATGGGGAATCATGTCGCCCCGGTCCCTTTTCATCCCAGGTGATGAGATGGGGTGAGAGGGAGCCTGGAGAGGGGGAGTTCGGAAGGGAAGAGCGCTCTTGAGCCAGGAGGTGTTGAGAGCTTCAGTCTGGGGAAAGGGTCTGGGGAAAGCGGGGCGAGTGAGGGAGAGACAGGTGGGGGCAGAGAGGGAGTGAGAGAAGAGCGGGCTGAAGGAGAAGGAGCGAATGGCGAGTAAAGGGCGGTGCGAACATCTGTGGCTGTGAATGAACCTCCGTGCGGGACTGGGGCGGGGAGGGGGGGGGGGGAAGATACCGGTGCGGTTGGGGAGGCAAAACGAGAAGGAACCTTAGACGAAGGGAGGCTGCCCGTGTTGGGGCTGGGAGAGGGAGTGTGTGTGTGTGTGTGTGTGCGCGCGAGCGTGCCCTTTGTGTGTGTGTGTGTGGGGGGGGGGTCTCTGTAGCAAGCTCAGTCTGGACCGGGGCGAGGGGGAAGCCCTGCAATTGTACTCGCGGATGTATTTTGGGGAGGGCAAGGAGCTTGTCTGAGCTGGTTTTGGGGGAGCCTGCTTGTGCTGGTGCATGTGTGAGTGAGGGGGGCGGCAGTGTGTGCAAGAGGCAGGTGTTGGGGGATAAGACAGGCGAGTGGGTTTGCTCTGGTGTGGGGAGGAGGCAGGACAAGGTGAAGGAGGAGGCAATACAGCAGGCGTGAGGGAGAGCAGAAAGGGGGAAAGGGTGCCAGAGAGGCGAGGGAAGGAAAATGGGCGAAGGAAGAAGAGATCAGCGCATAAGAAATGGGGGGAGGGAGGACACACAATATAGAAAAATTATATGGGGGAGGGAATAGACTGAAAATGACAGAAGAGAAGATAAGGTAGTAAAGGAAATGGGGGGGGGGGGATAAAGGGAAAGAAGAGATTGAACCGCAGCTATGAAGGAGATAAGACAAGTTTGTACTTACTAGAAAGGATAGGTACAAAATGATGGATTAACCACATTTTAGTTACATTGTTAAAAGAGGGATAAGATAAAATGTGCTGTTCGGCCACACATCCTCCTTGTTCTATTTCTGTGGTTGCACCTGTGCCTACTTTTGCTTTCACCACTGCAGCTGCCCCAGCAGTCACCATTACATAGTAATACCTCCGACCTCATTTTCTAGAACTGATGTGTGTCTCTCCACACCCACACATTCTTCGAGTTAGATGCATTGTTGGGGGGCACTCCAGAATGTCATCTGCTTAAACGGACCCTTCCCCCCAGGTTTTCTTTAAAATGTAACAGTTAAATACGAGAGTGGAGGAGCAAGAAGATCGGGGGTTCTCTAGCATTAACACACCAACATTTTAGTCAGTGCTAAAATAATTGCTTTGCTTCTTAATGCTAAGGAAACCTCCTTTTCTCCCAAGGTCTGTTCTGGAATTAACGGGATGTATTGAATTAAGGTGTAAAGTGCATGCACTATATTTTCAGAACAGTCACGTTTGACTTTTTTCTTAATATAAACATTTAGTGAAGCTCTTTCTCATTGGGACTGTTTAGCTTTACAACCCTGTGCACTTCCACACTTAAATTGCCCTACTTTCCCCCACGGGATTCAGGAAGATGCATTTTTCTTATACCGCTATTTATAAATATTACCACAATGGGATCTCTAGTATCAATAGTTCTATACATGAGAAGTACATTAAGTATGCATAGTTCAAATTCATAAACATGACAGGAGGGACACATACATTCTAACATGGTTTAAACCGTAACTTCTGTATTTCACCCTTTGCTTTACTGAATATAAACTTTAGATACTATGCATCAACTGTTTTTTATGAATCTCAGAGCTTATGAAAGTTGTCACATTGATACTGTTGAATACTGAAATCTTCTCCTTAGTCACAAAAGAGACATAGTATAGGGAGTGACAGTATAATCTTCCCCACACCACAGTGTTACTCAGCACTGCTCCATAGCCACAGCCTACCTTTGGTGAAAGGAGAATTCAGTGTCAAAGTTTGTTCAGTTCTTGGACTTTTTCCTAAAGGGATATGTATTTGTGGTGGTTTTTATCTATGTAATTACATATAGGGCCCTTGTGATTATAGTATCTTAGTGTCTCCAAAATTATTTTTAAATAACAATGAACAGGACTTTCTTCTTTTTCTGCCTGCAGGAATAGCTTAGCAGGTTGTCAGCATTTTTCTTTTTTCCATCTTCTTCTTCCTGAATTGGCAACTGGTTAAAAGATAGGAAACAAAGGGTAGGAATAAATGGTCAGTTTCATAATGGAGAGAGGTAAATAGTGGTGTCCTCCAGGGGTCTGTATTGGGAGGAGTCCTATTCAACATATTCATAAATGATCTGGAAAAGGGGGTAAATAATGACACAATTTGCAGTGGCACAATTTGCAGATGATACAAAACTACTCAAGATAGTTAAGTCCCAAGCAGACTGTGAAGAGCTACAAAAGGATCTCACAAAACTTGGCACAAAATGGCATATGAAATTCAACATTGATAAATGCAAAGTAATGCACATTGGAAAACATAATCCCAACTATATATATAAAATGATGGCATCTAAATTAGCTCAAGAAAGAGATCTTGGAATCATTGTGGATAGTTCTTTGAAACCATCCACTCAATGTGCAGCAGCAGTCAAAAAAGTGAACAAAATGTTGGGAATCATTAAGAAAGGGATAGATAATAAGAAAGAAAATATCATATGATCTCTCCATAAATCCATGGTAAGCCCACATCTTGAATACTGCATGCAGATGTGGTTCCCCCCATCTCAAATATATATGTATTGGAATTGGAAAAGGTTCGGAAAAGGGCACAAAAATTATTAGTGGTATGGAACGGCTTTCATATGAGGCACAATTAACACGATTGGGACTTTTCAGCTTGGAAAAGAGACAACTAAGGGTGGATAATGATTGAGGTCTATAAAATCATGACTGGTGTGGAGAAAGTAAGTGTTATTTACTCCTTCTCATAATACAAGAACTAGGGGTCATCAAATCAAATTAATAGGCAGCAGGTTTAAAACAAAAAAAAAGTAGTATTTTTTTACACAACACACAGTCAACCTATGGAACTCCTTGCCAGAGGATGTTGTGAAGGCCAAGACTATAACGGGGTTCAAAAAAGAACAAGATAAATTAATGGAGGATACGTCCATCAGTGGCTATTAGCCAAGATGGGCAGGGATGGTGTCCCTAGCCTCTGTTTGTTTGCCAGAAGCTGGGAATAGGCAACAGGGAATGGATCACTTGATGATTACCTGTTCTGTTCATTCCCTCTGGGGCACCTGGTATTGGCCACTGTTCTTTCCCACCTCCCCTACATGGGAGAAGACTGTGAGTAGAGCTGTTTTGGGAAGGATACATTGAAGAAATAGGTCTTGATTTTAGGTGGTTTTTTTTAAGCACCAGCAGCTTCTCTCTAGGGAAATCTAGGAAGAACTGATGATGGTTCTTCAGTCCAAACACAGTACTAGCTATCATCCCTCTTTGGCCTATTTAAGATTCCAGTTCAACAGAGCACATAAGCAGATGCTATTCACTTCAAGAGAATTAAGTGCATGCTTTGCTGAGTCGGGTCCTAATATAGGTTTGTTCTGATAACCATGTTGTTTTTCTTGCATGTTACTGTTAGCCAGCCTACCTGTTCTTAAAGCGTAAAGCTGAGCGCTTAACAAGAATAGATTTTAAAATTTTCTACAGTGCCTTTTAATACTTCTCTGAGCTCTTTGCGTGTTGGGTTGGGTTGGATTTTTTGGGGTAGGGAGGTGAGCCTTGCCTGAATGGTCGCATGTAAACTTGACTTCTACTGTGTGTGACAAAGAATACTCCTCTCTATCAAAAATGTTTCCTGTAAATTTACATAAGCCTCAAATACATGGGATCAAAGATCATATAAGAATATTATTTTATGTAAAACATTATATTCTGGAGTGAAAGAAGGTAATATTTTTTATTAGATCAATTTCTGTTGCTGGAAGCTCTTCCTCAGTTCTGGAGAAGGTAATCAAAGTGTCTGAGTTAAATATCAGGTGGAACAGATTGTTAAGCATAAGTAGTTCACACATTCTGTAGGAGACCACTTAAAATGAACTGAGCAATTATGGGTTAGCAGGCAGAAGGTGATACACATTGTTGTAAAGAGCCATAAAACTGTGTCTCTCTTAAGTCCATGGATATTAGTATGCAACACAATTACACACTACACACTACATAGATACACCTTAAGAAGGCTTTTGTGGGCATTTCGGCCCAGATCCTCAAAGGTATTTATGCATCTAAATTTGAGGATCTGAGTCTTCTTCCCTATTTTTATAAATCAGCTGTTTAATCATTGGCTATTCTGTGCTTTTTTAGAAAAAGAAGGGGAAATTATGAACTTTCTAAAAATCAGGTTGGCTGATTGTATATTAGATAACGTAACTGTTAGGATAAAGATATTCAGGCCTGTCTGCAAAGGCCTGTACTTTAAGAATTTAGGTGTATTCTTATCACTTGGCTAGTTCTAGAGGTATAAAAGAAAGAATCAAAATCACTGTCTGCTGGTGTAAGGGCCTTCTCTTACTGTGACAGTCTGAGGCCCTGTTCTTAGGCTAAGGCCTTTGGCTAAGCAGCAGAGGCAGCCATAAGCTAGGAAGCGAACGGTCACATCCTCACATTCCAAACTAGTCACATTGAAATAAGGTGCTATTGGGCTGTTAGGCCCTATCAGGACAGAATTGTATTCCTATCAACTCCAGAGAAAGGGAAGTGCCTAGAAAATGTAAAAGGAAACTTAGTTTGATAGCATCCTGTCTGGCAAGAACTCACTTATCAATAGCTGGGATGTGAAATCCTCACTTCTGTATTGTCTTGTCATTATAGTTCCCACTTTGCTCTTGTTTGTATAATCTCTGTCTGGTTCTGTGATTGTTCCTGTCTGCTGTATAATTAATTTTGCTGGGTGTAAACTAATTAAGGTGGTGGGATATAATTGGTTACATAATCATGTTACAATATGTTAGGATTGGTTAGTTAAATTTCAGGAAAATGATTGGTTAAGGTATAGCTAAGCAGAACTCAAGTTTTACTATATAATCTGTAGTCAATGAGGAAGTGGGTGGGTGTGGGGGAAATGGGAACAGGGAATGAGAGTAAGGAAGTTGGAATCATGTTTGGCTAAGGGTAGGAATGGGAATAGGGACACAGGTGTAAGGCTCTGTGGGTCAGAGCTGGGAAGGAGGATACTAAGGAAGGAAACTGGAATCATGCTTGCTGGAAGTTCACTCCAATAAACATCGAATTGTTTGCACCTTTGGACTTCAGGTATTGTTGCTCTGTGTTCATGCGAGAAGGACCAGGGAAGTAAGTGGGTGAAGGAATAAGCCCCCTAACAGTAACATGTACATAAAAAGATTATGAGAGTATATTCTATTAATAGCTTATAGTTTCAAATATAAACATCCCTTCTTCATCTCAGCATTTCTCCAGTAAGTGCTAAACTATTAATGGACCACAGATTTGCATTCTATTTATATCTTTGCTTAGTTGCCTTTATATATAAGCGTACATCTTCCAACCACCATGACTAATACATAAGTATGCTGTACTTATGTATTTAACTAGGCACTTTCACAAAGGTATTTTTAAATATACACCTGTTATCTACACACCTTTACCTTGTGTTCTTTTTGCTTAGAGTGCCAAGTCTGAAACCACTGTTCTTTCTAAGTTCTGTACATCTTCCCATTACAGTGGATCTATACTAGCCTTTCTCAACTAAAAATTCCCACTGTTTCTCTCATAACTCCAAAAGTGGGATTGCAAACATAGGCCATCTAGTTGAATTTTAACCTAGGGGTTAGTCTAGAGGAGTTACAGCCTCTCAGACTACTCAGAGCAGCTCTAGAGGACATGATGGTTATAACACCAGTAGCCACTTTAACCTTGTCTGCACTAGAGCATTAAATCTGGAAAAGTGGTCTCTTTCACTCCCTCCAGAATGAAATCAGCCAATACATCTCTCAGAGAAACTAGTAAAACTCTCCTAATAGCCTGAAGAGAAGCTTTCGAGCCACACACAGCTTCTTTCCCTCACCAACGAGGTTGGTCCAATAAAAATGTTACCTCACCCATTTTGTCTCTCTGATATCCTAAGACTAACATGGCTACAACTACTATGCATACGCACAGTATGACAGTCATTTTTCAATCTACTAGATAGTCTTTATTTATAGAGTTTATAAGGAAACAATGAGTAACATATATACAACTGGAAAACAGAGAAATAAAATAGAGCAAGCAATTAAACAAAACATCATACTTTAGAGACCTGCTTAAAGTTCTTTTTGGTTAGCAGAAACCTTGATTGCAAGGAAGACACAATCTAAGGAATTATTACCTTGCAGCTTCATGTCCAGCAGCTCTCCTTATCACAGTCACAGAGTGACTGTGCTCTTACACAATATCCCCACTCCAGTACTTTCTGGAAATGAAGGATTCTCTTTGATTTTAACCTTTCATGGCATACTGAAGTTTACTGTACAAATAGATACGTTTTCTTTCAGTGACTGTAACTTCCACACTTTATAATTGGTCTCAGGGAACTGGAATATGCAAAAGGCAATTGCATCACTGACAAAATACATTATATTCAAAGCCTTATTTGCTTCTGTCTTATCCCTCCCCTTGCTTCATCCATTTTGGATGTTTGTGTATTAACCACAAAATATATTCTATTTTTATGGTTGAGTATTTAATAATAGGTCAAAGCTTCTGGGCTTTCACACTTGAATGGGTTACACCCTTGGGAACCTGCTTACAGAGAAAGCTAGACTAATTAAAATAACTCAAATGTCTAACTCAAACAAGGGTCTAAAATAAGAATTAATGTCATAGTCCATCACAACACCAAAAAGAAAAGGAGTACTTGTGGCACCTTAGAGACTAACCAATTTATTTGAGCATGAGCTTTCGTGAGCTACAGTTCACTTCATCTGCTCACTTCATCACAACACCCTATTTAAACACTGTAATGTATCCAATTGTAATGGGTATGTTAAAAAAGACAACATGTCAGTATCAAATCTTCCTGTCATTGTGATATATGTATTTGTGACTGTGTCAGCTGGGAGAACAATCTAGCAGTCTGATGTATATTTAGTGTTTAAAGAAAGCCATTGTGCTTTTGTAACTGCAAAAGTGAGGTTTTCTTTAACTCTATAGTGCTTTTAAAGAAAAGAGCAATTCTGGTCATTCCATAATATGTCAATTTAATAGATTCATACATTGTAAGGCCAGAAGGGCCCACTGGGATCATCTTATTTGCTCTCCAGCATGACACAGAGCATAGCATTTCACTAAATTGTTCCTGCATCAAACCCATGACTCAAGGCTGAGCTACAGTGTGTTTCTGAGGGGGAAAAGTCCAATCTTGATTTAAAGAGTTCAAGTTATGGAGAAACTACTATGTCCCTAGATAAATTGTTCCAGTGGTTAATTACCTTCACTGTAAAAACAAAAAGGAAAAAAAAAGGTACCATACTTCTAGTCTGAATTTGTCTAGCTTCAGCTTCCAATTATTGGATTTTGTTATGCCTTTGTTTGCTAGATTAAGAAGACTTCTACTATCAGAATTTTTTTCCCCACATAGGTACATCTAGGCTGTGATCAAGTGACTTTTGGGGTGATCAGGGATGGCCAAACCTATTGACCCTCCAAGCCACATATGATAATCTTCAGAAGTTCAAGAGCTGGGTGCACCTATTGGGGTTTGGGGCTTCTACCCGGTGGTGGGGGTAGGGGCTTTTGTCCTGAGGGGAGGTCTTGGGGCTTCAGCCCTATGGGAGGTGCCTGCCGGGGCTCAGGGCTTCAGCTGAAGCCCCAAGACCCCTCTGCTGACAGGGCAGAAGCCCCTAGTCCCACCATCCCTTCAGGGGCAGAAGCCCCAAGCTCCCTACCCTCCAAGTGTGGTAGGTGGAGAATGGTGGGGTATGAGGGGCTCCCTAAGCTGCACTTTAAGTGTGAAAGAGCCACATGAGGCTCGTGAGCCATGGTTTGGCCACCCCTGTAATAGACTGAACTTCTCTAGTCTGTCACTATAAGACAGGTTTTCCAGACCTGGAATCATTCTTGCAGCTCTTTTCAGTAACCTTTCAAAATTGTCAGCATCCTTTTTGAAACCTGAACTGGGCGCAGTATTTTAGTAATGGCCTCATTAATGCCATATATAGTGGTAATGACATGGCCCTATTTCTTCTGAGTATTCCCCTATTTATACATCCAAAGATTACATTTCTCCTCCTAGCCACCACATCACACTGGCAGCTCATGGTATGTTTGTTATCAACCATGACCCCTAAGTCCCTTTCCGAATCACTGCTTTCCAAAATACAATTCCTCCACCCTATGTGTGACCTGAATTCTTGGTTCCAAGATGTATCATTTTGTATTTAGATGTATTAAAATGCACATTGGCAAAATGACGCCAGCTTACCGTATGATCCAGAGCACCCTGTGGAATTGACTTTTCCTTATCATTTACACAGCCTTGTTCACTGCCAACAATGGGTAAGTGTCATAAATGTAAAGGGAAGGGTAAACACCTTTAAAATACCTCCTGGCCAGAGGAAAAATCCTTTCACCTGTAAAGGGTTAAGAAGCTAGGATAACCTCGCTGGCACCTGACCAAAATGACCAATGAGGAGACAAGATACTTTCAAAAGCTAAGAGAAGGGAGAAAAACAAAGGGTCTGTGTCTGTCTGTGTGATGCTTTTGCCAGGGACAGAACAGAAATGGAGTCTTAGAATTTAGTAAGTAATCTAGCTAGATATGTGTTAGATTATGATTTCTTTAAATGGCTGAGAAAATAAGCTGTGCTGAATAGAATGGATATTCCTGTCTGTTGTCTTTTTGTAACTTAAGGTTTTGCCTAGAGGGATTCTCTATGTTTTGAATCTGATTACCCTGTAAGGTATTTACCATCCTGATTTTACAGAGGTGATTCTTTTTTACTTTTTACTTCTATTAAAATCCTTCTTTTCAGAAACTGAATGCTTTTTCATTGTTCTTAAGATCCAAGGGTTTGGGTCTGTGGTCACCAATGCAAACTGGTGAGGATTTTTACCAAACCTTCCCCAGGAAATGGGGTGCAAGGGTTGGGAGGATTTTTTTGGGGGAAGACATTTCCAAACAACGCTTTCCTAATAAAAAATAAACCCAGATAAAAGCTTGGTGGTGGCAGTGGAAGTCCAAGGGCAAAGGGTAAAATAGTTTGTACCTTGGGGAAGTTTTAACTGAAGCTGGTAAAAGTAAGCTTAGGAGGTTTTCATGCAGGTCCCCACATCTGTACCCTAGAGTTCAGAGTGGGGAAGGAACCTTGACAGTAAGTGAAACTGCATTTCTCAAGCTTGTGTGCGTCACAGCAAAATGTATGTTTGCAATGTTGTTGTAGCTCTGTTGGGCTCCATAGCTGACTTTTCTATCCTCATCCTCAGAAGGATACCTGCATAACACCTGTAGTGTGGCAAGGACTACTATGGGGGTGTAATTTCTAAAATGCTCTAACATGTTTGTGCTTTAATTGGTCTGTGCAGACCTGTACTTTACATGATTCTGCACTTTTCTGACAGTTTTAAGCAGTGACCCACCAACAGGGATTTTGGGCCACTGGATTCTTGTAAGTGCAGACTCAGTAGCCCATTCCACCATCATTCTATTTTCACTAGCCTAATTGAGAATCCTGTGTATGAAATCTCTGACAAGAGTTTTATTAAATGACCATTAGCTTTGAGACTGAACAGTAGAACTCCATTATCTCTCTTATTGTTTGCTGTTGCAATTGAACCACTAGTCATACCCATTCATGCACAAAATGAGATAAAATGAATATCAACAGAGGACTTAATACATAAAATACTATTTTATAGAGATGGTGTATTGCTATTATTAACAAACCTAGAAGAATGTATATCCCCTTTAAAGCAGGTAATGTTTTAATATGGAGCAGTCTTGGGATCCAAAAACTAGGCTGAATCCTGCAAAATTTATTAATGAGAGTATTCCTATCGAAATAAATTATTTATACATTTGTGGAAAGTATCAACAGTAAAAAGAATAAGGTATTGATATAACTTTATATGGAACTGTATTACTTTCTTAAGCTCATGTTTCTTAAGCTGCAGCTACACTAGCAAAAGAGATAAGACCCAACCTGATCCCTATAGTACCCTATGAGGCCTCACCACTGTCAATTCACTTACTATTTTCATTACCATTTGTTTCTGCTCTTTCAGATGGCTTTCATGTTCATATGATAATGACCCTTCTGCCGCGAGGGCTTGAAGGCAGAAAACTCACTGAAGATCCCTTTGCTGAGATTTCCTAATATCTCTCAATTCAGGGACATGGACAAACTTATTTTGTTTGGGACAGGGAGAGGGGACTAGTGTTAAAACTAATAAAATAATAGTTTTTGAATATTGCTTTAATTAATAGTTTTGTACGAGGAGTAAATTTATTCTTTTTTAATTAAGTTAGTTAAACAAGCATGCCTGCATGATGGACACTCAGTGTTTCCTTTATTTATTAATGTAATCCTTCAATTTTTTAGACAAGGATAAAGACCTGCCCCTGCCCTGCCCCAACCTCTTAGTTGTCTATGCCCATGAACTTCCATCATGGTATACAGAGAAAAACTACTCAGCTGTCCTACTCCCAAAATTTGCAGATCCCAGGATATTACTGAAATATCAATTCTCCTTCAAGTGGAGTCCTTGACAGTGAAGTTTCATTGGACCCCTTCTTATTCCCCTTAATCCTGTTGGCCAATATTAACTAACTATACTTTTTACTGACTTAATATATTATCTCAAAGTCTTAATGGACTCATAATAAATAATAATGATAATTAATAAATGATGATTAATAAATAAATATTACTTACATAGCATCACAAATTTATACTGACCTTGCCAAACACAGAGAAATATGTGTTCCTTGTGTCAGTGTTTACAATCTAAGATTTGCATGCTTTCTTTCTTTCTAAACTCAGATTGTTGAGCAGTCCTGTATACAGTCACACTGTTTCTTGTTGGTCACTTTCTGTTCTTTACATTTTTATTTTTCAGAGGAACTGTAGGATGTTGTGACTTAATTATGATATCTTTTAATATTGTTCCCATTGCACCTTATTCTGTAAAGGCCTTATCTCTTAGCCCTGGTCTACACTACGAGGTTAGGTCAAATTTAGCTGCATTAGGTCGATTTTATAAGCCTTGCAGGTACACAACCAACCCCGTTCCATCAACCTAAAGGGCTCTTAACATTGACTAATGTACTCCTCCCTGATGATGGGTGTAGCACTAAAATCGACCTTCTTGGGTCAAATTTGGGGTAGTGCAGACACAGCATTGTGCAATTTGATGGTATTGGCCTCCGGGAACTATCCCAGGTGCTCCAATGTGACTGCTCTAGACAGCATTTTCAACTCTGATGCACTAGCCAGGTGCACAGGAAAATCCCCGGGAACTTTTGAATTTCATTTCCTGTTTGGTCAGCGTGGCGAGCTCAGCAGCACAGATGACCATGTAGTCACAGAATCTCAAACGAGCTCCAGCATGGAGTGAACAGGAGACACTGGATCTGATTGCTCTACGGGGAGAAGAATCTGTGCAGGCAGAACTCTGATCAAAAAGAAGAAATGTTAATATATATGCCAAAATCGCACAGGGCATGGTGGAGAGAGGCTACAACAGGGACACACAGCAGTGCCGCATGAAAGTTAAGGAGCTCAGGCAAGCCTACCAAAAGACAAAGGAGGCAAATGGTCACTCCAGGTCAGAGCCCCAGACATGCTGCTTCTATGACCAGCTGCATGCCATTCTGGGGGGGGGGAGACCCTACCAGTACCCCACCACTGTCTGTGGACACCTGCAAGGGGGGGAGTCTCACGCAACACGGAGGAGGATTTTGTGGATGAGGAAGTGGAGGAGGAGGAGAATGTGCAGCAGGCAAGCAGTGAATCCATTCTCCCTGGCAGCCAGGACCTTTTCATCACCCTTGAGCCAATACCCTCCCAAGGTGAGATGCCCGACCCTGAAGCTGGAGAAGGCACCTCTGGTGAGTGCACATTTGTAACTACACTATAGGGGTTAAAAGCAATTGTGTTCAATGTTTGATTTGCCCTGAAGAATTGGGATGCATTTGCGGCCAGTACAGCTACTGGAAAAGTCTGTTAACGCATCTGGGGATGGAGCAGGAATCCTCCAGGGAATCTCCATGAAGCTCTCCTGGAGGTACTCTGAAAGCCTTTGCAGAAAGGTTCTGGGGAGGGCTGCCTTATTTCGTACTCCATGGTAGGACATTTTACCATGCCAAGCCAGTAGCAAGTGATCTGGAATCATTGCAACACAAAGCATGGCAGTGAATGGTCCTGGGTTTTGGTCGCATTCGTGCAACATTCAGTCTTTATCTTTCTGTGTCAGCCTCAGGAGAGTGATATCATTCATGGTCACCTGGTTGAAATAGGGGAATTTTTGTAAGGGAACAGTAAAAGGACCCTGTTCATGCTGGGCTGTTTGCGCTTGGCTAAAAGTGATAATCCCAAAGAATAGCCACGCGGTGGGGGGAGGGGTATGCTGAACATCCAACCCAAAACCACAGGCCCTCCTTTTAAACGGTAAACCCAACCGGCATTGCTTGCTAGGGGAAAGGAGGTTGCAGCAGTTTGAAACCATTCCCACATGTTATGAAGGTGGAAGAAGCCAACCCCACATCGTACCCTTTGGCTTACCATGGCTGCCTGGAAACTGAATTCTGTTGCCCAGCCGTCTGTGATGTGTCACCATACCAGCAGGTGCTCAATATAAAAGGCAAAATGTGACCTTGTACCTAAAGCACATGTGCTGTCTACTGTGAATTG
This sequence comes from Caretta caretta, assembly GCF_965140235.1. Taxonomy (NCBI): domain Eukaryota; kingdom Metazoa; phylum Chordata; order Testudines; family Cheloniidae; genus Caretta; species Caretta caretta. Next base: position 83,993,138 of record NC_134209.1, read on the forward strand.
TTTGATTCACTGTGAAAGAGTCTCCCTTTTGTTCTCAGAAATGTATCTTCTTAAATTTTACTCTCCCTTTTTATCCCTCCTGCAGATGTAAATATTTCTATGCTCCTTGTGTCAACTCCATCCCTAAGGTTATCGCAGATTAGAAGGCGAAAAAACCGCACTCACAATGACATGTTTTCTGAGCTCATGCCGTCTTCCTGCACTGATAGGGCACAGCCGAATGCATGGAGGCATTTGGTGGCAGAGGCCAGGAAAACCTTCAGTGAGCATGATCAGAACATGCAGGAGGAGATGCTGAGGCTAATGGGGGAGCAAATGGACATGATCAGGCGTCTGGTGGAACTGCAGGAAAGGCAACAAGAGCACAGACTGCCACTGCATCCATTGTATAACTGCCTGCCCTCCTCCCCAAGTTCCATATCCTCCTCACCCAGATGCCCAAGAATGCAGGGAAGAGGCTCTGGGCACCCAGCCACTCCACTCCAGAGGATGGCCCAAGCAACAGAAGGCTGTCATTCAAACAGCTTTGATTTGTAGTGTGGCTACAATAAGCAATGTGGCCTTGTCCTTCCCTCCTCCCCCACCTGACCTGGGCTAACTTGTCAGTGATCTCCCTTTTTTTTAATAAATAAAGAATGCATGGATTCAAAACAATAGGGACTTTATTTCCTTTGCCAGCTGTGGTCGAAGGCAGGAGGGGTATTGGCTTACAGGGAAGTATATTCAACAAAGGGAGTGGTTTTGCATTAAGGAGAAACACACACTACTGTCACACCATAGCCTGGCCAGTCATGAAACTGTTTTTCAAAGCCTCTCTGATGCGCAGCATGCCTAGCTGTGCTATTCTAATCTCCCTGGTGTTTGGCTGTTCAAAACTGGCCACCAGGCGATTTGCCTCAACCTCCCACCCCACCATAAACGTCTCTCCCTTATTCTCACAGATATTATGGAGCACACAGCAAGTAGCAATAACAATGGGAATATTGGTTGCGCTCAGGTCTAACCTAGTCAGCAAACAGTGCCAGCGAGCTTTTAAACATCCAAAGGCACAATCTACCACCATTCTGCGCTTGCTCAGCCTATATTTGAACTGCTCCTTACTCCTGTCCAGGCTGCCTGTGGTATGGCTTCATGAGCCGTGGGAGCAAGGGGTAGGCTGGGTCCCCAAGAATAACTATTGGCATTTCAAGATCCCTAATGGTAATTTTCTGGTCTGGGAAGTAAGTCCCTTCTTGCAACTGTTCGAACAGCCTGGAGTTCCTAAAGATGCGAGCATCATGCACCTTTCCCTGCCATCCCACGCTGATGTTCGTGAAATGTCCCTTGTGATCCACCAGTGCTTGCAGCACCCTTGAGTACCCCTTGCGGTTTAAGCACTGGTTGGCAAAGTGGTCCAGTGCCAAGATAGGGATATGCATTCTGTCTATCACCCCACCACAGTTAGGGGACCCCATTGCAGCAAAGCCATCCACTATGACCTGCACATTTCCCAGAGTCACTACCCTTGTTAGCAGAAGGTCACTGATTGCCATGGCTACTTGGATCACAGCAGCCCCCACAATAGATTTGCCCACTCCGATTTGATTCCTGACTGATCAGTAGCAGTCGGGCGTTGCAAGCTTCCACAGGGCTATCGACACTCCCTTGCCAACTGTCAGGGCAGGTCTCATCTTGGTATTCCTGTGCTTCAGGGCAGGGGAAAGCAACTCACAAAGTTCCATGAAAGTGGCCTTATGCATGCAAAAGTTTTGCAGCCACTGGAAATCACCCCAGACCTGCAACACTATGCAGTCGCACCAGTCTGTGCTTGTTTGCTGGGCCCAGAATTGGTGTTCCACTGTGTCAACCTGCCCCACAACTGCCATGATGTTCTAATTGCCGCATCCTGTGCTTTCAGGAACGTCTGTGTCCATGTCCTCCTCACAATCGTCCTCGTGCTGGCATCTTCTAGCCAGGTTCTGCACATACTGCAGGATAATGTGCACGGTGTTTACAATGCTCACAACTGTAGCGCTGAGCTGAGCAGGCTCCATGCTTGCCATGCTATGGCATCTGCATGGGTAACCCAGGAAAAAAGGTGCGAAACAATTGTTTGCCATTGCTTTCAAGGAAGGAGGGAAGAAGGGTGGGGAGACTGATGACATGTACCCAAAACCACCCACGACAATGTTTTTGCCCCATTAGGCATTGGGAGATTAACCCAGAATTCCAATGGGCAGCAGAGACTATGGGATAGCTACCCACAGTGCATCACTCCGTGAGTCGATGTTAGCCACGGTATTGAGGACTCATTCCACCGACCTACTGAGTTTAGTAGGGACATACACAATCTACTATATAAAATCGCTTTCTAAAGATCGACTTCTATAAAATCGACCTAATTTTATAGTGTAGATGTGTCAATGGGAATCTTCTATTGACTTCAGTGGGCTTTGGATAAGGTCCTATGGCCCTGACTCAGCAAGATATTTAAGTATGTCCTTAAGCACCATTGACTTCAATAGGATTTAAGCACATAAAGTTAAACACATGCCTAAGTACCACCCTGAATAAGGACTATTTCCTGAATCAGGCCCTTTAATGGTTTCTCCTTTTGTGCTTAATCTGTGTTTTCTTGGTTTCCCTTACTGATTTCAACTGTTCCCTGAATCTTTGTATTTTTTCCTCTGGAAAGAAAATCAGCCTGCACTTGGTACAATGTAGCCCTCCTGTTTTTTTAATTAAGTCAAATGAACATTTCACAGGAGATTACCTTAATTCTTCTGGTATCCATTCTATAGTCAAGTTATATTATTTAGTCAAAAGAATCTCTTCACTTCACTGTCAACCTCCAGACACTTCTGCCTCTTCCTCTTTGAAATCCCTTAAGAAGTGGCCTCAGAATTAGTCCAGAATGTTATTTTTGTTATTCCATAATGGGGAACTACAGCTATCTCCTCTTGAATTCTGCCTTGCTTATCTAGCTACCCTCACTTTTATCAAGCATCTTATTTCCTGGGAAAGATTATTCTGAATTGCTTTTTTAAATCTGGAAAAAAAAAAAACCCACACAGGTTTTCCATTTCCTCTCATTGCAAGTGCACAGACTGTAGAACTAATCAATTCCAGAGAATAGTTTTTTTTTTTTAAAAATCAAAAATGTATTCTCATCTAGTTCCCCAACATTAAAATGTATAACTAAAAAGCAAAATCCTCCTTTTTTCTGTAAGCAAGTTCAGTATGTTTCACCCTGTTCAGTTGTGATTTGTTTACTTTTAATACAATTTTTGCTATATCAATCTGGTATTTTGGAACATAATTATTTGGCCTATATTGTTTCCAACGTGATTTTCTTCTCAGTGACTCAGCCAAATATAGATAAATAAAGTGTTGTTTGATATTAGTTTGTTTAGGAGTGAATTATGATTCAGTGGACAACAAATAAGGCCTAGATCCTCAGGTGCACTGAAGCAGTACTTGATACCACTGGTGAGGAGAGAACATAGGTGAATTTCCATCACCTTTTATTCATCCTGAGCCTGAAAGCAGCCTTAGGGATATTCTAGCTTGGTGCTATTATGCCACCTTGGATCTCCAGAGCTCAGCATGCTCCAGCCATGCCCTCTCTCTCCCCAGCACAGCAGCAGCAAACCTTTCATCCTGCCGAGGCCCAGATATAAGATGCAACATGTAACAAAGGCCAGAACGGAAGGACACAAACGAATGATTCATGCAGGATACTTAAATGTTGTGGGATTTATTCCTTTAGTGTCCTCTTTCTACAACCTCAGCTTCATGGTTCTTTATTTTTCATGGAAATAATTTTCAACCACAAAAGTGAAGGGACCGAAAATATGTGTGGAATGTAGTTAACTCTAGACTAACATGAGTGACAACCATTGAAATGAGGGACATGGGGCTGGGAGAGGAGCAGCCACTTGGCAAGACAAATTTATTTTTCTCCTCTTAAGACAATGAAAAAGGGGCTTAGCAGGGGCAAGGATCTAGCCCTCAGAGTAGAAGTGTCATAAAGGCATATTTATCTGATGGCTGGGTTATATATGTTGTGTATCAATTATTTGTAATTAGATTTTCATTAGAGTGTCTTTCTGTATGAGAAAGCAAGATCATAGCTGACTTTTTGTATTTTATAGCAGTTTTATTTAGAGTATTATAATTGATATGTTGTTTGTCCCATAAGAATTATATTGTTTGCCTCTAGAAGTGGTAGGGTTGCCTTCAGATCATGGAACTGAAAATGTTTAAGTTCCAAGTGTGAGATAAGTATTTCCAGTTCAATGGTCTTTGCTAATCTCTGTCTTTTTCTTTTTGCAGACTAAAGAATCAACTGGCTTCTGAAAACAAATTTCACAACATCCCTTGATGTATTTTTATTTATATTTCTTGAATTATTTAATTTCATGTAATTATTAAGAGCTGCCCATTTGACTTACTTTATGATTAGTCCCACTGAAATTGATGGGATGATTCAGGGAACCAGGTACTACTCTACAAGAACCAAAGTGGCAGTCTCTGCCCCTAAATAATTGATGAATAAATTCTGATTTCTATAAAAGGCATCATTGCTTCTCCTTGACCTGGACAGAAACTTATCAGGGAGAAGATTTTAAAGGATCACAGGTCCTGGAGCATGAACAGATATTCTGAAGTTACATTAACGAGGCTGAAAAATGCATGTTACTCTTTGTACATAGGAATGCTTAATTGAACCTTTCCTGTAAAACTTCTTTGGTAACCAAAACCAATATGGCCAGCCCTATTTTGCCTTCTTACATCCACCTGTTATTTGCTTTTTCTGTTACAACTCTCTCTTCTGGCTCCTTGTCAGGTACTTGTCTGAATTAGGCCATTTAATTAATCAGAGTCAATGGCTTTAATTAAAATAATGTGATCAATCATTTTTACTACAGTTTGTATTGAATACAATGATCAAGAGCTGATTGTAACTGGTTTCCAAATTGATAGCTCTGAGGTCAGATTGCCTGGTGCATTGTGGCTGCTTTTCACTGCACTGCTGGTGCGATTTGGCTCTAAAGCTAGTGTATCAGCCCCACTAAGATCCTCTGTTGCAGCCACTGTTATCTTAGAATAAGCATGATCCCTTATGCCACTCCCACTCCTATCTGCTATCAAAGCCGGGGAAAAGGACGTGACTGGTAGAAATAGGGTGTGGTGGAAACACCTCTATGTTGCTCTAATCTCTAGCTGCAGTTTTGGCTCCTTGGCAGCTACTCTATATTTACATTTGGCACATGTGGATTCGCTCTCTACAGAGTGACAGTAGGATTAGTGTATAGCACACACACTGGTACAGGACAGCTGTAGAATAGAATCTGACCCCTGGCGTTCAAATTCAATCAACTGACCTTATTTTATATGTTATATATTTGAAGTCAGGGGGAGTTTTGAGTTTGCAAAGAACGAAGGTTCAGCCCCCTCAGTGAGTGCTCTGAACAGCATATTTGTATATGTTGCTGGAATCATATCATCCCCCAAAGGCTTTTAGGAGACAAATTGAAGAGTCCGATTCTCCACTGCCTGACAAATTGTGCGTCCATTTTCACCTATGAAAAGTGGGTATGAAATGCCACCATTTTGATGCGGTAGTATTTTACACCCACTTTGCACGTATGTAAGCAGCTACACAAAATGCAAGGCATTGCTGAATTAGACCCACTGTATACAGCACATCACACCATTATTTTTACTTTGGTCACTGAAAAGCCATGTTAGTGACAACAGCTGTCAAAATATATTGTCCACTGGGTTTTTCTTCTCTCTGTCAGAGTCAATAATATAGAATCATGTCTAGTTTTCAAATAAAGAGAAATATATTCAACATTTTACTATGGCTGCCCTTGAAAATTGCCTTTTGTATGGTCCAAAATAAAACACTAACTAATTAATTTCTCTGTCTCTCAGTATTAATGGGTGCTTTTCACAACATGCATTATCTGGACAAAAACAAGGCTATGCATACATATTGAGTAAAATCTACTTATGTTTTGAATTTTATGAATTAATTATTATTAGAAATAAGTACTCACAAGGCTACAATCATTCAGCAGTGAAGTTTTTATTTTAAATCAAAGATCTGTCACAAGACATTAAAACTCATCTTCATATTACACCAAAAATAGAATCCTCTACCAAAGAAAAAAGTCTCTGTGGAAACCTCCAACGATAAAACTTCTGCAAGGAAAAATACTCTTAATGAAAAGTGCTGGTTAAATGCATCTGTCAGTGACTTTCTAGACATAATCCCTGCTAGTTCTATCTTCAGGTGAGTTTCTAAAGTGAGACTGGTATAACTGCGAGCAGACTTTGAACAGCCAACAGGTGAATTAAGTTACTGTTACTCCCCCCAATTAAGTTTAACCAGATCATTTATAAAACTGGACCCAGCTGCTTTCTTACTTACTTTGGCTTGTAAATGGCTATCATGTCACAGTAATTAGAGTGTTTTTCCCTGGTGGAGAACTGTAAGAGCTGCCTTATGTTTCTGAAAGGTATCTGTTTAAAGTTTATTTTCAATTTACAGTTCAGAGCATGTTGTCTTGATGTAATACCTTGAGTGGTGGGACTTCCACTGTTTCCTTTAGGGGGCAGTTCTGTATCCTAAGAGATCTTATTGTCAGGAAGCTTTCCCTTACTCCTACTTTTGTATTCTTGTTTAAACAATTTCTCTCCTAACCTATAGGTCTCAATCAAGCCACTGAGTTTCCAGAGGTTTTAATGTTTTATGTGCTACTTCCCCAACATTCCTAATGCACCACTTTCAGCTCCAAGTGCACATGGTTGATTCTGCAGTAACTGTAACTTGTCACTCTCATACACCAGTACGCTTCTCTTCCCACATGATGCCGAGTGGCCAGCTCACTGTTTCTCTGTACTCTGATGTAGCTACTAGATGTGTGCTGGCTGGCTAGAAGCCCAAAAGTGTCCTTATACCTATTACGCTTTCTGTATTGCCACTATATACTTGCCTGCCTGGCTGTATGGTGTCTCTCAAATCGCTGTGCCCCATGCTGTGAAAGCCTGTTGGCTAATACAGTTCAACTTCCCAAATGTTGGCATGCTAAAAATATCTTTAGACTGCTTAGATTCCTAACTATTGATTTCTTAGTCAAGCTACATGCACTTACCTCCTTTGTCTCACTTTGCAATTCCATCTATGCAGTCTAATAGCATTCTTTTATATAGCATCTTTCATACTAAAAGATCCCTTAGCAAATTGCAAATTATAAACACTAAAATGCATCTGCATCTAGGATAAACGCCTCTCAAAGGCAGCCTGTAACAAAGCAATTATATAGTGAAAGCACATTTCCCACTGCAGTAATAATTTTGCACTTATTTTTTAAGATGAGTTTTGGTATTCTTTGGCTTTGATCCTGGATTTTCCTTACACCTCGTGTAGAAGAGTGCACAAGGTGATTGCATGCCAGCACGAGTACAGCTAGAGGATATACAGAGGCAGAAGTTTGGTTATGTGCTAGGAGCAGCCCTCTATATTGTGGGGTGGCAACTCTCAGGTGTCTTCTGTGCCTGCTTTCTTATTCAAAATGCAAAGGATAAACCAAGAGTGTGGTATGGGTGCACATGAGGAGACAAGGGCTTAACGCAATCATGCTAGTGAGGCACTTCACTATCAGTTCTCCTCTTAAGCTTATTCCCTGCTACTAGGCTACAGTAACTTGACATGGGGACAGCAGTTTTTGATAATGCACAGTCAGGTTGCCTTGCACTCTATGCTATTTATCCTGTACTTGTTTCACACCTGCTGTTTGTGGGATTAAGATATATAGTCCTTGGAGCCCCTTTAACAAACTATTGCTCCGAGATGTGCTACTCAAAGTCTGTCCTTCCTCTGTTAATGATTCATTTCATGCAACTCCTCTTTGCCCATAAATCCCTTCAAGTTGCCTTCCAATATGGATGAGGATGGAAAGCTCAGTGTATCATGCAGATTTAAAAGGGCATAATTTACTGAGCATGTAGCTACTGACTTAACATCCAGTCTGCTTGAAAAAAACCTTTGCACTGTTTAATGCAAAGATATAACATTTAGCACCCATGTCAATTTATGTTATGTCCAGCTGTTAAAATAAGCAGATGCAAACAAGTTTGGGAAAGGTTTCAGAGTAGCAGCCGTGTTAGTCTGTATCTGCAAAAAAAATCAGGAGGACTTGTGGCACCTTAGAGACTAACCAATTTATCTGAGCATAAGCTTTTGTGAGCTTTTCTGTTGCAGAATTGCCACCCTTAAGTCTTTTTACTCCCCAAAACGTTTGGGTAGAAAGCAGGTTATTCGTCGGGTTTGAAAGGGAAACAAGGAAGGCTGTGCCTGTGCTACGAGCTAGGGGTACAGTTTTTAGCTAGGGCACGTGCACGCACTCACACAAGCCCGATAAGAGCCAGTGCAAGTGTAAATATCAGTGGAGCCATGGTAAGGCAGGCAGTGGCACAGTTTAGCAGGGCTGAACACCACGGGTATATCCCCAGCATGGCTGACCAGTGCCACTACCGTCCATGCTATCATGGCTACCCTACTACTTCTACTCGCACTCGTGCTCATGTCTGCCTGAGCTGGGAATGACACCTCTAGCTCCCAGCCGAAGATACACCTCAATTACTGCCGGTAGTTTAGAAGGCTTTTCTTTCATAAAAGTTTACCATCTCTCAGAGCACTTACCTTTTCTATGGAGTTCCACAAGTTACTACACAGCAGACAGAGAGGGAATTGTTTACATGCACTTTTAAAATATAAATGTGCATAATATAAAAATAACCCCACACACAGAAAATTTGGCACAAGATGCTTTAAATTTGTCTTCCATTTGCTTAGAACGTTCTATCTAACAACGTACATATATGGCTCCCTTTATTTCAGTATCTGAGTACCTATTTATACTGCACTTAAAAGAGACTTATTTTAAAGTCATTTATCTCTTAATTAGGAGCAGTATTGTTGAAAGTAGTGTCACTTTAATCAGTAATGGTGCTCTGAGTAAGACTTACAATGTTTGACAACTATATGAAATGATTTGTGATTCTGATAGCTGTGTAATAGTCTACAAATTTGTGTCCCATGATTAATTTTTCTATTTGAACATGAGCCATACTTGAATTTAGTTCTCAAAGCAAAAGGGCAGAGAGAATGCTTGTGCTAATACTTCTTACTGTTCAAGTAAAGGGGTTACATATCCTGTAAGAAAGTAATAAGTCCCTCTGAAGCTGGCAGTCCCGAGAAGGAATTCACTACATTGGGGGCTGGCAACCTTTCAGAAGTGGTGTGCTGAGTCTTCATTTATTCACTCTAATTTAAGGTTTTGCGTGCCAATAAAACATTTTAACATTTTTAGAAGGTCTCTTTCTATAAGTCTTTCACATATAACTAAACTATTGTTGTATGTAAAGTAAATAAGGTTTTTAAAATGTTTAAGAAGCTTCATTTAAAATTAAATGAAAACGCAGAGCCCCCCGGACCGGTGACCAGGACCCGGGCAGTGTGAGTGCCACTGAAAATCAGCTCGCGTGCCGCCTTTGGCACGCATGCCATAGGTTGCCAACCCCTGCACTACATCATATAGTAAAGCATCCGCAAGTAAATCTGAAGATGTTATTTTAGTAATAAAATCAATAACTTCTCGTTAATAATGAATGACTGCTTGTAAGGTAGCTACTACCTCAGGGATCTCCTTCCAACCATTACAAATACTTACTTCATTATTCCTTACTGTAGGTCCTTTAAATCTATAGGTATGTGATTGTATTAATAGACAAGCCAGTTTAAAAAAGGTATTGATTCCCCACAGTGATATTGTAAACTTTGCATTTTTTAACTTGTAAGTCTCTTGTACTGTAGAATATTTCACATGTAACTTGGTATAGGCTAAAACTTTCAATTGGAGTGCTTGTCTACACAGTGTACTGCAGTGTGGGACGGAAGTGTGAACTGAAGAGCTTACCAAAGTGTTGCCCATTAACTGCCCCATGCTGATGCTGCCAGCATGAACTTTAAATTTGCATTAAGGTGCCACAAGTCCTCCTTTTCTATTAACATAGCCATCTCTCAAATAGGCTATGGTTACTTTGTGCAGGGAGGGATTGGGGTGAAGAGAGACTGTACATAGGGAATCTGCACCTGGTAATTCCCTGTGGAATTCAGGTATGCACAGAGCAATGACAGGTGGCAAGGACAAGAATAGGATCAAGACTTGCAGGACTGTGTAGATCTCCCTGCAGAAACAGGCTGCTTGAGTCCCTGAGGGGCATTAGAGTAGCTGTTCAATATTTCTTTTTATTTTCGTAATTTGGTGTGTGGTCCCAGACCTTATTTACTGCATACCAACAAAACCCTGCACTGAATACAGGATTATTAATTTCCTCCTATGTTCTTTCTTTGGTGCTCAACACTGTAGCATATGAGTGTCTTTCAAACATTAAGTAACTTATCTTGAAAATGTTTCTGGGAGACGGAGCATCACTATCTTCACTTCAGAGATGAGGAAATGAGGTGCCCCAAACCACTGACATTGAGGCTAACATAATAAGTAATTTCAAGTGCCTCAATGATTAGGTGCCCAACTTGCGACACAAGGTCTGTTTTGTTCCTCCCCCCGAAGGCACTGAGCTCTCAACTCTATCAGCTTCAATTGTAGTTGAGCACTCAGTTCTTCTTAAACGTGGGCCCTCGGGATCTCAGGTTAACACCTATACTTTCTAAACTTCATTTTAATGAAGGCAGATGTTGACATATATTTACAGCTATTAAATAAGCACACTAGGAGTGGTGAGTGGAGTCAACTTAAAGTGATTTTGCTCATTCCTCCATCTGTCTCCTTGCATCCAGCTACTACTTATGCAGAGTTCTAATTTTTCACAAAGGGTATGACTACAGTAACTTATGATGCCATGTAGTCTATAGGACAAACTTTAACACTAACTACCTGACAGCATTGATCTTAGTAAAGATTTTAGAAGATTTATGAATACATACAATGTGTCTGATCTGTGCCAGCCTGCTTTTGGGTAGTGAGGCTCACATAGGTCCAAATTTCTAACAATCAGATGATTTTAGAATCTGTATCTCCATTTTCAGAGGGGATCTGACAAGCTGTTCAGGATTACATGAGTCAGACAACAGTTACAGCCTACCACACACCTGCAGCAATTTCATATATAGGGTCCTTGGTTAACTATTTCAGCAGAACAATTAGCTAAAGCACTGAAAATATTTAATCCAGGAATTTGTGGAATAAAAATAGGCCATTGGACTCACTCTACTTTCTCAGGTTTCAGAGTAGCAGCTGTGTTAGTCTGTATTCGCAAAGAGAAAAGGAGTCTCTAAGGTGCCACAAGTACTAACAAATTTTATTTGAGCATAAGCTTTGATGAGCTACAGCACACTTCATTGGATGCATTCAGTGGAAAATACAGTGGGGAGATTTATATACATAGAGAAGATGAAACAATGGGTATTACCATACACACTGTAATGAGTGATCACTTAAGGTGAGCGATTACCAGCAGGAGAGGGAAAAAAAGCTTTTGTAGTGAGGATCAAGATGGGCCATTTCCAGCAGTTGACAAGAATGTCTGAGGAACAGTGGAGGGGGTTGGGGGGAGGATAAACATGGGGAAATAGTTTTACTTTATGTAATGACCCATCCACTCCCAGTCTTTATTCAAGCCTAAGTTAATTGTATCCAGTTTGCAAATTAATTCCAATTCAGCAGTCTCTCGTTGAAGTCTGTTTTTGAAGTTTTTTTTGTGGAAGAATTGCCACTTTTAGGTCTGTAATCAAGTGACCAGAGAGATTGAAGTGTTCAACTGGTTTTTGAATGTTATAATCCTTGACGTTTGATTTGTGTCCTTTATTCTCTTATGTAGAGACTGTCCAGTTCGGCCAATGTACATGGCAGAGGGGCATTGCTGGCACATGATGGTATATATCACATTGGTAGATGTGCAGGTGAACGAGCCTCTGATAATGTGGCTGATGTGATTAGGCCCTATGATGGTGTCCCCTGAATAGATATGTGGACACAGCTGGCAACGGGCTTTATTGCAAGGATAGGTTCCTGGGTTAATGGTTCTGTTGTGTGGTATGTGTGTGTGTGGGGTTGCTGGTGAGTATTTGCTTCAGGTTGGGGGGCTGTCTGTAAGCAAGGACTGGCCTGTCTCCCAAGATCTGGGAGAGTCATGGGTTGTCCTTCAGGATAGGTTGTAGATCCTTGATGATGTGTTGGAGAGGTTTTAGTTGGGGGCTGAAGGTGATGGCTAGTGGCATCTGTTGTTTTCTTCGTTGGGCCTGTCCTGTAGTAGGTGCTTTCTTGGTACTCTCCTGGCTCTGTCAATCTGTTTCTTCACTTCAGCAGGTGGGTATTGTAGTTGTAAGAAGGCTTGATAGAGATCTTGTAGGTGTTTGCCTCTGTCTGAGGGGTTGGATCATAGAGCTTGGCTGTAGACAATGGATCATGTGGTGTGGTCTGGATGAAAGCTGGAGGCATGCAGGTAGGAATAGCGGTCAGAAGGTTTCCGGTATAGGGTGGTGGTTATGTGACCATTGCTTATTTGCACCTTAGTGTCCAGAAAGTGGATCTCTTGTGTGGACTGGTCCAGGTTGAGCTTGATGGTGGGATGGAAATTGTTGAAATCATGGTGGAATTCCTCAAGGACTTCTTTTCCATGGGTCCAGATGATGATGTCAATGTAGCACAAGTAGAGCAGAGGCATTAGGGGACAAGAGCTGAGGAAGTGTTGTTCTAAGTCAGCCATAAAAATGTTGGCATACCATGGGGCCATGCGGGTACCCATAGCAGTGCCGCTGATTTGAAGGTATATATTGTCCCCAAATGTGAAATAGTTATGGGTAAGGACACAGTTCAGCCACGACATTATTGGGGATACTGTTCCTGACCGCTTGTAGTCCATCTTTGTGTGGAATGTTGGTGTAGAGAGCTTCTACATCCATAGTGGCCAGGATGGTGTTTTCAGGAAGATCACCAATGGATTGCTCTTCCCTCTCCATTAGGTGGAGCCCATCTTTGCCTAGCACTCCTCCTTCTTGGAACACCATCCCATGGTCAGAGAATCCAAAGCCTTCTCTCCGACATCACCTGCATAGACATTCATTGAATTCCACAATTCGATGGTCTCTACCTAGGCCTTTTTCTTCCACAGGGAGGATGGATGAGATCACCACTTGCGCCTCAGACTCCTTTATCCTTCTTCCCAGAGCCACATGGTCTGCAGTGATCCGGAGAGAACATGGAAACGGTTGCTTACCTGTATCTGCGCTGCTGGTACACGGACGCTCCCCTTTCTTCTTCTGGAGGCCACATGCTGCCAAATTTCTTCACTATCCTCCTGTCCCCTCTGCGCAGCTGCTCTGAATCTCCAGAACATTGTGCCCATAGAAGCATACCCTGATGTCTGTCCAAGAAATCTTCAGTTTTTCTTTTGTATCGCAGGGTCGATACTCGTTTCTCCAGACCTTGAACCTTCTCTTCCAATATGGAGACCAGCTTGCACCTTGTACAGACAAAGTCGCTTCTGTCCTGTGGAAGAAAAACAAACATGGCACATCCAGTGCAAGTCACAACAGCTGAACGCTCCCCATCCGTATTACCTTCCTTCTACAAGCTTCCTCAGGAGTTGTAGTAACTACTTAGAGAAGCCGGCAAGATGTAAGCCTCAGTGGGCTCTCCCCAGGCGAACTCCCTCTGTTAGCCTCCCTGCTGTTTGCCGCTCAGCTGGTTCACAGCTGACTGGCTTTTTATAAGAGTCAGGCCCACTCAAGGCTCACCTGGAACAAAGCACTCCCAATTCACACTTTTCAAACAACCACTCAAGCACAGGGTCAAACTGTCCCCACAACAGACACTCACCAACAGCCTCCCTAATGCAGCCCTTAGCATACCTCCTCTCCGACAGATCCCAGGCAAACTCCCTCTGTTAGCTTCCTGCTGTTTGCCTTGACCTGTGATATTGCTTTTTAGAGTGACCAGTGTAACCTTAAAAAAGTAAGTAAAAATGAAAGAGGTTCAGAATGGGTGACACAGAGTCTGCTATGCTAGCAGAGATTTAAAGATTGAGACTATTGAATTGAAAGAGGAAATAAACTAAGCAGCTCATGTTTCATTGTCATAATAAAAAAAAGTCATCCAATGAAATTGGAAGGAAGTGAACAGGAAAAAATAGTAACTTTAACAGATTGTGTAATTAACCTGTAAACTCATTGCCACAGGATACCAGTGACTCCAGACATGAGAAGATTCTAAGAAGGAATACATAGTTACACACAGACCCCTTGCTTAATGTATAAGGAAGGGTGTGTGTGTGTGTGTGTGTGTGTGTGTTTACATAAATATAAAAAAACACCTTAGTGCATAAAGCCAACCATTAGCTGATAAGAGCTTGCATCTTTCTGTGAAGCAGCTAATTACTGACAGGATACATGAGCTTCTGTTCTAATCTGGTATGGCAATTCCTGTGTTCCTAAAATGCCCATAAAGATGCCATATAACATGTGGATTTCAAGAGCAGAATAAATCCAGATTAAAGTTGTGTGAATAATGGACTTTTTTTGGTTCAATTTTGAGCATTTTAATGTTTGATTAAAAAAGTTTCCTTCAAATTTTTTTAAACATTTTAAATAAAAAATCTAAACAGAAAAATGAAAATGTCAAAACAATGTTTAGTTTTGAGAATTTTTTTTACCTGAACAGTTTGTCAAAACAGTTATGAATTTGAGAAATATTCTAGTGTGGCTGAATCTGCACTTTTCACATCATTTCAGCTAAAAATGTCTCGTAGCTCTAGTCTTAAGTAGCTTCATTAGTATAAGAAATTATTCCAGCTTGATTTGCAGTGTGAGAGCAGAGTTTGGTCCATAATACATAGGTTATACTAGATCAGTAAATTCTTTAGGTCTACTTCCAATTTTCTATCTGGAAACGTAGACCTTAGTTCAGGAATTAATTTAAGCATGTGCTTAAGTTTAATCCCTATTTAGGGCATCAATTAAGCACATGCATGATTTTAAGCATTTGCTTAAGTGGGGACTGCAGAAAATTAAGCACATATTTAATTGCTGTCCTGAATATGGATTATTTTATGAATTAAGGCCTTTAGAAATCTTAAATTTAATATTATAGCTGAAATTACCAGTATTACACACAATCATTACTGCTTTTACAATCAATGCTTTCAATTCCTTGAAACTGGCTGAACCATGCTCACATTGCATTGCTCATCATTCTGAGAGTAGCATGAGACGACATCTTAGAATCAATATCACTGACCTGAAAAGGAAAGCTTTCCAAGAGGAATATGGTGTTCTACACTAATATATTTTACTAGTGTTTAAAAACTTCTGGGACACATCCTCTGCTTAATGTTCATGGAGATACGACCGTTTCTGACTAATAGAGTTCCACTGATTCACACAAGATGAGGATCTGGAGACTCCATATAGGTGTGTGTTCTTTATTAATAGAATTTTATAGATATTGGAAATCATAAAGATGGTTGCAATAGTGCTTATATGTAAATGAAGGAATTTGGCACCAAATGTTCAAACTTAGCAAGTAGTGGTAAATCAAATAATTATCCATCTGATCTCAAAATGGTAATTTTATTTAAGGTATATACTCTTCTAGGAAGGGAAATTTGATACTAATATGGAATTATGGTTCTCTACTACAGTCATTTATCAATAAGAAATCATGTGCTAATTCCTGGGTGCCATCACTTGTTTCAGATCAGGTCACTTGTGTAGGTGCCTACGTTCCTTATTCCATACCTAGATTTAGGCACCCACTCTTGAAAATATTGGTCTTCAGTGTTTGATGTGATCTTTGAGGTTTTTTTCATTGTCAGTTAATGAATAGCGAGTTAACAAACACTAATTATATTTTACAATATAGGCTATTTTAAAAATATCTTCAATCTTGTGGTTATGGTGTCCCTGATGTTATGCACTATAATGCCCTCTTCAGGTGACTCTTGTTCATGGAGATGTGTTCAAAACTTTAATTAGCCTTAACTGTGTCTGTTCTGACATTATTAATCAGTTCCTCTAATTAGGTAAGCTTTATTTTCTATTGATAAGGGTTTATTAAGGTATTCTCTAAATCTCCCAAATACAATTGAATCATTTTAGATAATCATTCAATATCTTCTAGGAATAAGAAGAGAAAAATATTTTTTTTCTGGATAATCATAAACACTTCCTCCTTCTGGTATAACTTTGGTCTGCTAAATTTTTGCTCTAAAACAATCTCTTATGTAGCATAGAAAGAGAGCTCCGGTTTGTTTGCATCAAGAATTATGGCCTATATTTTTGTTAAATACTATAATGAATGGGTTTCTCACAAATCATTAAATAAACTGATGATGACCTGTGACTTTTATGGTGACCTGCTAATAACCTCTTTACACCTGGAAAATATATATATTTTTCCCCATCCCAAGCAGCCAGATGCCTTTAATCAGGACTGTAGAGGGGGAGGGAGTAATCTGAGAATGGAGTTGCTAGCAACTGAAATCTACCTAGAGACCAGCACAAATTACTTGAGAAAAATCTTCAAGCCTTATTGTCAACACGCAGCTGATTATTGCTTTTAGTCTTCTACCCACTACAAAGGGAGGGAATCTGAAAATTAAATGTGATTCCCTGGCTATCTGAAACATGTCATGTCTGTCCCTGATTTGGCTTCCTCCTATGCAAGGCACACTACTACTTTTGAGTTGGAGGCATAGATAATGGTGGCCAGAGGGTGGGGGAGAGAAGCCTAATTCTTTCCCTGTGGTGATTGGGATAGCTCTTGGTTTCCTCATCAACTGTTTATGAATAAATCAAACCACTCCAGTGCTTGCAGTTAATATCCCTGAAGAATTTCACTGTTAGTGAGAGGACTCTGCTCTTAAGATATCACATTTACTATCCCTGATAACGCTGTTCTTATTCAGTTCTCCATCTGTCACCTTAAAATTCTCTAGGTCTGATGCAAACTAACAAGTCAGTGATGCCTAGTCATGCCCCTTGATTATCCTATCATACATTCAATATTGGTCATTTTTCAAGGACTCCTTCTGAATATATTGATTTAAGTTTGCTTGTTCTTTTTCCCATAAAACCACCGAATGTAGTTCATATACCTTAGCAATTGTAAGGTTTGTTTTTTTTTTTTCTGGCTATTTATCTGTATGTCTCTTAATTTCTTATGTTTAAATTAAATATACATGGATGTCTGCCTTTTGTTTTTTCTAAAAAAGAAAACAAAAACCCCACGGTATTAACTCTACAATGTTATTATCTGTCTTCAATTTTCTTCTGATTGAGAACTTGTAGTGATTGTTATTAAATTGCCTATAAAAATGTACTGTACTTTTCAGAAGATATTGTCTTATTTTTCCAATTTTTCTTCCTGTGGTTGGCTGGTAGGGGAATGGGTAGATTAGAAGAAAACGATGTTTTCTGTGTTTGATGCTTCCTATTTCTGTGTTTGAATCACATGTTTGTCTAAATGTGTAACCTTCTTTTATTAACTTGCAAACTGGTATATGCGTATGATGTTCCAAGGAAAGTAACAACATCTGCATTATTGAAGGGAAGCTCATGGTAAAACTGAAAGGGCCCAATCTCCTCTTCCGGAAGCAGTTGAAAGTCACACCATTCAATATACAATGGTGCCATTAGGAGGAAGATGGCTTGATCATGCCAGGTGTTGAGTGGTGCAGAGTGCCCTCAGTAAGTTCCCACTTACCTTAGTGGGAGCTGAGGGTGCTGATCACTTCTTAGGAGGTACCTAGCATACTGCAACCTCATCCAAACTTCATGGAAATAGAGACTTTCCATTGACATAATGGGCTTTCAATGAGACACCTAGGTTTCAGTCCTGCAGTGTGGGTAAGCAAGATAGTTATCAGTATGAGGATGGCAGACTCTCAGACCTCGTGTATGAAAAATAACCTAGCTATTTCAGTATGCAAACAGATACCTAGGTCTGCAGTTACCTGTCTGGGCATTTGGAAGTGTGTGTGTGGTTTAAAACAGGGATATTTGAATTCTTGCTCACCCATTGATTGCATGCTTCTTTGAAATTTGATCCCTAAGTAATAAATAGTTAGTCAGAAAAGTTTCATCATATCTGAGTGAGGGATGAACGTCATTCACATAAGCCCAAAAGTTTCACTTCCTTAATGAAATTTACTTCTATGGGCCTGAGGAGCAAGAATTCCGAGGTTACTGTGAAGTAAAACCTCTGGAAGTTAAGTCCAAGCTATAATACTAGATCATTTTAATGTAATTTTTAAACATTTACTTTTGTTTCATGTGAAATTATTTTAACCCTGCAAACAAATTATAGGAATTTTAGTCCTAATACAGCATAAATTATAAAGATGATCATAAGGAAGGAAAGTCTTTTTTAGCTTTTGGTTTTTTTTTTAAAATATTTGAAGTGTATCTGGGGCCACTAGTCTTGGGCGATATTAATGTTTCCATCATTTACTGTTTCCAATGTCTCATAATTTTCTGGAACTTTCTCTTTGTAAACTGAGGATTTGCAGATCTAGGCTCTGTCCAAAGATTTTTTCAGGAAAACATCCGGAAAAGTAGTTTAGCCATTTGTAAGTAAGAGGAGATGGCAGGAGGGTCAGGCAAACCCTTTTTCCATCATAAATCATTTTTTTGCAACTTTCTGTGATATAGCTGAGATATAAGTTCTTCTTATTTAGAAGGCAAATAGTGCTGAAAGGAGGAAGTGCCTTTGAGTGGTCTGATGGAAAAGTGACCAAGACAAGAGTATCCAAAAACAGTGTCCCTTTTGGACAGAATATTACAATGCAGTTGACCTGTTTAGGTCAGGTCTTCAGTGAAATGAGGCTGGACTCCAAAGGTATCAATTCACTGCATCTTGTCAGTATGTGATTTCCAGGAACTATATGCCAGTAGTAGATGAGAAACAGATCTGATGATCTAATCAGACACTAATACTCCTGCATAAGGGACCAGAGTTAATGTTGTATGGGCAACCAGCATGTCCTGATTTTTAGTGCTTAATTATGCATTCTTGAATATCCACTCATTGTAGTAATTTCTGTGTGCGTGAATGTTTCAGAACGGTATCTCAGTTACAGAAACAAATGTTTATTGTTACTTCCATTTCTCTTACATTTTATGGGCCCCTCACTCAGCATCTATTTTAGATGTTAAGAATTTTTGTGTGGGTCCCTACAGGCATATTTTATTAACGTATGCAATTTGAAGTATTCTTATCACTTAAAGCCAGGCATATTCAAGTGAGAATTTAGAATGTTGCCTTGCACATAGTGTGGCTTTGCAAATGACATTGATTAGAACAAAAGGACCAATTATTTCAATGGAATAAAAAAGATTGTCGGAGAAAAAAACAATATACGATAAAAATTTTTTTTGTACTGAGTTCTATGATCATTGAGCTGAGACTAGGTGGCTCCGAAACAATAGAATATGAAGCCTTTCACCACTAGGTCAATAGGGTAGTTTGAGTGCAGGCTGAGTGGTGACTGACAGGAATAGATTCACCTTTATTTGCACCAGGCAGTCTGGTTTGATCTTCCATAGTGGGGGATCCTCTCTTGAGGGAAGGATGATGGTAGGTCTAGGCAGGCACTGCACTGAAGATTCTCTGGGAGGCAAAGATGACCCATGTCTGCCAATAGTGGGGGGGGGGAAGAGAGTGAGGACAGCTGGCTTCAACAGTGCTAATGTGCGTGCTAAATTCATGTGAGCATGCTCAGTATAAGGCAAGCAGCAAATTTGGGTGGGCAAGTGACCCCACATCCTCCACCTCCACACACAATTCACCTCAGTCTGGAGGAACAGATTTAGTTTTTGATGGCTTACTACTAGTCTTTCCAGTGGTGGCTGAAGTGGGAATGTGCTGAATCAGTAAATCACCAGCTGGCTCTGGTCTGCCCCACCAGTTTATTAGGTTGCTTTGATCATTTGCAGGCCCCCTGGTGAACAGGAGGTTCGGATGACAATATATCACTACAACCTCCCCCACGGCATTGTTTCCATTGTAAGGGACCTGAATTCTAGCTTATACAGGTGGCAGCTGCCATAAACCTTGGGGAATTTGGCCCAATACTGACTAAAAGACCCAATTTGTCTGTCACAATGAAAAACAGAAGCCAAAAACAAACCTTTCAAAGCAAAACAATGATCTAGATAATTTTAAAGATAAAAGGGTATAATCTCTCGGAGACACCTGACAAGTATTAAGTTCTTTCATTCCAGAGAGAAGCATTCTCTGCTGTGTTCTAATTATTTTGTGGTACTACCCAAAGGCCCTAATCCGATGTTGTACCAACACATGTAAAGAGGGGCCTGCCCAAAAGCATTTACCTTGTCTCTCTTCCTTGGCTTCTAAAGAAAAACAAGGGAGAAGAAAAGGGGAAATGAGATTCCTTAGGGATACTACATGGCTTTTTTTATATCTTGGTGGAACGATAGATAGTGACAAGTCCTCACTGCACCCCAAAATTAAGCCTTGTCCATTATCCATTTCTCTTGACTTCTCTATTTCGAGCTAGAGGGTTACTTCCCTCTGCCTGATCAAATGAGATGGTGAAGGCTCCAGTATCAGCCTCTCACTAAGCCATTGTTCTGTGTGCATGTAAAATGTGTTATTTAAAATGGACTTATAATATATAAAAGGTATTTGAGTCCTTGGAAGTAAGTGTGTGTGACTACCTAGCCTAGGAAGAAGTAAGCCATGGACTGCAGGGTGGACTCTAAGGGATCAAGGGAGCTGGAGCTCAAAGGTGACTGGGCTGATTTGTTGCCAAATCTTGTGTGGGTCAGGGAACTGATGATCTATAATATATATATATTATTATACAAGAACGTAGCATATAACAGTGAAGACCAGTCATCCTGGTGATGGTTGGTGCAGCATCATAAATGTTGCTCTAGGATCTGGTTTCATAGATACTAAGGTCAGAAGGGACTGTTATGATCATCTAGTTTTGACCTCCTGCACAATGCAGGCCACAGAATCTCACCCACCCACTCCTGCGAAAAACTTCACCTATGTCTGAGCTATTGAAGTCCTCAAATCGTGGTTTAATGACTTCAAGGAGCAGAGAATCCTCCAGCAAGTCACCCATGCCCCATGCTACAGAGGAAGGCAAAAAACCTCCAGGGCCTCTTCCAATCTGCCCTGGAGGAAAATTCCTTCCTGACCCCAAATATGGTGATCCGCTAAACCCTGAGCATATGGGCAAGATTCACCAGCCAGATACTACAAGGTTCAACAAGGACAAGTGCAGAGTCCTTCACTTAGGACGGAAGAATCTCATGCACCGCTACAGACTAGGGATGTAATGGCTAGACAGCAGTTCTGCAGAGAAGGACCTAGGGGTTACAGTGGACGAGAAGCTGGAGATGAGTCAACCGTGTGTCCTTGTTGCCAAGAAGGCCAATGGTATTTTGGGATGTATATGTAGGGGCATTGCCAGCAGATCGAGGGACGTGATCATTCCCCTCTATTTGACATTGGTGAGGCCTCATCTGGAGTACTGTGTCCAGTTTTGGGCCCCACCCTACAAGAAGGATGTGGAAAAATTGGAGAGAGTCCAGCAGAGAGCAACAAAGATGATTAGGGGACTGGAACACATGATTTATGAGGAGAGGCTGAGGGAACTGGGATTGTTTAGTCTGCGGAAGAGAAGAATGAGGGGGGATTTGATAGCTGCTTTGAACTACCTGAAAGGGGGATTCCAAAGGGGATGGATCTAGACTGTTCTCAGTGGTAGCAGATGACAGAACAAGGGGTAATGGTCTCAAGCTGCAGTTTAAGAGGTTTAGGTTGGATATTAGGAAAAACTTTTTCAGTAGGAGGGTGGTGGAGCACTGGAATGCATTTCCTAGGGAGGTGGTGGAATCGCCTTCCTTAGAAGTTTTTAAGGTCAGGCTTGACAAGTCATCCCAGCCAGGGCTTTTAGTTGGGGACTGGTCCTGTTTTGAGCAGGGGTTTGGACTAGATGACCTCCTGAGGTCCCTTCCAACCCTGATAATCTATGATACAGAAAATTCTTTCCTGGGTAACTCAGATCCCACCCCATCTAACATCCCATCACAGGCCATTAGGCCTATTTACCATGAATATTTAAAGATCAATCAATTACCAAAATCCTGTTATCCCATCATACCATCTCCTCCATAAACTTATCGAGTTTAATCTTAAAGCCAGATAGATCTTTTGCCCCCACTGCTTCCCTTGGAAGGCTATTCCAAAACTTCACTCCTCTGATTGGTTGTTGTTTCCCTTTGGACATTTGACTAAGGATGGTAGGCAGAGGACAGGTGTGCATGGACCACACAAGATGTAGGGCTTTGTGTCAGAAGCAGGAAGGGAAATGAGACACTTGATCTGAGCTGAAATGATCAGGAAGCCATGGAAGTGGATTACATTGTTTATCCAGAGCCAGGTGGCTTTCCCTGCATGGGGAAAAAAATTGGTCATTTTGGAAAAGTGATCCACCACTGTCAGGATGGTTGTGAAACCACTGGATTCTGGTAGTTCCACCAAAAAGTCCCAGGAAATGCCCTCCTGGGGCTGAGATAGGGTGTTCAAAGGTTGGAAGAGACTGCAGGGAATCTTGGTGTGGGCACACACCTGGCAGGAAGTGACAAAGACATCTGTTGTGCAGTGCATATGGGGCCACCAGAAGTACTAGCACATTAATAGTCAGTTTTTATATTGCCCCAAGTGTCCGGAGAGAGTGGAGATGTGACACATTTGAAGATCTTCCATTCACTGGTCCTGGAGGGTACATAGAAGCCGTTCCGTATGAACATAATCCTTTCACGGATGTCAACTGCCATCTCATCAGGTGGAATTCCAGACACAGGCAGAATAGATAAGCATGAGCAGATCCTGGTGGTGGGTCATGTTGAGGAAATTTTGGGACTTGAAAATGTGGGCTGGTTCCAGACTAGGGCCTTGTAGGCTGGAGCCATACCTTCAGTACAAGGCATTGGCCTTGCTGTGTCTAGTTCCAGTGCAGTAGGTCAAGGCAAAGTTGAACTGGAAGAAGAATGAGGCCCAGTGAAGCTGCCACTGGTTTAGGGCCTTCGCCTTGCACAGGTATCCAGGATCTTGTCATATGTAAACACTAGGACTGGATGCTGGGCCCTTTCCAAATAGTGGCACCACCCTTTGCAGGTGGTCTTAATTGCCAAGAGCTCTTTGTCCAAGATCCCATAGAGGAAGCTTAGCCCTGCTGAGTGAAACTAATAGTAGATGATGGGGTGCAATATTTGTTTGTCTATGTGCCTCTGTGAGAAGTTGCCCCCAAGCACTATGCTAGAGGCATCTGCTTCCACAATGAAAACTTGTGTTGCATCTGGATAGGCCAAAAGCAGAGCAGTGGTTAAAGCAAGCTTTATCTGCTTGAATGCAGCTGAGCCTTGAACAACCAATGGAACTGGGCTTTCTTCCAAAGTAGGACAGTGAAGGGCTCAGTTTGTTTTGAAAAATTTGAGATGAACATCTAAAAGTTTACAAACAAATTGCAGATCATGCACCCTGTTGGGGCTGTCCACTAGTGTGCAGCCTGTACTTTGTGCAGTTCCATCTTGATTCTGCCTGGGGACAGGATGAAACCCAGGATCTCACTTGAGGTCTGATGAAAAGCATGCTTTTCAAGTTGTATGTAGAGACTATGTAGTTGTAGTCTCTCTAGGACTGTGTGGCCGTATGTGTTGTGATGTCCAAATCAATTGTTTAAGTATACTGCTATAAACTGGTCCAGTAGGTCTCGTAGCACATCATTAATGCCCTAGTAACATTTCATTAGTCAATCCAAATGACATGATTAAATATTCAAGTGATCATAGTGGGTTCAAAATGCAGTCTTCCACTTGTCACCCCTCTCAGATATGGATAAGAACTAAAGAATGGCCATACTGGGTCATACCAAAGGTCCATCCAGCCCAGTATCCTGTCTACCAACAGTGGCCAATGCCAGGTGCCCCAGAGGGAGTGAACCTAACAGGTAATAAAGTGATCTCTCTCCTGCCATCCATCTCCACCCTCTGACAAACATGATGAGAAAATAAGCTCCCTGGAGATCCAGTTTAGTGAATATGCAGGCAGCCTCACACCTGGTCATGGGCAACTAGACCTAGTGGTCAAAGCCAGAGTCCACACTCATGAGACAGGAATTGAGTCAGCTGAGTCATGATTAAGGCTAAGATTGTGTCATGGCAGTCATGGAATCTGTGACTTCCAGAGACCTCCATGACATTTTCTGCTTCAGCCTTGGGGTGGCAGGGCAGGAGCTGTCAGGTAGTGGGGGGCCTCTGTAGGTCTCAGCTAACTCAGGAAGGGGGAGGAACCCAGAGCTGTGGTGGTAATAGGTACTGGACCCTCTCTACTCCCCATTTCCTCAGTTATTAGTAAAAGTGAGGGATAGGTCAGAGGCTTCCATTAATTTTTGTTTATTGCCCGTGACCCAACTGTGACTTTTTTACTAAAAATAACTGACAAAATTTTAACCTTAGTCATGATACCAGGAGATCAGAAGCAGGAGACAAACTTGATTGGAACCTGTGTCTGCCCCAGTCAGGATACCATGGGGTCAGAGGCAGGAGACAAACTGGAGGTCAGAACCATTAATCCAGTGCTGGGTCAGGATGCCAAGAAATCAAACCTGGGAAGCGCAAGGCACACAGCCCTGGTGTTCAGACAGCTTCCTGTTTCTGCTGCTGTCTCAAGTAGGGCCAGTGGGACAATCGGCTTCTTTGACTCTGCCAATAAGACCTTGGGTGGAGCTTCAAACTAGGACTGGGTTTCATGGGTCCTAGGTAAGCAGTTGTTATCAGGTGCTAGGTGGAGGGTGTGGCCCCACATTTAAGACCTGTGGGTCCTGACACACTGATATGATCCCCTCTGTCCATTGTGGAAAGCTTGCTGGAATCTTAATTTTTATTATTTTCTAGAGCATTTGAACAGCCATATAACCTCACTAGTGGTTCATCTAGTTCAGTAATCTTCTACAAAAGTAGCCAATATCAGATGCTTTAGAGGAAAGTATGAAGCTCTAAAAATTTGCAGATCTGTGACTATTCATTTTTTGGACCAGATCCTCATGGATACACTTTGTAAATTGTTACTGTAGAATAATGCCGTACCCTTTAAAAAGTGGAGTACTTTGTATAATTACAGAATGTTGTAGTACCAATTTAAAAAAATGATCTCATTGGTTATATAGTTTGGATTAGCAATGAAAAATACTTATTGCTAATGAGGAAGACAAGCAAATATACCTACATCAGTTTGAAGAAAAAAATTACTGATCAGCTTCAGGATTCCTGAATAATTGCATCAGGAGAGAAATTAAACCAATCTAATCAGTATAAGAAAGAACTGGAGAAACATAGAATGCAAATGCAATCTGAAAGTGTGCAGTAATCATATCGGGTGAAAAAAATAAGAACTCAAACTTTTCACATTAATCCTGCAACACCTGCAAAGATTGTTGTAATGGAATGTCACATTAACACTGATTATGATCATCCCATAATCAAATTTGCCAGCTACTAGAAGGCTATTTAAGCATAGCTGAAAAACTTGCTTTAACATCTGAATAGTCTAACTTGTAGTGTAGAGGCATCATCACTTAGAATATGGAGTAACTTGTTAATTTACTGGCATGCACATAAAATTAATGAATGTTGCCACCAAAAATTAATGCTAGAGCTCCCTGTTAACTAGATTTTTAAACTATAACATGCTAGGCACTTGGCTACTATGGAGATGGTGGGGGGCATAAAATAGCAAATTAGATTTAGACATTAGCACTGTAGGGCTTGATCCTATAGGCATGCCAGACTTGAAGCTCCTGCTGGGAGTTTAGTATGTAGAAAATTAATGTGAATCAAGCCCTATAAGTAACCAATGGCCCGATTTTTTTTTTCTCATGTTGAAGTCAATGGGAGCAGGTTTGGGGCTACTGGCAGGTAGCTCTAGGTGAGTCACATGGGCTTTCTCTACATCAGGAAATGTTAAGCCTTAAGTTTAACTGTGAGTAGTTCACATGATGCCAAATGCCACTTCTTGTCCACATTGATTGCAAAGTAGTGTCACAACCTCAGGGGTTCCCCTGAGGAAGGCAGATGAGCACTACATGTTGCTAACACTGTTGCAAGCATTGCAAATCATTGTGGGGAGGGTCAAAGGTGTGAATGGAGAGTGGAACATTCTTTTGCAGGTTGCAAGAGGCCAGGGGTAAGGAGAAAGAGCAGAGAATGAGTTAACTCAACACTGCAGCTAGCAAGCTCAGTCTGAGGATAAGACGCTGGCCCAAGTCCAAGGTCAAGGAGCTAGACAAGAAATTTATCTCTCACCCAGCCACAGCCAACCATAAGAAAAACCAGGCTGTAGAGATGGAAAACACAGGCGAGATGACGAGGGAGGAGCAGAGCTTCGCATCTCTGGAGCTGTTATGTTTTGGGAAACCAAAGAAGACGATAGAAAGTTGGTTGGACTGGCGCACAGAGCACCAGGAACCGAGGTCGCGGAATGGAACACCCCCCAAAGGAACCCAGGACTTAAACCCTCCTGCGAACTGGAGTAATTCAGACATCACAGCAGATCTGGACAACCTGTGCACATAGGACAGAGCTCATGAGCACACAGGTTTTGTTCCAATGTGGAACGAAAAAAAATCTTGAAAGTTTCTGCAAAATAGAATTGGTGTCCTGTGGTCAGTTCTTAAAAATGAACACTTAAAATGCTTTTAACTTTAGTTAAACTTTATCAGTTATTTTTGGTGCATAGTTAAGAAATCAAAACAAACTGATATGTTAAAATTTCCAAACTTTTGTTAGATTATGTTCCCAGATTAGTTGCGGAGTAAATAAAAAATAAATATGTATAGGGACCAAGAGCTTTTTTTTTTAATGTTGTATTTTGAATATCACATGAGAGGGACACTTAATTTGGACTAAGGCATTTTAGTTTATGATCACCTCATCTCATCGAGGGCCATGATCATTCCCCTCTATTCGGCATTGATGGGACATCTTCTGGAGTACTGTGTCCACTTTTGGGCCTCACACTACAAGATGGATGTATGAAAAATTGGAAAAAGTCCAGCAGAGGGCAACAAAAATGATTAGGGGACTGGAGCATGTGATTTATGAGGAGAGGCTGAGGGAACTGGGATTGTTTAGTCTGCGGAAGAGAAGAATGAGGGGGGATTTGATAGCTGCTTTCAACTACCTGAAAGGGGGTTCCAAAGAGGATGAATCTAGACTGTTCAGTGGTAGCAGATGACAGAACAAGGAGTAATGGTCTCAAGTTGCAGTGGGGAAGGTTTAGTTTGGATATTAGGAAAAAGAATTTCACTAGGAGGGTGGTAAAACACTGGAATGGGTTACCTAGGGAGGTGGTGGCATCTCCTTCCTTGGAGGTTTTTAAGGCCAGGGCTTTGTCAAGCCTGACTGGTATGATTTAATTGGGAATTGGTCCTGCTTTGAGCAGGGGGTTGGACTAGATGACCTCCTGAGGTCCCTTCCAACCCTGATACTCTATGATTCTATGTCAATAGACCCTCAGAAGTCTACGTAAATTCAAAAAAAAAAAACCATACATGTTGAACATTCAGCTGGAAATCTTGCTCAATCCTGTTATAGATCAATCCTGCAGGGTTTAGAGCACTCTGGCCGCAGTCCAGCAAAGCACTAAAGCAAATGCTTAGCTCTAAGCACAAAAGAAGTCCCATTGAAGTCAGGTCAGTGGGTCAACTCCTGTGCTTACATCTAAGCAGGTGCTTTAGTGCTTTGCTGGATTGGGGCCAGTGTGCTCAAAAATTTGCAAGGTGAAGCCCAATTTGGATTAACTAATTTCAGGAAACACCCACCCCTGACTGTAAACCCATCTTTACAAATAAGTCATTATAGCCCCCATGTAAAATATATGTACACCAAAACAATATGGGCTTTTTGGATAGATCTCAACTGAATTATGGGTTTTTAGCTTCCCAGTTGCGAATAGGGGAATTTCAGAGCACTCTCACAGCAGTACATTTACAGTACTGCTACACATTTACAGTAAATGTGTAAAAGGAGGTGGCAGTTCACCCCATAGATTGAAATGTGGTGTCCCATAAGGAATTATTGGTGACTCAAAATTCCTCCAGAAAATAGAAACCATCAGCATTTAAAAAACAAAACAACACTATGTGTTTCTTCTTGATCTGGCTCAGAATTGTGGAGTAGTGTTGGAAGGATTGTGTCCCAACCTTGACTTCTTAAGAGGGCCTACTACCACCTACTGGAATTGCAGGTGCCTGCTGAACCAGCATCTTCAGGGAAGGAAGCTGTATTGCCATCAAATATATATATTTGATCTTTTGGAAGGAATGATTAAAAAGTGAATGCATTCAGTTTCTGCTGCTGTAAAGGACAACTTTCCAAACTATCATTTGCTTGGACCAGTTTTCACAGATAAAATATCATAGGTTTCAGCACAGAAGCTGCTAAAAATTCATACATAAGGCAGAAAACATTGAACTGTGAACTCACTCCTCAACCTGTGGGAAATCTGAGACTGAACACATTAAGCTCATCTTACTTTCATTAAATGTGTGGAGGAGACCCTTTATCAATATATATCAATACTTGGCATGAATTTAAATATCAAACACATTTTGCACTAAGTGCATGACATGATCTCTCTCTATTTTTCCTGGATGTGCAAATAGCTAAAATAAAATTGATGATTTTCATATTTAATTGAATGGGCTTTCCCTTTCAGAAACTTGATATATTTCAATATATCATGCATAAAAACAGAACTGCAAACGGCTATTGGTTCCAAGCAACATAAATCAGAAAAAAATCAGTGAGGTATTTTTATTGTTAAAATTCTTAGACTAGCTCTTCATAAGCAATTTAAAGAGCTGGACACAGAATGTGTTTTTTTTTTTTTTTTCAAAGGTGCTAAGACTTCATATATCAATAGTCTATGGCAATTATAAATGCTCAGAACTCCTGCAAATGTGTTTCTAGGGCCCAATGTTCAGAAAGGGATGCCTGAATTCCATTCTCAATTGCATACCCACAACTGCATTGCAAATCTGGGGGCAGATCCACAATTATGACAGTTGATACCTCCTGGCAATCTGAAGCTTGATGATTGCTTATGTGGTTGGTTATTAACTATTCAGGCAACCAATGAACTATGAGCATGTGTAATCAATCAAATTGCAACTTTGATTAAAATAATTGAGGTAAATTCAGTCCCCTCTGAAAGTCTGGAGGATATTTTGGAAGTAGAATCAATATGGTAAATGCAAATATAGAAGGGTAATGCATCCCGTCTGTGCCATAGTCTCTACTAAAAGGGCTATTTCTATGACTTATCTTAAAATGGGTCCCATTTTTTCATTTCAGGGAAGGGACTTTCTACCATAATGGGGCCGTGATCTCATTTGAGGAGTCTGGCTACTACTTTAATGCATGAAATAACACACAATGCAAATTGAGTCTCTCTCTTGCTCTCTCCCCCAATATTAAGTGTGGCTCTTAAATCTGTAAAAGAAACAATTTCAATAATTTTTTTAAAATTCATGAATGATTGAGAAGATTACAATTTGAATTGATTTGTTCAAAATTGTTTATCAAATGTCTGAAAATATTTTTTGCTCTGTAGCTTGTTCACAAGCACACAGATCTCTTAATATCACAATGGGATAGAACACAGTTCCCTTGGTATGTTTTTGTGCTATTATAGGATCAGTTCACTAATGCAAATACTCATGATTACAAAATAGAAATTAGCTTTCCATGAATATTCTGAAGTAGCCTTTGTTTCTTTAAGCGTTCTTGCTAGCTAAACTAATTTGCTATAATGCAATATTCATGAAAGCAAACACATCAAAGGGAAATTATTAAAATTCAAGGGATATTTAGCCTGTATTATACTGTACTCATCCAGCTCTAGTGGCTGTCTTCATTTTGAGAATAACCAAAAACACACACATGGCATTGGACAAAATGAGGGCACGATTCAGAAACAAACATGAAGGATAAACACACTTTGATATGTTCTAGTAAATGTGTAAAAGGAGGTGGCAGTTCACCCCATAGATGAAATGTCCATGGTGTATGTATGTAGGTATTAGCCCAGATCTTTTTGTCTGGCTGAGATTTACTTGGGGGGGGGGGGTATGATCTGGCATGGGGTGCAAAGGAGGCTTTTCTTCTTTGTGGCTCCCTGATACTTGGGGCTGGCCAAGGGTTAGTGCTTATCGTGTAGCTAAGACTGCTCCAAACTCTGCTTGGGTCGCCATGGTCCAAAATGGGCTGTTCTGGCAGCCTGGACTAACCAAAGCACAGCAGGCTGGGGCTGCAGGAGGTGGTGGTGTTAGAGCCATTATACCAACACTACATCTGTGATTTCCCCATGGCATAATGGGAATTCCAATGTGTCCAGATCTGCCAGGTTTTTACAGCCCATTTGCATCAACAGAGATGAACCATAGCACAGAATGGGTGTATTGGTGCCAGATTAAGGAATCATCACAACAATAGTCATACCCCAAGCTTTGCTTTACTTTTTAAAAAGTGGCTGCAAAGAATCAAAGTAACAGCTACAGAGAGTCTGAAACAATATCCCTGGGAATTGTGTGCAAACTCAGACTCCCTGCTTTGGGCAGCACCATCCTAACAGAACAGTACCATTTCTGTATCTGATCCACAGGATTAAAAAACTGTAGTCTATTCTATCTATGCTCCTATATCACCCTTCTCATTGTAGTACCTGAGAGCTTTCCAGTATTGCATTAAACAATGTGACTAATATCTGTTGCATGTGGTTTGTTCTTTTCTTCCATCCTCTCCCTGGAAAGACTTTTGTGTGCAGTGTGTTGTTTTGGTAGGGCCTTTAGTGTTAATGCCTTGCTTTTTCTATCTTGCATTTGGAGTTGAAGGTGGTGAGACTTGTGGGAACTTTTGGTGATATTTTAAATATACTGGACCTAGGCCACTGAGCTATTACAAGAAAAGGAGCAAGCCCTTGAATTTGACTCTATAATCTATGGGGGGCATCTGTTGTATGTGGATTAGGTATTTAATTTTGCCACAGAACTAGATAAAATATCAATTTTATAGTCTGTCTAGCTCTAGACAAGGATTGCTGTTGATCACTTTGAACAAATGCATGTGCTTTGCTTTTCCTTTTCTAAATATTGTCTCTGATTTAAAAATTATTTCCATTGAAGCAGTGTCTGGAGTTTCAAGGGAGACCAGTGCCCTGTCGTGATAGGTACAGTATGAACACATAGTAAGATGCAGTCCTGGACTCAAAGAGCTTATCATCTAAGTAGAAAAGCTAGAGGGTCAGAGAAATCCTTGTGTGTGCCGGGGATCAGGGTCGGAGTGTGGGGCCTTCGCCCGCCCACCTGGCGCTCTTGGTGTGGAGGAGAAGCAGGGGCATGTGGGGCATAGCAAGCCCCCACTTACTGGCAGGAGTGCCAGGCAGGGCACCCACTTTTTCTGGGGGGCCCCTGAGCACGGGCCTCATTGGCCCAGTGGCTAATCGGCAACTGGATTTAGGCCTTGAACAGCAAGTGACTCCATGCAAGTGGTGTAGTGGACTGAGTCTTTAAGAGATGAAATTAAGGCCTGTACTAGGACATAGAGGTGGATCTCTGGCCCATACACAGCTCCACTAAAGTCACAAGTCCACCTCCATGGAGTCAGTGGCAGTATCCAGGCCTTAAACAATAAGACTGAAACTACAGTAGCCAGCATTATCAGTGTGGACTCTCTCAGATTCTGGATTATTATGTATTAGCAGCATCATTTGTTAGAATCCCTAGTCCTAATGACAATTAATTGCACATACACCTAGTCAAAATATGGGGAAAAACGTTTCTCAGAAAATTCTGAAATGTCACCAGCTGAATCCATTCTCTATTTTTCATTGAGGTTTATGATATTTTAACTTAAATCAATTTTTATCAATCTTGCTCAAAATTTGCATTGAACATTTTTATTTGATTAAAAATGTAATTTTTAAGTAAGTGAAAATTACTGAAATCATTGAGCATATTTGTTTACAAAAATCTTTTTTAAAGTGTTATGATTTCTAACATGATTCAAATCCAGACTTTTTTTTCTGAGAAATCTGAAAATATTGACCACTGTTAATTACATTTTGTTGTATTTGTGGAATGGTATCAATAACTCAAAATAATCATGAATCTCAGCAGAAGAGAAGAAAATACTTCACTACTTCCACTAATAGTCCTCAGTTGAGTTAACATGCATTATTCACAATATCTGCTCTTCTTTTTATCAGCAATGAGACTAAAATAATCTGCAGAACTGCAGCTTGAAATGACAGCTTGCAAATTTCATCACCACTGCACTCAATCAACTCCTTTTGCACTTGGGCTACAAAGTGACGTGCACTTCTTGCTGATTCATTTAATTGTCTCTTTAAATCTAGGTCAACTTCCAATTTCTGATTAACAAAACCTCAAAATTTCCATCCCCTTTTCTACCTTCTTTCCACTTTCTGGAGTGTTTTTCCGAACGCAATATCAACTTCAAATATTGTCAGTAAGTTTCTGTTTCTCTTCAGTTTTTGGCAGCATACCTGCGATGTTAAAGGGAGGTGGGGAAACTTTCTTCTACAAACCTATGTGAATTGACATACTTCTAGTCCTTGCAGCAGCGTTGTGGTTCAGTGAGCCTCTAATAACTGAAAATTCCTTTGCTTGTGAAACATTTCCCACCATTAAATGGTACTGTTCTTGCTAGCTCCAAAAACACCACACTTTTTACACAAAGTAATCAACTTTTCACCCATATTGTTTCTTTATCACCTATTTTGTCAGCTCCTGACAAGAATCTGGCTACCAATCCCGAGCAACTCAAATTGAATAGAATTTGGTTCTAACTTATAAAGTGTCTTTAATACACAAAGGACTTGGCCCAGCGATTTAAAAAAAAAAATCTAAAACATGTGGGTTGAAGAGGAAGTCGGCCACCTTTTTTGTCCCCATCCTGCTCCTTCCTCAAGTCATAATGGGCTCTCTTCTGGATCCGGGCTACGTATGGTGAAGGGAGAGGGACACTGCAGCATTTGCATACACGGGGTATGCTCAACAACAATATCAACCTGTTTTATGGAGGAAGGGAATGTGTTGTTTTTTCTTTTTTTTTTTTTCCCCTGCATAGCAATTATCTTTTATTCCCTTTTTGAAGAACTCCACAAGACATCTAGACTAATGTAAATGAACTGGATATCAGATTTACACTGATGCATTTTCAGACAAGATATTTACCTCACCTATACTTCCCCTTAATTTTCGCAGTCGATTCCCTTTTCATCTAAATGTCAATTTTTAGATGTCTGTCAAAATCCATGGGACTACTTGTTAGGGAGCTTATTCCTTCACCCACTTACTTCCCTGGTCCTTCTCGCATGAACAGAGAGCAACAATACCCGAAGTCCAAAGGTGCAAACAATTCGATGTTTATTGGGGTGAATTTCCAGCAAGCATGATTCCAGTTTCCTTCCTTAGTATCCTCCTTCCCAGCTCTGACACCACAGAGCCTTACACCTGTGTCCCTGTTCCCATTCCTACCCTTAGCCAAACATGATTCCAACTTCCTTACTCCCATTCCCTGTTCCCATTTCCCCCTTTAGCAAAACATGATTCCAATTTTCTTACCCCCATTCCCTGTTCCCATCTCACACACCCACATGCCCACCCCCACCCCGTCACTTCCTCATTGACTACAGATTATATAGTAAAACTTGAGTTCTGCTTAGCTGTACCTTAACCAATCATTTTCCTGAAATTTAACTAACCAATCCTAACATATTGTAACATGATTATGTAACCAATTATATCCCACCACCTCAATTAGTTTACACCCAGCAAAATTAATTATACAGCAGACAGGAACAATCACAGAACCAGACAGAGATTATACAGACAAACAACAGCAAAGTGGGAACTATAATGACAAAACAATACAGAAATGAGGATTTCACATCCCAGCTATTGATAAGTGAGTTCTTGCCAGACAGGATGCTATCAAACTAAGTTTCCTTTTACATTTTCTAGGCACTTCCCTTTCTCTGGAGGTGATAGGAATACAATCCTGTCCTGATAGTGCCTAACAGCCCAATAGCACCTTATTTCAATGTGACTAGTTTGGAATGTGAGGATGTGACCGGTCGCTTCCCAGCTTATGGCTGCCTCTGCTGCTTAGCCAAAGGCCTGAGCCTAAGCACAGGGCCACAAACTGTCACAGTAAGAGAAGGCCCTTACACTGGCAGACAGTGGTTTTGATTCTTTCTTTTATACCTCTATCACTAGCCAAGTGATAAGAATACACCTAAATTCTTAGAGTATAGGCCTTTACAGACAGGCCTGAATATCTATATCCTAACACTCCACCCCTTTTTTTTTTTTTTTTTCTTTTGGGATCCTCCTGCCCAGGTATCCCTGGAAAAGCATAGGACATATGGCGACACATTTCCTGATAGGGCCAGGCATCAAGGTGGAAGGTGTCGATATTCCATTTGTCCCACTGCCCCTTGTGTAGTATTGTGCCCTGCACCTTCTCTCATACGGGCATACCACACCTATTCCAATTAGTGTTCCAGACTTCCCATTAGAGTGGGCCTGAGAAGGTTGGGTCCGGGTTGTCTAGTACACTGCAGGGTTTGGAGGGCTTATTACATTCCTAATAGGTCATCTCCCTATGCAACGTAACACAAGTACAGTTAACAATACAAAATCCACAGCAACACCGAGTCCTGACCACTGCAGTATGGTCCAACATCCGAAACACCCCCAAAATACTGCCTCTCCTCCTTCGATGGGGTCACGATCTTGTGTCCAGTTGCTGGCAGTTGCAACAAGCTGCTCCTGCAAGTTTTGTATGCTTTTGTCCATATCACAAGTCCATTGAATGTTCACAGAGAAATGGGATATTGTCCAAACCAGCTTGACCACTTGGTATGGAATCAGGCAGTAAGCCCTGGCTTATTCACAGCAATAAGATTCACAGATCCATTTGTGCACCAAAGTCCATATAGCAGCATGTAGATGGGTGTAGTTTGGTTATGGGCTGGTGTAATTGTGCCCCCAGTAATATGTACATTCCCAGCAAAACACCTTATACACAGTACATCCAATTGTCCACCCCTTGCATAGGCCATTGATCCTGCTCCTCTATAGTCATAGGAGAGGGGCACATCCAAACATCTTCTATTGATTTACACTATTTTACACACCCCTCCATTAATTCCCAGTGAGCTCCTCCCCTTTTCATTATTTCCATAGGGCTTGTGGGGGCCACCTTAGTTGCCATTCCATTTCCAGGTACCACGGTAGCTATTACACAGGTGCTGGCCTCCTAGTTGAGAATTTGCATTCCCATACACATCTTCCCCCCCAGGGCCAGCCTTTGGAAGCCATCCCCCACCCACATCGTGAGGTTTTCTGTTCATTAAAACACAACAATGCTAGCAACAAGACAAACACCACAGACAAACAACACAAAACATAGATCCATGGTATTCTGGGTTATTTTTCCCGCTGGCGCCAGCTTGCTTGTAGAGTGTCTGAAAAACAAAAGAAACAATTTCCTTCCCCATGGTGGGGATAGATTATTGCTTAATAATAATACCACTTTCTTTTACAAATGTCCTTGCTACTTGCAGGAAAAACAGAAGAATTACCTCCAGACTGTCCTTATTTTGTTCTATAGTCAGGCTAGTGAATTACCCCACTCACTGGTCATTTATGAAATTCATGAGATGGTGTACCTCAGTTTCCCCTCTTGTACAACAGACCAAGTTTGCAATAGTTTCTCTGCTGTACCAAGCTTTAAGTTTATTCTCAGGTAATAGCTGAGACACACCTTCAGATTTTAGCACTGTACACGCACACAACCCTTAAGGTTAACCTGTCCCCCTTATTTTCAGGCTTGACTTGTTTTTTTCACCTCCCTTTCCTGAAGGGCCATAATCTGAGTCTTCTAGTAGCTTGTTTGCTGACCAGATGTATTTGTTATTTGCAGCTCCTTTGTGCCCATCAGCTAGGTAATTTGCATTTACACAGAGGATTACTAGCTTGCTTCTGGATCCAAAGCTGTTAGCAGCTCAGACACTGTCTTAAAAGGGAAGCATTTTACTTCCACCAGAGTTCTGATTACTTTCCACTTTCATCTCCTGCTCCAAAACACAGCGATCTGAAAAAGAAAGCACAACCTATTGTGGCTCCTTTTGGAGCCCTATTAGGATTTTAATGAAGTACCATGTTTTATTTGCATTTCTTTTACTCCTTTTCCAATATACACTGCACATGTCCTGGGAAAATGCAAATTCCTTCCATATAGTTTAACCTCCATAACATCATATTAGCCAAATTAATTTTACACAAGGTATAACTGCCTCCCCCATGCCTACAGAGTTTTCATGCAGAACCCACCAAAGCAACAATCTAATCCCCCAGAGCCATCCCAAGGCTCAGTGTTCCCATCATTCCTCCCCTTTTCCTTTTCTTTTACCTGTGCGCACACACACAAAATTCTGTTTTGCCTAACATCCCTTGCACTGTGATTACTCTTTTTTACACAACTGTACCCCGATTACACTTCCATCTTGTACAACTAGACACAACTAGGGGCAGCCAAGTTAAGTTCCAAAAGAAACCTCTTCCATCCTTTAGTGATTTTGATTACATTACCCAATAGTCAAATAATTTTGCTCAGATTCTCTCTCTGCCTGCTGCCTGCAGCAGTCCCTTATAGACCATTTCTGTGGGAAAAGGGCCCATTTTCCCTCAGAATAGCTATAAAGGCTTCTGGGGACAGAAGCGTAGTGGTGATAGTAGCCACTCTACCTGACCCCCTTGGAAAATTTAATGACCAAGCTTCCATCCAATGTGACTGCACAGAGTTGCACGTACAGTTACATTTATATACCTGGGTTTTATCATTAAACAAAAACTTCCTTCTTGACATCTCACATAAGTATCCAAAGTACCCTCCATTAAAACTTCAGAAAAACAAAAGAGTGTGGAAAGGCAGGTTGCACTTTGAAACTTTTTTTTTTTTTTTTCTCCACTCCCCCAGGACCAAGTCTCAGATCCAGTCTCTAAAGGTGGCCTGTTAACTCTGCTTTTGACCTTAAACCCTTTTGTGCCAAATCATCTTTCACTACCCCTAACTAATTTACAACCCTTCAGCAGCCCTTGCTGAAGCAGCACCAAACTTGAAAGATTACTGGCAGCTTCCCATAATGCTGCCCTTACTTCAAACCTCTCAAGCAGACTGAAGTGCCTCTTTTCCCTGGGAGGCATTCAGTCCCCATGGGCAGGGACCTTCTTCCCCTACCCATATACCAAGGAGGGTGGGCTCCTCAGCCACCCCCCATACCTCTGGGTCCCCTAACACTTCCTCCATTTCCTTTTTAATCTTATCCCAGGTTGACCCCTGTACCTGGTATGGGCCCTGGTCCTCCCTTATCCATTTATCCAAAAAATCCTTTACCCTGGCTTGCCAGAACCCGCAACTACCATCACGAGAGTTCGCGATACCCCCTCCAAGCAGCTGCGCGGACTGTTGGGGAGGGGGACTTACAGGCTGCCACTCACCTATCCAATGCGATGCATCCGAGTCACCGGCACCAAGATGTTAGGGAGCTTATTCCTTCACCCACTTACTTCCCTGGTCCTTCTCGCATGAACAGAGAGCAACAATACCCGAAGTCCAAAGGTGCAAACAATTCGATGTTTATTGGGGTGAACTTCCAGCAAGCATGATTCCAGTTTCCTTCCTTAGTATCCTCCTTCCCAGCTCTGACACCACAGAGCCTTACACCTGTGTCCCTGTTCCCATTCCTACCCTTAGCCAAACATGATTCCAACTTCCTTACTCCCATTCCCTGTTCCCATTTCCCCCTTTAGCAAAACATGATTCCAATTTTCTTACCCCCATTCCCTGTTCCCATCTCACACACCCACATGCCCACCCCCACCCCGTCACTTCCTCATTGACTACAGATTATATAGTAAAACTTGAGTTCTGCTTAGCTGTACCTTAACCAATCATTTTCCTGAAATTTAACTAACCAATCCTAACATATTGTAACATGATTATGTAACCAATTATATCCCACCACCTCAATTAGTTTACACCCAGCAAAATTAATTATACAGCAGACAGGAACAATCACAGAACCAGACAGAGATTATACAGACAAACAACAGCAAAGTGGGAACTATAATGACAAAACAATACAGAAATGAGGATTTCACATCCCAGCTATTGATAAGTGAGTTCTTGCCAGACAGGATGCTATCAAACTAAGTTTCCTTTTACATTTTCTAGGCACTTCCCTTTCTCTGGAGGTGATAGGAATACAATCCTGTCCTGATAGTGCCTAACAGCCCAATAGCACCTTATTTCAATGTGACTAGTTTGGAATGTGAGGATGTGACCGGTCGCTTCCCAGCTTATGGCTGCCTCTGCTGCTTAGCCAAAGGCCTGAGCCTAAGCACAGGGCCACAAACTGTCACAGTAAGAGAAGGCCCTTACACTGGCAGACAGTGGTTTTGATTCTTTCTTTTATACCTCTATCACTAGCCAAGTGATAAGAATACACCTAAATTCTTAGAGTATAGGCCTTTACAGACAGGCCTGAATATCTATATCCTAACACTACTGTGTACTTTGTTAGGCATGTGCTTAAGCACCTTGCTGCTGAATCAGGGTTTTACAGTAGAATAAACACCCTGAACAAGTTGGGAGGTGGACTTGATTCTATAATTGATTTCAATTAGAGTTGGCCAGAAAATAGAATTTCTCTCCCACAAAAAATTTCTAATGGGGGATTTCATCCTGAATCAGGACAAAAAGCTGAATTTTTTTTTTTGATGTGAGGAAAAATTCTGAATAAATCCCTTTTGGGAAAACCAAAATGAAATTTGGCTTGCCCGCAGCTGCCCATCTCCCCAGGGAGCAAGCTGCCTGAAGAGACATCTGCTTGGAGATGTTGCTACATGGTAAAACAAGGAGCTGGAGAAGCCTGGGCTGACAGCTTACCAGGCAGGCTGGCCAGCCTCCTGCTTGCCTAACTTCTGTCAAAAGTTTTGATGGAATTGACATGTTCCTGTCAATACTGAGGGTGAAAACACTCAGTGTTTTCTAATAGCTTTTGGCATTTACGTCTGTATAACAGTTGGATGTGACTCCTAGATAAGAATATAGAACATACTGTGGTATTAAAATAATAATTTCCCTGGTAATACATAGAGTTCAAAAATTAAAACTGAGATATAAAGGATCTGTGGAATGGCATGTGAAGCATCTTTATGAATGGCCTGTCAAAAATCCTTTGTGTGATACTTGTGGGTGCTTATATAAAATAAGTTCAATAATTTACTCAGAATTCTCCATATAATAGCTAATCTGCACATAATACACTTGGAGTAAATTGAATCATCTTATGACTTTAGGGGTGTGAAAAAATAAATATTTGGATAAAGCCCTGCCTGTATTAAGGAAAATGTTGTAGAGACTTATTTTGCATTGCCAAGCATATGCTAATTTATATCTAGAGACAGCTGAAGAGGGGGGTTGAGGAAAAAAAGCATAACTGTAAATGGTACTTCTTAGATGATTCCTTCCACCTTGGAGGAGTAACTAGCATAATAATTAGCTGATAGCTATAACAATATTCTCAAGCAGAAATAGGTGTTGTTTTTTTTTAATAATTGTCTTGACTATAGATAACAAAAGAAAGGAAACTTGGTGATAAGACCGGGCTTATGCCAAAGACCCAGATGAAAGCAGAACTAACAGAAAAAAATAATACCGGAGTACTTAATCTGCCTGGCAGGTGTAGCGTTAGGATAGTTTGAGTCTGCCGCTAACAGAGACAAACACGCAGCTAGAGGTGAAGCTGCCAGATAGACCACCATGCCTATAGCCAGTTAGACAAACGAAGAGAGTCTCGAAACTGAAGGGGGAAAAAATTCTCTGCAAAATGACTATCGGGAGATGTGTGGAGTTTATGAAGTTATAGGACACTTTTTGTTTCTAGTTTGATGTACTGTGACCCTGTGCCTAGATGAATGAATAGTACCTAGGGTGCACCCAGACAGTGGCATGGTAGTTCAGATTTAACTCCAGCCCTATTTCAGAACCCATTCAGGTCACCTCTGCCTATGGGGTTTCTCAAATATATCTCTATCTTCCACTTCAGCTGTTAAATTGGGAAGTGGGAAGAAATGGTTCATTGCCAGATCCCATGTCTCCATAACCGTAACAAAATTTTAGAAATCCCTGAATGTCCCTAAATTTTTCATCTTGAGAGATTGCTTCTCTCCATGTTCTGTCGTGTGTCAGTTGCCATCTGGAGAGGTGCCTGAAGAAGAGTATCCTTCGTATGAAAGAGGGCAGTAGAGCTGCTTGGAGAAATTTTGATCTAGGATAGATATTTTGTAATGTCTTTCCAAATGTACTTTATAAATGAAAAGTGAATTTTATTTGCTAATTGGAATAGACACAAATGTTAGTCTATTGCCTAATAGGCATGGGAGGGATATGAAAGATTTCCTGTTAATTTTCTGAATTATAAATTATTTTGTACTGAGTCATCTCTTTGATCTCTTAAGTGAGTAAGATTCTGTCCAGAATTTCCAGAAGAAATAGGTATAAAATGGGATTATTTATGGATTGTGAAAGTGGCACTTGTGTTTTATGGATCATATAATTTTAATGTGTAGAGGGGGAAAAGTCTTCTTTATTCTAACCACTACAGAGCCATGGAGGCAGATTCTGATCTCACTTACACAGTTTTAAAATGTCTTGCTGTGACTTGTGAACTGACTAACCCTGATAGGGAAGCCACTGATGGAAAATAAATATAGAACAACATGATGTACATTTTATGGATTACCTGCTCTAAACAAAACCACGCTCTCTAAGATGGTTATGTTAAAATTCTGCTGAAAGACACTAGAATGAATTTCAACACAGCTGGATGGATAGCTCCTTCTGTTGCTTAGGAACTTGCTTGTGATTAATGTGTGGACAAAAACAGCGAGATCCATGTGCCTATGAGTACAGGAAGAAGAACTCCAGGCACTTTGTGCAGCCCAGGCAAGGGATCTGGCAGGGTTGTGGTCCTATACTCTCACAAATGCAGGGAGTATTCCCTTTCAGAGGTACATGAAACCCCAAAAGGGTGGGGTAGGGCTCTGACTCTCCCTTCAACATGCATACACTGGCCTGCAGACAAGGAAAACTGTCTGTGCCATCACAGCTTGCACAGTATCCTTTACACAAGGCTATTAGGGAAGATTTGGGGGTTTCTTGAGCTACTTATAGGCTGGTGCTGATCTCTACTGCCCCGTACTTAGGCCACGGTTAAATTACACAACTTGATTCTCAATTACAAAGGCTGCCATGTTTCACCGATTTCAAGGCCAAAAGGGGGGACGATTGTGATCATCAAATCTGACCTCTGACTTCAAAATGTTAAGGCCACATTGGATTGAACTAATAAGTAATGTATGATGTAGTATGTTTTTTTTTTTTAATTGTAGTTCTGCCTTAATACAATTTCCAAAAATCCCTGACATTTTAAATATTGAGGGCTCTGAAATCCAGGTCAAATGATCCATCTTCAGACAGAACTATGTGAATACCACACTTTGTTTAAAGTTGTTCTTTTTGGCAACCCAGTGTGCATATGTTCCAAGTATTTCCTCTCCTTTTTTTCAGTGTTTGCAATAAACATGCA
This sequence comes from Caretta caretta, assembly GCF_965140235.1. NCBI lineage: Eukaryota > Metazoa > Chordata > Testudines > Cheloniidae > Caretta > Caretta caretta. The sequence continues at coordinate 84,034,990 of NC_134209.1, forward strand.
TTCTGGCGACTGTCATCTTTAATTTGGGATGTCTGCTGTCCTTTTGTGTGTAGGACATATTTGGAAAAAAAAATCTATCTGTTGGCTTTAGTCATATCTGCCTTCAGTCTCTATAGTATATTTTAAATGGCAAATATAACAATAACAATTAGAATATAGTTTTTTTTTTTTAAAAATGCTTTGTACTTACACAGCTCTTATGGTTCTTAATTGCCTTTTAAAAGGCTGTCCTTTTTGTTTTTTTATAGTCTCAAATAGGTAACAAAACAAATAATAATTCAAAGCATCTTTTCACTTTAAATTCCTTATTCCTTTTCATTGTCCCTTACTGGTTATTTTCTTAAATTATTTAGTGTTTCAGCAATCCCCTACCCCAACTTTCTCAGTTGCTCTGATGCAACCAATAATCTAGCCTCCCTATGTCTTCCTCCTCATAAAAACTCCCAGTAAATGATAGTGTTCTTATTCTGAATATGACCTTTCCCCTCAGCAGCACAACTGCCTCCTGTGCTTGCAAAACTCAAATTTCTGTCTGGTTCAATGGCATGAACTTTAGCTTTGTCTTCAGGCCTTTTTTCTTTATCATAAGCCTGATGGGCACATTTGTGTCTACAGCGAAGAGTAAGGCTGCAGGTCAACAGCAATATGCTGCAAACTCATGAAGCTGAAGAAGCTTGCCCCTTCCATCTTGCTGACTCTTTGAACAGTTCACTGAAATTATGGTAAAACTAATGAAATATTGAGGAACAAAGTTTTACATAGCTTTATACTGAAATCCCTCAAAGAGAGTGTTACTTTTTCAGACTAGTAGAGAGGCAAAGATTATGCTATTTATTGTACTTAAAATATAAATCAGACTCTCACTTGCCTATTTCTCACTATTTATTCTTTTTGCTCAGCAGCTGGGAATAATAATGCTCAGTCAGGAATCAAAATATCTTTGCTGATGTTCTTCTCATATAGGCCCTGATCCAAAGTCCCTTGATGTCATCAGGGAGGACAGTGGTGGTTCCTCCTGCCAACCCTGGTAAATTCACAGAAAAGTCTACAGAGCCTAATAAAGACTTTTGGGAATGTTAGTCTGATTTAAAGATGATGGGACGGGGTGAAGAGTTGGATGAGTTCTTAATATAGAAATGTTGCACTCCAGTGATCTTACCCAGAGTAAGATATTGACAGACAAATATAAAACCTCTGTCATGGAAACCACTCCTTAAATGTGGGTTAGGGAATCCCTGGCAGTGCATCTACCAATTAAGATGAGCACCATCAGTCCTAGTCACCCCTGAAGAAGAATTGTTAACCAGTCAGGCAGCTCTCACTACCATGGACCCCCTCCTCCAACAAATTTTGAAACAAGACATGAGCAAAACTACACTGAGTTATGTTTTTCTGTTACATTCCTTCCCTTCCATCCTTCATCTGTATATCTTCTTTAAATGGTTAACTCGGAACAATGGTTCTCCCTCTCCCCCCTATGTGTCCCAAGTGTCTCTCACACTGCTGTGCTATATTACTAGCCTGGCTCATCCCCAGGAGATGCAGGATCTGTGGATCTCCAACTGTGTACACATCCCACCCCTTACTGAGTCCCCTACCAGTTTCTTCATGGGTTCAGTATCTGCATTGGTGGAGGGCTTTTACACTGGATGGGAAGGAGCAGGGAGTGCAAAAGTCACTGGAGGAATACACATTTCCCCCTATTTAGTCCCACAGAGAAGTTCCTGAAATAAATGTCTCTTCTATGCAGTATTCCCTGGGGGTACCTGGAGCCATGATGGCCAGGGAGATGGTGGAGGCTGCAGCTGATACTGAGGCATGAGGCCTCTGTGTAGGTGGTCTGGGGTCTGCTGTGGATCCTCCAGGTTTGGGGTGGGCCCCACACACTTTTCATTAGAGTCCAACCTGAACCCTGAATGTGACCATGGAGGGAATGATAAAGGACAATAAAAACACTGATGTGAAGCATGTAAAAAAGCGGGATGGATATAAGGAAGTACCAGTTCTCAGGGATGGCTCAAAGTAGAGGGACCAGATTATCTATTTTTATCATAGTTCCCAGATGTCCTCCCTGTATTAAGTGAACAAAGTCTAGCTAACTACAGGGAGGGGAGAAGAACTGTTAGTCAAAACTTTCTTAATCTACAATGGAGATGACTACAAATCAGTATTCAAAGCTACCTGCTTTTCCCACAGATTTCTATGCAGAATTAGTTTCTCCTTGTTGAAATTGCCTTCACTTCATGAGACTTCGATGTTTCCATTGTTATCAGAGCCATTCATTTGCATAAACATGCTGAAAATCCTTCTCCTATTTAATAGATGGTGGTGCTGGCATTTTATTTTTATGCTCTTTAGAGAAATATTTCAGTCTGATATTTATGAGAAACATAAGTGGTGTTCTAGTTGTTTTGTTTGCTTTTTCCTATTATAAAAATTCTGTAAAGTAAATGACAATGGTGATCAGAATATTAAATTAAGGTCTTGGTCTGGAGGGAGTAAACCTTCATA